>NC_089647.1:89643669-89979086 GCF_037042795.1 Molothrus aeneus | reverse complement strand
AGGGGCTAAGAATTAAAAAAAAAAAAAAAAAAAATCCCACACCAAACTGATTTCACATTTCAGGATTCCCTGCAGCTTTGTAGCTAATTTAGACTCTGTTGATCCTAGTGCCAATAAATAGTTTAAACTATCTCTGTACTCAGACTTGGTTTCATCCTCAGGTTAGCATTGGTTGTTTAGCTAGCAAGTCAGTAATCTAACAGTACATTTAGGAGAGATATTTGTGCATATTTGTTCCATTGAGCAGAATGTCTCAAGTTAGCTAAACATTTCTCTGGAAATCTTGCTTTCTCAGAAGCAGGTGAGTGCATTATTAATACATGTGCTAATGCACTGCCCCCCAGTGATGCTGGAATCCTGTTCAGGAGATTGAGCTTTGCCAACCTTCACTTGTGAAGTGTGTAAAGAGAACACTCCTGGGACATACGGTAAAACATTAAATTAACCATTGGTGGGGCAGTATTAAATCTATTCAAATGTTTTTTATGGGGAGGATGATTCACACCCGATTTTAAATGTGCAGTACGATTAGTGCTGTCCCTGCATTTCTCCTTTCTCAGCAAGCACTGCAATTAGAGGAAACAGAAGGTATTCAGCTATTTGTGGGTGATGCTTCACATTCCCAAGATTCTAAGAGGAGCTATAGGAAGTTCTCATTTTTAGAGAATAGCAAGTCTAAAATGTCTTAGGGCCAATGAGGTACTACACATAACTATTAAAGCAGCTGTCAGGACCTGTATTTATTGAAAACAACGTTCCTCAGCATCTGGTAGGAAAACGTGTCACTTTCTGGTAGGTAACAGAAAAGATTATATTTATTTGATCATACTGGATGTTTCTGGAGATAACTTTAAATACTTCTACTGGCTCCTTGTCTTCCATACATCTTAGAACTGTCATTGCTTCACAGACATCCCTTTCCTATCCTCGTTTAGTTTTTTCTACAGCAACACAGAACACTATAAAACCTGAGATTGAGTTCACAATTACAGCAGACTCATGACATGTCCTAAGACTCTTATCAGAAAGCAGCTTTAAATGACTTTAAACTTTTAAACATGCAACATCTAGATGATAAAAATCAAGATCATGACACTCATGGTTTTTAAGACTATGACACTGTTGTGTCAGTTATTCTCTGGTGTCATCCTCTTTATTTTTTCCACAGTGCTCTGCCATATTTCCATCACATCACCTCTGTGTCAGGACAGGGTAGTGCTTCTGAAACTGCATCTCCATGTTTTCTTGTGCCCGTGTGTCGGGTCCGGCTGTCTGTCCCTGCCCGGACACGGGTAGGGTGGTTCTTGGGTGGCACGCGTTTTAAAGGACGAGTCTGGACTCTTCAGCTTTTCGGTCTTCAGGTTGTTTATTATTTCTTATCTACAAAATTTTCTGTCTGCCCAACAGAGGTCTGATCTGCAAGCAGTCACAGGCACTCTCTGACCACCCACGGGGCGGTCATGTCTTTTTATACTAATATCTACGTACATAATATTTACCTTTATTTCCCAATGCTTTTCACCCATGTTAGCAAGTGCACCTTCACCATAAACCAATCCCCAAATGCCAACATCACCACAGGAGATGGAGGACAAGAAGAAGGAAGAAGAAGGACAAGACACGCCCTGATCCCTCCATCTTGTCTCCATAACCCCCCTGTACCCAAAAACCTTAAAATCTATATTTCACTTTCTAAATGTGTCCCTTTTACACCTTTTACTCTAAAGTGATTCTCTTGTCCTCAAACTCTTGTTATTTCTGTGGATGGATCAAAATCAAGCCACCAGACACTTCTGGCAACATTCCAGGATTTTCGAGACTCCCAAGGGTTCTCCTGGCATCTCTGGACATTGGGAACGATGTGCTGAGATCCCACACCCGTGTCACTGGAATGGGATGAGGCAGTATATGTGCTTATGAGTGATAAAAATATCTTTTGTTCTCAACAGTTTAGTTGGGTTGTAGCACCATTAAAGGCATGTGAATCAGCTAAATGAACAATTAATGAAGTGAGGGGAAGAGGAAATATAAAGCTGATTTGAAATACAGTATATTTGAAGAGAATATGTAGGCTAGGGTGAGCAGTACCCAAGCCAGGGGCAGTCAGCAGCTCTCCCCAGGTGACTGGGGCAGGGAGTCACAGACACCTGGCAGTGCATAGGGGGGAACCTCACCCGGCACAGCACTAGCAGCAGGAATGTGGCTTCCTTTCTGCAGATACATTTTCTGAACACCACAGAGGCTTGCCTTCCAGGTCATTAGTTTGCCAGCCTGAGCTCCCCACTTTGCCTGTGCTTTCTGGAGTGCTTGCCGTCAGCTCAGCAGGTGGCAAAGCTTGGCCTTCATACATTGCAGGGTGGCCTGCAGTGTGTGCAATGGTTTCCAGTTACCTCAGTTCCCAGGTCACAGGTATGAAGGCTGAGGCACCAGTGGGACCCATGGAAGGCAGACCCACACCTGCCCTGACAGGAGGCTTGCTCAGCTACCTGCAGCAAGCAACCCCTGGACACTACTGGCCCCTTCTTCCAAGATGGCTGCTCGTAGCCTATTCCCTCTCCTGTAAAATCACAGTAGAGACATTGCACAAATTAAATGTGCAATATGTCCTTGGTAGGTAGTACTTGGCTCCTAAGTTCCCCTTGATAGGAAGTTTTAATTCCTGATAAAGATTTCATGTAATCCTTGGACTTTGATAAAAAATTTGACACTCAAAAGCATAAAGAACAAGACCGGTCCTACAGATCACATCAAAAGAGCAACCACTGAATTGAAGACTCCTGCCTGGTCCCTCAAAACCAGTCTAATTTGAGTATATTGGGCTGCAATGACAAGCAGCTGAGTGTGCCATGCTGGAAAACAATAGCTGCTCCCAAACAGGCAGGGTGCAGTCACAAGGAAGGAGGTTAAGTGGGTACTTCCACTAGCTGACACTTTTGTGGCAAGGAGGTGGTGTCTCAAAGTTTTCCTGAGTCATGTGATGGTGGTGTTTGAGAGAATAGGCATGGAGAGATAGGTGATGTCTTTTATTAGACCAACTGACATACCTTGAAAAAAATAAACATTTCAAGCCTAGTTCGTTCATCGGGTCCAGAAAGCACCAGTAAAATCCATGCTAACTGCAAGGGAGAAGCAAGAATTCTTGGATCAATCTTGTTATGCTAATGAATCCCTCCACATGAGAGAGAAAGGTGGTTAACACCTGTGGAGCATGGGGGGTGTTACCTGGGAACAAAGTGACAGGCTGTGAGCTCTTGCAGAGAGGAGAAAAAAGGAGAAGGGGAGGAGAAAACTAAAAAAAAAGTTATTAGCACCTGTGTTGTATTTTTAAATATATTATTACATTTCTGGTATTTTGTAATTAACCCAAGTTAATTGTGAGCTCTTGGTTTGCATATTTCAGCCCAGAGGATAACCAGTTTTAAAGCTAGCTTGCTACCTTGAAAGGCTCAGCTTGACATAGCCTACTAATGGGTTTATCAGATAAGGTACCACTAGGCTTAATGCACTCCTTAATTAGGAATGTAAACACCTTCATTAAAAACGAAATGAGGGCCTGGGAGAAATTATGAAGAGATTTTATGATTATCGACTCGAAGGAGAAAGTATTCCAACAAAGAAACCCATTTCATCTCCTTCTCTAGGAGCAGAGGCAGCATACTTTGTAATTGCAACCCTACCAGGCATGTTGACCATGAGATGCCACTGCACTAGGACATTCCTGGAGTTTTGGGACATCCTGGCTGAAGAGAGATGTGAAGGCCAGTCAGCCTCTCTGAAGGCATGTGTGTACAAACAGATGTGTTTGTGTACACACTCATGCCTGTAAACATGTGATTCCTGTAGGCATGTCCATGAGATGGGCTGGAACTTCAGCTCTCCTTAGCCAAGGTGGTGGTTGCTCCCTCTCCTGCCTGTGCATGTGGTGCTTGGCATGAAGAGCAGCCTCGGCAGGCCGGAGCTCGCCAGTGCCCACAGACAGGGGGGTTTGGCTGCTTAGGGTGTCCTCTGCCCAGCTCTGGCACCGGCAGCTGTGCTTCAGCCTCTGTGCCCCTTCCCCTGGCTGAAGCCCCGGGGGAAGCCTTGCCCATGAGATGGGTGGGTGGATAGGGCACACGGGGGCTGCTCCCATGGACCGTGCCCTGCCTGGGCCCCGGGGCTGGCTGGTGCTGCAGGCCTGGCCGTGCCCTGCAGCCGCCGCTCCCCCGGGCACCGCACGGCGCCTGCTCGCTGTGTGGGCCCCGCTCCCAGCGGAGAGCTTCCCCTCCTCTGCTCTCGCTCCCTGCTCTTCCCAACAATGGTGGCCCGGGCAGCTCGGGATGCAGCTTTGAATTTAAATGCAGCCAGCCTTTAGTTTACAAAAATAATAAATCCCCTTCAAACACAGTTATGTAAAAAGTAGAATAATAAAAAAACTTAATGTTTGTTGGCAGCATACGTATCCCTTTGTCTGTGAGACAGAGGCCCATTGACAAACAAGAGGCTTTTCTGGGACTCTAATATCAAGTACCAAAGTATACATGGCCACGACATAATACTGCGTCCATTACCTTTGCCAAACAGTGAAACTGCTGCACCATTGTTTAATGCACTTGTACAAGGAAGGATTCTCCGTGGCCAGGACCCTCCCAATAACATCCTGCCCCACGCAGGGACGTGCTCTGCAGTACCTCCAGAGGCACCACCATGCTGTGCTGCATCTCCCTCCCACTGCACCCCAGCTGCTATTCTCTGTGCCTGTCACATGCAGTAATTGAGATGTTTTCATGTAAACCATGGAAAAACCAGAACTGTGTGTTGATCTCTCTGACAATATTTGGCTTTTAGTTAAGAAATGCAAATGTACTGTAGAGCCGAGAACAGACATTATTTGTTGAATGGTCACCATGGGACTTTTATTCTCTTTACAATTTCAATAAATTTTGTCAATGGTCACTGCAGGATTTCACCTCAGTTCCTTCGTGTGAAGTATTTCTAAATTTCAACCATTATTGTATTAAATTAAAATGCAATAATAAGTACAATAATCAACCATTATTGTATTTAAAGAATGACACTGTCTGCACTATACTAAAAATCATCCGCTTCCCAAATATTATGATCTTTGAAGGTAATCAGCAGCTCCCAGGAACAAACCCTGAGAAATGGAAGCAAAGTGTGATCTCAAATCCTTATTGGTCCTAATAATAAAAAACAAGACACAGGCTGTTCTTACTTTGTTACTCGTCATCTAGAAGAGTAAAGCACAGCAAAAAGGAAAAGGTGTTAGAAAAGCACAATCATTGCTTTGGTAGTTTGTACTTTCCTAATAAGCTTTCAATTTTCTGCTCCAAATGGAAAGCAATACTTGTCTCAGGAGAGCTTCTGAATTTAAATTGTTTCTGTATCAGCAGTTTTACCTTGCCCCTTGCAGCAAAATTCCAAAAACAAGTTTCCTGTCCCTTGGGTAGGAGTAGATGGGGAAACTTCTTAGGAAATGGTGATGGAGAGAGCATTGAGCAGATCTAGCACTGAGACAATCCAGTGAATGACTGTGTTGCTGCTCATTAATTTTCATCTTAGGAGTATTAGGCTGGGAAGTCTAGCATGTTCACTTACAATTTTTCATGGTGATGTAAGATCCTTCCTCCCACTATTTCCATGGAAAACTCAGATGCCCTCTGGCAGCTCTGAGCTGGCAGCAGGGTGAGCTCACCTGGGTAGTGGAGCAGGAGATCTGCTGGGGAGGAGGGGGTGCAGCCCTAATGTGCCCCCAGCACCACCACCTTTGCCAGTGCTTCTCAAAAGAAAAGCCAAAGCCCTCTGAAAACAAATACCTAAGCAAGGAAACCAGAAGGAATAATATGTCTGTTGTAGCACTTTCTGGAAGACATTAGGAGGAGCTGAAAATAATCAGAAAGTCTTCTTGGAAATCACCTTAGAAAAACAAGCAGAGGTGGAAAGCAAGCATGTACCACTGAGGAGAATCCTTCTGGGGACTGGCCAACGCATTCAAGATTTTTTCCCCCATTTTATAGATATATATATATGTGTGTGTGTGGGTGTGGGTGTGGGTGTATGTCAGAAATATAAGGTTTCTGGGGCTTTTTACTTAACTATGCAGCAGGACACATCACAGATTTATTGATTTATTTATTTAATTTTTAAAATTTATTTATAGACAAACACCCCATAAGAAAGCAAAAGAGCCTATGTAATTTCTCCTAAGATCAGGGCAGCCTTTTGACTGGGAGAGATGCAAATCCCTGCTCACATTTTGCCCTAATATTTTCCTGTTTGTATAAAGAAAATATTGTTGAATAGTCACCATGGGACTTTTCTTCTATTTACAATTTCAGTAAATTCTGTCACCAGCTGCAGTAGCCTCCATGGCAGGAGGTCATGAATGCCTTTTCCCTTCAGTATCACTTCCCCACCCAAACACCAGTCTGTCTAGCATGAACATCACTGATGAGGATATGTTGCGGTGGCAGGTTGTAAGATTAATTAATTGTCATTTTCCTGCCCAAAAAACCAATCCTATGCTTACTCCCCTCTAACATCCCCAAGTGGCTTGGAGCAGCACGGAGAGGAGTTGTCTGTGAGCCATGGGCCCTGAGTGGACTTTGGAGTGGAATTGTGTTCCAAGTGGACTTTGGAGTGGAATTGTGTTCCTCCAGCTGCCTGGCAGGGTTAGGTTTTGAAGGGATGCTGCTGGCATCCAATGTAAAACCAATGTCAGCCCAGGAGAGAGGCTGAATCAGGGTCATGCCAGCAGCAAGGGGGCTGGGGCACAGCTGGCTTGGTACCAGCCAACAGTGTGTGCACTATGGGAAACCCCAGGCTCCTCTCAGACCTTGTTAATGCCCCCTTTCTGCACAATGCACATCAGTTGTGCAAAATGTGTTAGAAAAGCCTTTCCTTCTTTCCTGCTTTTGCTTTGGTCCTGCATGGTAGCCTCTTTTTCCCCCAAAGAATGTTTCATAAAGTCGATGGGCTCCCTACCTGAGAGCTGACACATGTCTTTATGTATGGTGAAAAAACGGGTTCAAATATCAACTTCCAGACGTGGTTTCCAAATATGCAACCCTGTAGGAGATGGATGGCTTTTCATTAGGTTTGATTGTCCCCAGGTCCTCAAAACGCAGTGCCCCCATTAACAAATTAAAGAATCTTTTGTCTCCTCTTGTCAATACTGTTCCCACTGGAAAAAGTATTGTTTCTGTGCTCGATTAATCAATTATTTTTCTGACAGGGTTGCCAGATCACAGGGCAATTAAAGTTTTATGTGTAGCTTGGGCTGTTCTCACTGCCTTTTGATGTTTCGGGTGAAAAGGGAGAATAGAGTTGTATCATTTTAGCACTTTTTACAACTCTCTGAAGAAATTCTTAAGGTATTTGCAAAGTCAAAGTGATAAAGAAACAGTGGGAAACAGTATAGTTGGTGCTGTCCTACAAATGTAATAATGTTCCGTACAATATTTTTTCACAACAATGCAAACTGTAATTAAGGCTGCAAAATAGTTTTCTTCCATCATTTCTGTGTTTCCATTTACTTTTAATTCGCTGAGTTTATTCTGTCCCTGAGCATGCAGTGCCATCATTGTCATTCAGTGATGGGCTTCCCTCCTGAAAGCAAAATTCAGACTGCATCTTTTCTCAGAAGTCTGGAGCCAGGCTGAACTCTGCTGCTGAACTCTGAAGCCTGTGAGGCCCTGCAGTGAGGATTATATGCTTATCTTACTTAAGAAGGATTTAGCACCATCGGGAGCATAGAGATTATCTACTGAGCTCATGCAAAAAACTGTGATACTGTGGAAGATGTGGTTTGTGAGGTTCTTCCCATAAATCCTGGGAACTCAGGACAAGTGCTGGGTTTGCTGGTGGCCCTGTGAAGGACATGAAATGTGCCCACTTCTATTTCTATGAAAGCCTTTGTCTCGCATTCTGCTGTTGTTAGCTGGGGTCTTGGATGTGGATTGATGGTTGATACCAATTTGCCAGCTACTTAGGGATTACATTCCTAGCCACTGATAACCAAACTGCTGCTTAGGAAACCCCAGAAAAGAAATGTGCATAGGCCTATTGGAATTGGCAAAGTTGTTGGAGACAGTGGTTGTGCCTTTCTCTCTCACAAGGTTTTCTGTCGTTGAAGTATATCTATGTCAATGGTGAAACTAAGGAAATAAAGAGATATGAAAAAGCCCCCATTTGTCTACATGAGAAACATTCCTGTGCTTGAGTCCATGTGTTCGTTTTCTTCCTTTTTTTCAACTGTATTTTAAAAACCAAAAAAGTCTGTGATAGGAAATTATTTTTCCACTGTATTACCTACTGAAGCCAGAGAATTAGAAGAACGTGTAAGGTCATCCATTGAAAGTTGTGAGCTTTGGCTTAGTCCACCAGCTGTAGTAACCTCATTGTTTGCACATTTCATATATTCTTTCTGATTATAATTATGGATGCTGTAAATAAATCATGGCAGTGCTACCTAATAATCTAAGTAAATTATCAAATTCAAAGACTAACTACAATGAATGATGCTTTTTCTTTGTTTAGATAGCATGTACTAAACATTTTCTACCTGGTGGTTTACTTATTTACTGATTTATTTGTACCTACCAGTTCTTGATAGGAAACCACAAGAACTGTATGGAAGGATTTTTGGTCTGAGAGGAGAAATATTTGAGTAATAGGGTCCCAGTCATCTCTTTTTTTGTTCCGCAACTTTCTGCCTTGCATCTACAGGAAAGTAGCTGAGACAGGGAGTCTGTAGCATTTCTTGCTGTGGTTGCCACTGGGAAAATAGTCTTCCTTTTCCTGTCATCTTACAGGTATATTCTTACCAGCTATTAACGAATATGCCCAAAAGACAAATATAGCTGTAATTAGCAACCCCCGCTAGTCATGACGAGACTTGCTGTGTGTTGCACACCTGATCCACAAAGACACCATCTATGTTTTACACCTCCTCTCTGGAGACACCCACACATCCCAAACAAAAACACAAATCAGGATCTCTGCAGGGCTTGGCAGACAAGCAGCCGGAGATCCCGAATTCCTTAGGAGCGATACCAGAGTCCCAGCAAAAAATACACCTCCAGCTCCAGCTCCTTCCTGCTCACTGCTTCATTCCAGCCCACAGGAGAAAGCCATTTGCTTCAACTGAAGGAGAATAATTAATTAAGAACTAATTTATTTCAATGGTTAGGGGCCATAATGTCTGGTCACTCTTTTCCCTGCTTCTTGGCAGAAGCTGGCTGGTTGAACGTGTCTTCATGGGTGCCAGCTGGAAACAAAAGCAGTTTTGGCACTAGAAGACCCTTTGTTGTGTGGATGGGATTAATGAGTGACAGATAGCATGGTGCAGATATAACTTACCGTGCCTGAAAACTGACAGCAAGTTAAGAGCAGCCTGGCATATCTTGGTAGATACCTTCTGGTATCTCCCCAGCTGAGTAACTACCTGTGACCCTACTGCCAGAAACTTCATTCATCTCCCTCCCCCCACTCCCATGTTCACTCCAGTGTTATAAAATAAGTGTTTTGAGTTTTAACACCAAAGGAGGAAAACCCCCAACCAAACAAACAAATAAAACCAACAGAAACAACACAGCCATTTTATGGCAGTGTACTTGAATAGGAGGATGAATACCAAAATTTAACTTTTTTGATATTGCAATTTGTGGGAAAAGCCTCCCCTGGAGTTCTAATCTAGCACTTTGTAATGGCTTTTTCCAGTTAAAAGAAGTATTTCCCATATGCTTGACATATTGCTGCATAAAATGAAGGAATGCAGGGGGGGAAAAGTATGTTTACATACAAAACATACCCCACATGCATATTTATATTAAGAGAGAGAAAAATATTTTATTTATGTATGTATAATTTGACACTTTCAACATTTTATGTAAATAAATGCCAAATGAAGAAGACTGTATGGAACATTAGCGGGCTGTACTTCCTCGTTTCCATTTTTCAAATCTGGCTATGATTGCATACAAGTACCTCAAACAGAGAACATCTGGGTGGCTTGAAAGCAACTGAAGCACGGTTTTGCTGTAAGATAGACTCTTACTGTAAAGTTACAGACTCAACATTTACTGCTGAAGTTTTTGGTTCTGAGCAGCCTCAGACCAGATTTATAATAAATGTGATAATTAAGCAGTATCAGTGGGGCCTAAATAATATTAATATCTAAGGTCTAACAAACTCTTTTATAATTAGGGTATATTTTAACATACATAAGCATTAAGACAATGTTCTTGGAACTTTTCCAGGCAACTGCACTGCCACAGACTTCTTCCAACTTCATGTTTGACACTTTGTACAATGGAATTACTATTTTCCATCTCTTACCTCCAGATTTAGGACAATTTATCACTGATTCTCTTTTGTTTCTAGGTTTCAAAGTGCAATTTCCTGCACAAACGAATATACTTATGATTCAGGTTGTCCACCCACCCACCCAGTTGCCTGTCTCAGCTAGCCCAGTTGCTGGAAGGAACATATAAAGCAAGTTCATAGCTTGATGCTGGAGTGATATAATCTTTGCTTAATCTACTTAGTGTTTAAAAATGTAAATGTTAGTAGCTATCTCAAATGAGAGCACTGCTCTCATGTAAGTTGTATGCTCGAATGTGGCACAAAGCAGTAATTGTACTCTTCTGGGAGGCTAAAAGTCTCCCAGCGTCTGAGACAAAGAAAATTGAAAGAGTACTTTACATCTGGTAGGAGCAAAATGTCGCAACTGTATCTCAAGCACTTGCAATTTGGAGCTCTAAAACCCCCAGGGCATATTATGTGCTGTAACAATATAATTAAATAGGTTGTATCATGCTTAAAAAAAAAACCAATTTGAGCTCCTTTTCCTGTCTCTTTTTTCACCTTAGAAAGAAATTCAGTACTTGAATGTGGAACATTAGCTCTTATTCAAAGTTAATAATTTTAAAAAACTAAATAAATAAGCACGTGTGTTTGTAACATTGATTTCAGCCTTTCTTTTTCCCAACTGTTTCTATAGCTTTTTGAATAATATAAGGTTTTGCTCCTTCCTTGGGTTTAACTTCTTAAATCTGCAGTTTGCTTAACAAGAACAAAAAGCAGCTGATGCTTCCTAAAGAAGGGAAAGCAGCTCTGGGCTTTCTCAGTGCATCCAGAGGAGCCAGCAAGGAAAGAGCAGCCCTGGTGTCCTGACTGCCCACACTGCTTGGCATTGGTTCACTCCCTGGCTCTGCTTTGGCTGCTCTGTATGGATCTTTCCCAGACAAACCTGATGTAGTGTGGTCAAGCACTAATTGGTGTGGCCACAAGCCAGGCTGCTTCATTTCACTGGTCAAAACACAGCCCTCCATTCCTCCATGCGAGGATTTCTCAGCAAGCCAAGAGGTGCCAGAATTCAGACTTGGTTCCTCGTCTTTCACAGATTTTTGCAAATATGGCAAGACTGGATCCCCTCCTGCCATTATCTGCTCAAAGAGAGGAAAGAGGTGTGCAGAAAGGGGGTGTGGTGTCTGTGTGTGTGCATGACTGCACGTGCACATCTCCCCCCTCTTTGTTTAGACCTCTGGGCATTGCTCCCATGTAACCTTTGTTCTGCTTATGAGCCCTTCTGTTCTTATTTTGGCAACACACACAAATATTTACTCATGTTCATAAACAATCACCAATTCTATCTTTTCAGGTAAAATATCAAGAGAGCATGGCTCACCTGGGTGAACGTAAATGGACTCACATGTTCCCTTTCCTGATGGTAGGTATTTCTGTGTGTACATGTCTCTCTAGTGTGCAAAGATAACAGGGCTCTGCCTGGGTTATTCATAACCACCTGTGAATCGTGGCAGAGCCACACATCACCTGGGGACTGAACCTCAATGCAGTGATTGTTTTCATTCCATAGAACACCTGAGAATGTGAAGTTTAAACCGTGGCTGCTGGGAAGCAGGGGGAAGGAGAAGGACCCAGGATGGAGCAGAGACAGAAAGTGCTGGAAGAGCACATTAGCCTGGCTATCACATGAAGCCCAGCCCTATTGTGGTTGAGGCCTGAGGCAGTGCATTATCTCTGGTTGTTGTAGTTGTCCCTTGCAGTCACATTTATGAAGGCTCATTAGAGCTGGGAGTGATGAGGGTGTGAACTCCTGCATTTGCTTTTGTGGGAGACCATGTGAGTTAACAGGTCAGGAACCATGGCCTTCAGTGTTTTAAGGAGTGGCAGTGCCAACAAGCATGAATGTCAGTCTCTGAGAAACTCTTGGAACTACCAGGTTGCTGAAACCTGCATCTGCTTCCATTTAAATAGCGTCACCACTTCTGCTTCTGAGCTTTAGGCGTGTTTCACCCTGCAGTGCTGGCCCTGCTGCCTGTTGGACCACAGTAGATGTGCAAGGGGAGGGGGTGAGGCATGGAGGACGGTGGCAGTGGAAGTGACAGTGCTCTGGAATGCTCTCTGGTGGCAGGTCTCCCTGGTGTACTCTGCCAGTGCCGAATACTCCAGCTGTGGTGAGAACGAGTACTACAACCAGACCACTGGCATGTGCCACGACTGCCCCAAGTGCGAGCCGGGTGAAGAGCCCTACATGGTAATTTCAGCTTCTTCTGCTGCTGGGGGGAGCATACCAGGCACCAAATGCAAAAAACCCAGATGCTTTGTTGTGTGGAAGTAATGGGTGGGAAAGGAAATGGGAAGGCTGTGGATGCCTAAGCAGGAGCACTCACACCTCCAAGTGTGAGCGTGGCATCTCACAGGCATGCCAGCAATCCATATCCCAGGAGCAGCCTGTTACAAGGGATACTGTAAAAATGGAAAGGTAGAAGTTCCATACACAGTCTCTGCCAGTCTGTTCTCATCTCAGTAGTTATTTAGAATCTGATGCTGACATTCCAACACAGAGTGATAAATTGGTCAGTCTGGTTTGCTTGCTGGTTCCTCACACTGACAAGCTAATTTTGCTGTCCTGCTAAGATAGTTCAGCCCTAGAGGAACTTGATTGTTTCTGCCATATTTTAAATCATGGTTCCTAAGTAACCATTTGATTTACAGCAGATAATTGTTGCTATTTAAAAAAAATAAATTACTGAAATCCTGTTTGGTTTTAATGGGATAAACATCCTATTGCAAGCATTTCACACAGTTGGTAGTCCCAAACAAATATGTTTGAATAACCAGTTTGGTTTAGTTTTATTTAATCTAAATATAAGCTGGGACATGTGAGTTCAGAGGTTACAAAATCTCGTCCAAACATTGCCTTTTGGGCTGTTCCCTCTGGGGTCTCCTGGCCTGAAACTGCTGATAGCCCTGCTGCAGCTGTGTTTCTCCTACAGGAGTCTTCTCTACTCTTCCATTTTTAGCTCACTCTCTATCCAAGCAGCAGCTGAAATTCACTTCCACAATTTGCAGGACTATGATAGAAGTAGTTTGGGGGGACCACTTACAAACAGTATAATTCTCCAGTTCCCCTTCTCCCTTTCCAGCACACAGCATGCTGCATCCTTTTATCCCTGCATGGTCTTTTTAGGATAGACACTAACAGGCCAAACAACAGACTCCTCTCCCTTTGTGCTGCAAGGCCAATGGGGCAGGCTGTGAGCTTCTCTTTTGCTAGAAGTTGGTGTGCAGCACAAGACTGCTTTTGAGTGACTGTGTGTTGTTGCAGACATGTGGATATGGCACCAAAGATGAGGACTATGGCTGCATCCCCTGCCCTTCAGAGAAGTTTTCCAAAGGAGGGTACCAGATATGCCGACGGCACAAGGACTGCGAGGGATTTTTTCGAGCCACAGTCATGACACCTGGGGATCAGGAGAATGATGCAGAGTGTGGTCCTTGTCTCCCAGGGTAAGGAATTATCCACAGACCTTTGCTCTGCCCAAGGCACTGGGAAGTACTTTTCTAATGGCAAAATCTCTGACAGCCTCTCCGTGTCAAAGCTGGCTGTAGGTACAATACTGGTAAATTATGCTTTTTCATCTCTGCTAAAACAATACATTTAAATGTTTTAAAAGCATTGGTGAGTTTAATAAACACAGAATCATAAAATAGTTAGGCCTGGAAGGGACCATAAAGAAGATGTTTTTAATCTTACTGAAGTCTCACTGTTTGGAACTAGAAAACTTTTTCCTTACTAGAAATGGAAAGGGAACAAGCACAGCTGTGCAGTGCCATTTTAAACACTCAAAGAAATCCAGCTTGGCCTCCAGCTGTAGCTTCAGAGGGCCACCTTCTAAGTCCTGCTTACTACATATGAGCTGCATGACAGCACCTAAATACCATGTAGGGTCTATGCTGGCACTACAGCATGTTTGGGGGCATAAAATATCTCCTCTCCAGATGTGAACAGCTGGCACATTTGTCAGTAGTTGACAGTATTAGCTAACATAGCTGTTCAGTGAGATTTACCAAGGCATTTTAGTCTCTTGGGTCCTTTCTACACAACAGAGTGGAGTCTGAGGAGCTGTTAATGTAGTGTGTGTAGTGTTGTTCAGAGTCAAAACAAGTTTCAGGGCTAGCTGAAGGGGCTTAAAATAGCTGCTGTTTATTAAGTCCATCTTTGTAATGGTCTCTTACACTCAGTATAATTCTCATAATGGTGAGAAAGAATTGCTATATTGGATATGTATATCCTTGACAATATTACATTTCAAAGTCTGCAAACCCAAGCATACATATGCACTCTTGATGGTTTTTTTGTAGGGTGAGTAAATACTCTAAAATACAACCTCTCCCTACATACCTTTTCAGTTTCTGCCACTATTCCTCTTTGGTTTAGAGAGTAATTCCTACTGACATTTGGCTTTTGTGCAGTTTGCAGATGCTGTATAACCCACACTCCTTATAGCACAGGAAGCCCTGTTAAAGAGGCCCTGCAAGCTTACAGGTTTATTTTATCAGTAAGTCTTTGTGAAATTTTCACAGTTTACAAATAAAATGAAGGACTTGTCTAGCTGCCAGCCAAACAGACTGATGATGTGACATGAAAAAGCTCCCTCTTGACTTCCCCTCATACATCATAAAGAGCAAGAAACTTAAATAGTGGTCACAGTTGCTGTTTTGCAATTTTTGTCAGGACTAATGAGGTTACCCAGGTGGGAGCAGGGTGCTGGCTGAAAATAATCAGCTTGCACAGCTGGTGCTTGGGGAGAAATCTCAAAACATCGTGTTTGCACAGGTGTAGCCTGTAGCAGAAACTGGTCTGCCGGAATCTGGCTGTGTGCCCCTCCTCCTGCAATGCTCAGGTCCTGGGATTGTTTGGCAAAGCCAGCAGTTAGGGAGAAACACCTTCTCAGTCCAAGCTTGAATAGATGGAATTCTCTAGATAAACTAAATATGAGTTAAAACCAGCTCTGAAGCTGCCCTGACTCCTCATGCTACTTAGAGTCCTCAGAGTTTGCTCCTGGGTGCTGGTGGCTGAAATGCAGAGCCTGTGTGTCAGAGCAGAGAGCTGGTGAGTAGCTGATTGTCCTTATTGTCCCCTGTGCCACAGGGACAGCCAGGTACCAGGGTGAGTGGCATTGGCAAGGGTGCTCCCTTGCCTGGGCAGTAACCCTCAGAGAGCCCCTGAGCAGATGTGACGGATAAAATCAAGGTTTCCAATTTGAGAGGATTGCTTCCCTAACACACTGCAGACCTGCCCAAGGTAACAGCCCACATGCTGCTCTTTGCACTTAAGGGCATCTCATCCTTTTTCACCAGCTCAGTAAAGAAGCCTGAGGAAAAGATGAGCATATGGCACATTCTGCATCAAAGTTTTCAGACAAAATACCACTGAAGTGGCAGCCTTTCCCAGTGGTTACAAGAGCCATCCTCTGTACTTTATCTTAAAATAAGTGCTGGATAATTATATATTTTTTTCTTCTATTTTCTTTTTTTCACTATTACTGATGACCAATTTTAGGGAAGAAGGAGGCCTTTGGTGCAAGAAAGGAAGTCATCCACTGCTTATTTGTGTTCCCTCTCATATAAAATAGAAATAACACTGTTGTGTTCACAGGAAGTGTGCAAGACAGGGGAGATTTTTAAGGCTTAGTTCCAAAGCTGTGGTCCTCAAAACCAAAGTCCAGTGGCCAGTGAACTCCAGACCTAGACTGAACCTCCTGGGATTCTGCAGGCTTTGTCCTCTGCTCCCTGCCCAGAAGCTCTTCCATCATGCCAAATAGACAGGTTAAGAATGTGGAAATTAGGTGTGACTCAGACTGTTTCCCTCAATGGGGTGATCCATTAGGTGTTCCTGGAGTGAGACTGAGATCACAGCTGACTACAAGCAGCAATGGCAGGTCACAGCAAGGGTCCCTCTAGCCTGGTCATCTGTCTTTATTCAGTAGTGGCCATAAGGAGTAAGAACAGGTCAAGTACAAATAACACATATTCCTCATGCTGTCCCAGCACTTATTTTCAGCTTGGGGTAAGTCTCCAGCCCCCTACAAGATAAAATTGCAATGGGATAATTTTCTTTTTAAATGCAGTCTGAAATGCCTCTGCTACTGACATTTCCCAATTTCATGTGTTTGTCCGTGGCTACAGCAAATGCAGGATCAGTCCTCTGAGAGGCTTTAAGGGAAGGAGTGAATGCTCCTCTGTTTCTGCATGAAAAGGTTTAGCCAGTGAATTTCTAATGAAATTAGGTGCCACTCTTGCTGCTCTGGATAAGGCAGCAGATGCCTCCACCAAGGATACTCCTCCTTGATGTCTCTCTGCAGACCATCCCCTGCTGAGAAGAACACCCACCCCTCTCCACCTCCTCTCCCAGTCCCAGGCCCCCTGTTATGGTGGGAGGGCAGACCTAAATCTGGGTCCAAGTCCCTGAGTCTGCAATGACACCACCAAGGTTAGCCCAAGATAAGCCCAGTATGGTGTTAAGCAGGAAAACAAGTCCAGTTTTCAGTCTAACCTTTATTCTTGGATTTTGCCTGTAGCCCCTCCAAACCTGAGCCTGGCAGGTGCCAAGGAAAGAAAGGATAAATATCACAGTGGAAGAGTAATACTGTGAAAATTCTTTTTGTCTTTAGTGTCACTTCTCTGTAGTTGGTGATATAAAGCTATCACATATCTCCAACATTACCTTTAATATCTGGTGCTTTGGAAAGTAACCAGAAACACAAATCTGTTGCTAGTACTTTGTGGGAGTGAGTCACTAATGCTTGCAGCTGCAGAGTTTCCTACTCATGTGAGTGAATGGTTGCCTACCATGAGCATCCTCCTCAGTTTTCTTTACATGTCCTCCACCATTCTGCATTGTGGTGAAAACCAAGAATTCTTCCACCAGCTTGATTTAATTAATTGTCAGAAGGATTGTTTGTCTTTCCTAAACCAACACAGCTATTGGACTGTGGATCCTAACTGTCCTGTATTTTTCTTCATAGATTTATATGTGTCTTTAGGCTTCCACTCTTTTGTTTTGTAGTTTGGCAGCCTTTTCCTGTGTATTTATTAACTGCTCTACAACCTAAAATGATATAAGCCCCATAAGAGAGGAAAGATGAAGTTTTGCTCCTGAGAGAATGGTAGAGTGGCCCATGGGGCACAAGAGATATTTGAAGGATGAAGTGAGGGTGAATCTTTTAAAACCAGTAAGAAAGAAATGAGGAACCATGTGTAGTTCCCTTGCTCTCTGGGTTTGCTCCAGTCCCTGTCTCCCCCTTGCATCTCTGTGTATTCCATTCCCTGGACCTATATCTCTTATTTGTCATTCATTAGTACAACAATGGATTTTGATGGAAGGTTTCAGCAATGATTTCCTAACAATGCATACATTTTCCAAAAAACCCCATACTTCACATGCATAGGCAGGTATATAAGAGCAGAAAACAGATCCCCAGTTGCATAAAATGTTTGTAGTGTTGACTTCCTGTCTACGCAGAATAGATTAAGAATTTATTCATCTCTTCATTAAAATATGTAGTGATTTACAAATGATTTGTAAAGACATATCTGCAACATCAACACTATGATGTTACGTCAACATCTGTATGATTCTGATGTAATTACTCATTAGGGTGCATGTGGATCCAGCTCTTGAGTAGCCAATTACCATATTTCAACACCAACTTTATTAGCAGCCCAGAAGTTCAGATTATGAAAACCTTTCCTTCACACTGTAATTCCACTGTCAAGGACTAATTTATAAACAATACAGCAAGGAAATTTAAAAAAATAAACAAAACCTGTAAAATCTAATCTGCCCTGCCCTGTGAGGGTATTTTTTCCTATATTTTTTATTATGATCTGGCTCAGATTTGGTTCTAAGATTATAGAGATTATTCTTATGGTGTTTGTGAGTAAAATTAGGTAACCATATCCAACTGGTGGTCTTGCTTGAAAGATTACTGCTTCAAAAAACTGAATTCTCTTTGAAAAATCTTATTTCAGGGCATGCTCTAAACTGCAGCTTGAACTCAGCAGGGAGATAAATGTTGTTTTAGGCAATGTTACCACTTCTTGTCATGTCTAGATGTTTGATTAATTACATTTTAGGAGGAAAGGAAGAAGAGAAACACAATGTCTATTCAGGCAATTCGAAAAAAAAAATCTTTGCTTCAGATTGCTTAGAAAAGTTTTTTTAAATGATTTTATCTCCATATAATTGGTTGCTGCTGAACCATGTTCAGTCATATCATATTAATTTGCACTGTTTTGCCTCTTCTTGCCCTTCTCTGCAGTTACTACATGCTGGAAAACAGACCTCGGAACATCTACGGAATGGTTTGCTACTCGTGCTTGCTGGCACCTCCCAACACCAAGGAATGTAAGTGTTCTGCTCTTTCTGTGCACTTCATCTGGTTTTGACTTAAAATCATCTGGAAGCTCAATGTGAAATCTTTCAGTGATGATAATTATGTTCAAACAATAAACCCAGCTCCACTTAAGCAATTTCTTCTTCCAACTAGCCTTGCCAACAAAGGGAGGGAGTACTTATCATTTGAGGAATAATCAGAATCTTTTATTTTAGGATCTACTATTGCTCATTTCTTCTCCAGTTTTCATCTGTTAAGAGATCCCATGCAGGACTTATTAGGGTTACTTAAACAGTAGGTCCAGAAAATCCCATGTCTATGCATTTTTTAACTGAGTTTCAGTTCACCTGTGAAGAAAATGATGGGACAATTAGTTGATTTGCAATTTGTAGGAGTGAAAGGGCATCACACCTTTTCATATCCTTTTGCTGCAAAGTGATTCAAGGGTTAACACTGATATCTGGTGGTCAGCACTGATAAGAGAATTAGTTCTGTAGATTTCACTGACAAAGGGGTCTGTAGTTTGCTAATTGAGGAAATCATGTCTGAATGTGTGCATGACACCTGTTCATTTTCATACCATGTATGAGCAATGGCTTTTCCATCCTTATGCCATGAGGAGAGGGACAGCTCACACCACCCCCTCTGTCCTGCAGAGGCAATCCCCCAGAAAACTGCTGTCTCCTTTAGGGGGCAAAGAAAGAGAAAAAGAAAGTGAAAAGGAAAAAAAAAGAAAAGGAAAAAAATGAGGCTCTCTCTGAATGACCAAATTACTTTGATACCCCCTCAGAGAATCTGGAGAAGATCAGGAAAAAAAGCTTTAAAACTAAACAACAACAACAAAACCCCAAACAAACAGAAACAAGTGAGTAGTTCCCCAGCAAAACCTGATGCCTCTAAAACCAAAATCCTGCCCATGTTCTCTTCTTTTAGAAATCTTTCTCGTGAAAAGCAGTTGCAATATTTTGTCTGCTTGATTTGAAAGCAGGGGCTGAAAGTGTCAGAGCATTTATTTATGTACACAAATAGCGATTGCTTTGTTCAGATGCTGCAGAACTGTGTATCACTGGTGCTCTGGGAGTCACTTTAAAGGAGGAGAGGACAGGAACATCTACCACTTCCTACAGTTTAAGAGCTCAAGGAGCCAGGGGATGATCAGCACTTCACAGGGCTCCTGGTGAGCAGCAGCAGTCCAGGAGGCATCTCCCTGAGCTGTCTGCATGCCCAGTACTGCTCTGTTGTACAGCTGCTCATCCCACTTGGCTGCAGGAGCCCACCCAGCCCTGGGATTGCCCTTCTGCCCAAGACAGTGGGAGTGGGTGAAGGGCAGGGTGCGTGTGGTTTTGGTGAGATAACATCTGTTTAGGAGGTGAGATAAGGATGCTAGGGAGGACCTAAATGCGAGATACGGGAAGGAGGTGCGGAGGTAAGTGAGAGCACAAGGGTAGGAAGGTCGTGGTTTAACCCCAGCTGACAGTCCAGCCCCAGACAGCCAGTCACTTACTCCCACCCACACAGGGAAGACAACCAGAAGGGTGAAAGTGAGACAACTCAGTGAGACAGGATGGGAGAACAGTGGGGCTCTCCTTAGCTGTAAACATTCCTTGCTGGGGAAGTGCCTGGACTGTGTGTTACAGATGGCCAAGTCCAGGGGTATGTGCCCCTGCATGGAAACTTGCTCAGGGAATTTGTCTGATGACACATTTCATCTGGCAGAAAAGTCTTTCGGTTTGATCAAAGGATAAGCAAATATCTTTCAGGTATGTGCAGTCAATAAAACTTGAAATGGCCAAGGACACAGGTGAACACCCCATGCCCCAGCATCTGGAAATATTAGTGTAAGAAGGGCTGGAAGTGAAAAGGAAATTCCTTGATGGGCCTGTGTCACCTTGTTGGGGTTTTTTTCCCTCTCAAAGGACTTGAAACATAAATAGCACAAAATGTCATGGAAAAGAGGGGGAGGAAGGGAGATGACTCACAGAGGCCAGAGGTTTAACTGAGGCAAACATGTCACTTGTTTATGGTGTTGAAAATCTCACTGCTCTGAAGGATGGGAGCAACAGTTCTGCAGCCTGGGAGGAATAGCAGGCTTCAGTGCCAGCCTGTGGGCAGCAGGCACATAGGGGAAAAGGGCTGTGCACACATGAGCATAACTATGTGTGCTGTGTAGCAGAAAGCTGTTTCTTACTGTGAAGAAGGGGAACATCACCATAAAGTCTCCAGTTTGCCCCATCTTGTGCACTGTGAAACAGCTGTGTCAGATTTCTGGCCTCTCAACATGTGGCTCCCTCAAGCTTCTGTGCAGGAGCTTCTGTGCTGAGCACAGAGGAGCACAGTGTGAAATGCCAAAGGTGTGAGAGCTTCAGCTGTGCTTGAGGCAGATCATGAGCCATCAATGCCCCTTGCTGGCATAAATGGGGATCTGATGCCTCTGTGATAAATAACAGCACTGCAAAAGAGAGGGAGGCAGGTTTTCCATGTAAATCAAACCATTAAGGTAATGAACACCAAACCACACTAAGATGTGGCTTCCCACAGTTAATGGTGCTGGATTTTCCATCAACACCTCTGGAACTGGAGTCACTTCAGGCCTCTGACTATGTAGGGTGGTTTTTTTTTTTTTGTTTTCTTTTTCTTTTGTCCAGTGTAAAAGTATATGCAAGATACAAAAGATTTAGCCATATATGGAATTTCTCTGGCAGAGAGGTACAGTTACTGCTGGAAGAGATTTTGTCTTTTAGCAGCTGAAACTCTCAATTATGTATATTAACTCTCTTTCTCTTCAAACTTTGTCACTCCAATTCAAAAACGTTGGAGAAAAACTAAATCAAACCCTGCTACACTAACTTTAGGAGCAAACTTTGAAGTTGAATTTACACAATTGCATCAAATACACAAATCCTTTTCCACTCACAGATTATTGGTCTAGAGAACTTCAGCAACTGATTGAGGGTTTTGTTTTTAATCTACTGTATATATTCATAAATGTGTATGTGCATAAAATATTTCATGCTATTTATCTCACCTTTTTTGCTGGATTTATATATTAAAAGATACAATAAACAGCCTGTGTAAGTTTTTAGGTCTCACATCTACCAATGATAGCTTGGGAAAATTAAAAAAGAAGAAACATATTGATGAAGGAAAATATATATGGTCAGGCTATTTTTTTAAATACCAGAGAGCAAATGACATCTAGAAATAGAAAATATTATTTTTATCACTGTATCATTAGAACTTCAAAAATAACTAAACAGATGAGATGGAACAATTGACTAACAATTGATGTTTCATGTGAAGAGCTGTAATCAGGGGGGCACATCCAAACCCGTGTACTGAAGACTCTGAACTCAGCTTCCTTAACTGAAAGGCTTAACACAAACAAGCCTATTGCCAAAACCACTTTATTAGTTAAAATAATTATTTCAGAGAATTTTAATTTAACTTTCCATTCTTTGACTCACTAATTTCCATTCCTTGCCAGTTTTATCCTTTTGTAATACAATCAACATCAGGACCTTTTTTTCTTCTGTTTCAAATTATGCCTACAAGCAAATAGGCTTGTTATCTGGAACTAACATACTTTTTTTTCTTTTTTTTTGAGTTTCTTGATCTCTGAACATCCATTTGCTATTTACATGTGTACTGGGAGAAATGTTGAAGGCCATGCTTTATTGTTCACTGGTGGTATGGCCTGATTCTTCTTCTGTAAGGATTTCTCCATTTTAGGAAGGGACCTAATCTTAGGATAAAATTGGCCAGCTTCAGCCATCAGCCTCCAAGGGAAGAGATCTGAGGAGAAAATGTGGGCTTTGCTGTCCTCAGCTGCTGGGAAAGCTGAGCTCAGGTATCCCTCAGGAGGTTTTGTGGTCCTGGTGCAATTCTTCCCAATAAAAGCACTCCAAGGGCTTTGATGTTTTCACCGGTGCTGGAGCTGCAGCTCCCACAGTGAGTATCACCTGGCCATGGGAGGCACTGCAGGTCTCTGCAGGATTGCTCTGGCTGGGCTCAGGAGCTGAAAAACCTGCAGAGCTGCAGCCTTGGACCACCCATTCCAATGGGCTGGCCACCAGGACACTGGGGAAATGGGAGACCAGCTCCAAGCAGGTCTGTTCTCTTCCTTATGATGCTCTAAAATCATGACAGCAAAGTTTAAATAGCAATTATTCCCTTCATGTTGCACAGAGAAAGGGGTGATAACACTGAATTCCTGGACAGAGGCTTAGTTCATGGAGTTCATGGAATGTTTGCCTGTGACTTTTCAGTGCTGTGCAATGATTACAGTTCCCAGTGAGTCCTGAAAACAAACTTCAACAGATGCAAATAAATGGTCAGATTACGGCCATGTGGCCTATAATCATCATCACTTTACTGCCCTGGCAAAAGGAGAGAGAAATAAAATAGTTATAGACATCATAGAAAGCACAACAGAAAAAAAAATATTTCCTTTTATGTGATGTGATTACTAACAGAGAGATTGACCAGACTGAAAACAAAAGTCAGGGGGAACTTTCATATCATCATTTTCAGAAGTTTAATTCTCAGGAATCAATTTATTTCATGCTCTTCCTGGTGTAATAGCTACCTACCTAACTGAAGTATCTACCTGTGACTCCAGAATATATCAGAGTAACTGATAGTATTCTGTAAAATCAAGATCACTTAGGCAATCCTCCAGTGCCTAGGATATGTTCTGTTATCTGTTATTATTTGTGATATTTTCAGAGTTGGTTTATGTTTGCTTACTGAAGTCATGTGTAGGCACTTCAGAAAGCAGGTTGGCTTTGCCAGCTGCTTTAGCTTGCATGACTTTCCAAGTGCACAGGCATTCCATTTGAAATGTTGTTTTCCTAAGTTTGAAAGCAAACCTTTCCCATAAGTACCTGAGTACAGATTATTTAAAAGTTCTGACCCTGCTTTCTACATATCTAGGTCTTTATTTATGACTATGTTTAGTTAAAATCCAGTTTTAACTTTGTCAGCCATAAACTGTCTACTTTTATTGAATTTCAACTCAGTATAATTTATATTTCATCTCGTATTTCAGGCTGATAGCTACTTATTTGCATGTGTGCTTTATCCTACTTCAGCCCATAAAAGAGTCTCAGTGATGGCACTCACAGCCCATCTGTGCCATTCACAGCTGGACTGTGCCTGGGAGAGGAGGGATGCATCAGGAGAAAGCAAGCTGCACTCAAGAGCACCAAATAGATACACATATAGACACCAGGTTTTTAAAATGTGTCTTATTTTATTATCACTCTGACAGTCTGTTGTGTACAGACTTTGGGGATTTTTATAGCATGTTATTAAATATTAAATAGACTCACAAAAATCTGTTGCTGGTTGTGAGCAGCAGTCCTTTGAATGGACCAGTAAGCTGATACCCACAGCAACAGATGTCAGGGGCACACATGGTCTCCTACTGCACCAGATTTTATTCACTCACAAACACTTGCAAGGGGGCATGGTGGTAAAACCTCCTTTCCCTGTGCCCTCCCCCTCCTCCTCTCATAAATCTGGTAGTTTTGTTTGTTACTTCTTACTGTAAGTTCTGTCTCAAGGTACAAGAACAACTGGAATAGTCTGATGCATAAAGCAGAAAGATTCACTGAAAGAACAACAACAAAGTATTTTATTGCCCAGCATTTCCTGAAAGAACAAAAGGCAGCTGCATGGTAATTTAAGTTAAAGCTATCTTTTGAGTTAAAATCCCCAAACATTCAAAAGTGAATACAGATTCAATTGTTCTTTTAAACAATAAGTATGGAGAATTTTTTAATTGTTTAGACTCCAAGAAAGTTACAACTAAATCACATTTTTTGTAAATGAAAACATCTATAATGCAAAAGTTGACCAACCACCAGTGATCAACTTCTCTCCTAATTTCTTTATCACATTCCTACAGTATTACATACAGGTGTCTAGGAATATAAACCACTCTTTTGCACGGCTATATTACAGCCATCAGTCCTTATTTAAAAAATAGAGTTGCTTCCATATGGTGTTCTGTAACACTTCAGGATGCCTCTGCCTGAGCTATATCTAAGTCTTTATAGATTATGTGTCATCTATATTGGAAACAGAATTAATAATGTGATTGGGATGCAAAACTGGATGTGCACAGGAACAACTGACATTGCAGTCATGGTGTGGTGCTGACAGGGAAAAAGCAGCAGCTACGAGTTTCTTTTACTCATACAAAAGGAATATAAACTGAAATTCAACAGAAGGTGGCAGTTTGGTTCCTCTTGTGCACTAATTGGCACTTTCTTCTAAACCACATCTAAAGAAAAACTTTGGCTTATAATGGATATGCCAAATTATTAAATTTGACAGTAGGCTTACAATATGTGTAACAGCTAACTCCCTCCCAGGCATGTGTGAAAGGCCACCACAGTCCAGTGCCAACCTTGACTTTGCCATGCCAGCACTCAGGAACAAAGGAGGTGGCTCTGTTCCCATGTGAGGACATTGTGCCCATGGGCTCTGGGGCTGAAGGCTCTCCCTGCTGAGCACAGGAGAGGGACTGTGCTGTCCAGTGTGTGCATGGTGTGGGCAGCACACCCTGCCCTGGTGTGGAGCTGGGTGAAGAGTGACCATGATGCTGAATGAAGAGTGGTGACCTTCCTCCTTACACTTTCTGTGCTACTTGCTGCTGCCTGACTTCCCACTTTGAAAGGCTCTGCTTCCTTTCACAAATGGGTGAAAAACATGAAGTTAACAATACCAAGACAATGAAAGATTATTAGGCAGAAATATTTCAATTCATTCATGTTTCAAGTGAAAGAAAGGAGAAGCAAGTTTGCTAAAACTCACTTGGGGAGATGAGCTGAAGCTTGTTAGCTGAACTCCAGGCAGACAAAGCAGCACAGCTTGCTCACTGAGGGGCAGTGTCAGAGAAGCTATTGTTGACTTGTTGCAGCTTGCAAGGACCATGCAGGATTCCAATTGGCTGTAATTGGATTTGCCAGGGGGGCTGCAAGAATAGACATAAGCCTGGTGTCTGTGCATGAATATGAAGGAAAGTATCAGGCCACAGCTCTGGCCATTTGCTAAATTTCCTCTGTTGTCCAGCCACGATGAGTAAACACAGAGGTCGTGACCAAGGATGATTCGCTTCAGTTTTGTGAAGAATTGCTGAAAATTTTACAAATTACCTGTCTTTAATATCCACTACGTGCAGATGACAGCTTCATTTACTGATCCCTAGATAGTCTTCCTGAATTGCAGTTTCTGGAGCCCATAACTAATTCTTCTTAGAAAGAAATCTGTCACAGAGAAAGGACCAGAGGCAAGACTTATGTAACAAGTCTTGGCCTTCATTTGCAAAATACAAAATGCATCTGAATTAATAAACTAGTATATTTAAAACCTAATGAAAACCCTTATTCAGTTTGAAAAAATACCAATTATATTGAGTTAATCCTTTTCCTTCCAACAAAAGATGTTTGAAAGAAGTTTTATGATTGTTAGAGAAAATTTCTTTTGGAGACACCTGCAACTCATACTTTGCAGCCTCTTTAGATGAACATTTCTCATTCACAACATGCAGACATGTTTTATTTAGATAGTTTTATTTTAGATAGTACTTTTTTTTTCCTTTTTAAAAAAAACATTTCTCTTCATTTGAAGAATGCGCATATTGCTTTGTTCTTAACCATAGAACATTTCTCAGACCATCATAGACTATTTCTTGTCAAGTTTACCTGGTGATTTGATTTGTTTGAATATTTGCTTGGTCAAAAGAAGGGCACAGTGAGCTCTCATCTACTCTAGCTGTCAAACCAGCTTGTGGAGCCATGTGCTGTGCACACCTTACCAGATGACTGGGACAGCTTTTTGCCTTTACGACTGCTGAATTGAATTATCACTGGACTTTTTCCACAGACAGCTAATACAAAACAGGAGGAATTTCATTCTTCCTCCAAGACAGAAAATTATTTTCAATGTCTGTTGATAGTAGCTGCTTGCATTACATGCTAACCAATGGCATTAAAGTTCATTTGAGAAGGAAGATAACATTTACTCCCAACCCGAACAATTTTTTTCTGTTTTGGAATACTGTGCAAACACCCTCCTATTCCCATAAGCATTCCCATAAACAACTTTATTCCAAATAACATGCACTATTGATTGCTATTGTCAAAATATGTTATTTTATTACTTGGTTTAGTGCTTTGAAAACTTGGTGCATGACACCAAGTGAAAGACTAACTTTAACCTTGACTATAGAATTTAGACTTGGAAACCCTTATTAGACTATCTCATCCCACTGACAGGATGAAGTTTTCCTATAACTTCTTCATTTATTGTTTCAGTGAATATTCACTCTCCCCAGAATATAGATTTGGTCTGACAGGAGCTCATAAGAAGCTCATACTGCCCAGTTACATTACAGGAAATTCTAAAATTCCCTTTTACGACAGTACAGCTCCATGGAACAGAAAAGCAATCAACACCATCATTTGTCACCTTCCCTAGGTTTTCCTGTGGAGTCATGAGGGTTTGCATACCAGCTTTACAGTGATGCTGCTAGTGAAGGTTGCTTGTGAGATGCACTAGTTTGAGGACTCTACCAGCTAAGTCTTGGTCTGCAGTTGCAAATACTGGAGTGGTTTGTAAATTGAGTAATCAGCTGGACCCTGAAAAATTCTTTGCTGCCCAGGACAGATCCATAACATGGGAATCTGTGTGTAACAGTTGGCTTTTCCTTCTGAGTTCATATCTGTTCAGGAGTTTGACTTTCACTCCTGGAAGTGTGCACAAACATGGTCTGCAACCCAACTTTCAGTGCATCAGTAACACATTTTGGGATTAGGGAGAACTCAAAGAGCAAGTAGTTCTTGGGTCCTTTGCTAATAAATGGGAATGCAACCAAGCCAAGTAAAGGCTCTCTTTCCTTGAGCCAACCTATTCCTTTGACTGGACAAAGTAACAAGGGAATTTTATCGCATTTTTGTTTATATTGCAGGTGCAGGCTCTAACTCTGGCATTTCAGCCATTTTCCCAAGCACCTCTGGCACAAGCACTTTCTCACCTTACCAGCATGCTCACAAAGGTAAGAATGCACTTTTTGTGAGGGTTAATTTAGCAGCTTTTTGTTTTCAAAAGGGCATCAACAAAGTGCAACCAAACTGAAAATATCTGTTGCTATTTTCATTGTCATTATTTCCAGATTGCTAGAACTGCTATTAGAAATAATTCAGAATTAATTTTTTTTTCTCAGTTAATCAACACTGCTGTTTGTCAGCTGAACATAAAAAGGATTTGAGCTGTACCCAGTGATGCCAGCAATAAATTTAGTTCATTATTTGTAGCTTTACAGAAATAGCACTCTGCCTCAGCTAAGCTTAGCTTAGAATGGTGAAAATAACTTCATGCACAAATATGGTCAGTCTCTTATTGAAGTAACATAAACGGTTCTCCAGCATGATCATTTGGCTTTTAAAATTTTTGAACCTGAGAAGACAAAATGGAAAAGATGCAGTTAATAAGGCACTGACAATGTTGTTCTTCTTGGTATTGTCTGAAAACATGACTGTTAGGATCACATTTTCAGAGAAATTAAAGCTTTTATGCCTTTTAGCATATCTATAATTTTCTGCATCCTTTCACACCTTTTCAATTCTAGCCTTTAGCATCCAAGTTTTCTTTCTGAATATCTTTTCACCTAGCTTATTTTAAATTCACCTTTTGGCTATGCTGGTTTTTAAGTTTCTGTTAGAAAAACATAAATTTTTCTACATGTGCATTGTGTCCTCCTTTTAACTTAGAGCTTTTGAGGCAGCACAGTTATCAACAGTCATTTTAGCTCTTTCTCTCTTTGTATATTTACTGGCTTTTGCCTTGTCAACGCTGATTCCAAGAATGCAGTGCTACAAAAGCTTCTGCTCTCTTTTATGTACAGCTTCACATATTAAAATACTATTTCCTACATCTTTGTATCTGATAAATCATACCATCAAATATTCTTAATGAATACTACTAACTGGTTTATGCATAAATATCAAAATTTTGAGAAATTTTAACTTGCCTTTGAGACACAACACTAAGTTTTTCACTGCTTAACAAGCAACCAAGACTCAGATCAACTAAAGGATTATGCAAACTGTGTGTAGAGCAGACTGCAAACTGTTAACTAGTCTAATCCTAAGAGTTGCCCCTTAATTTATTTTTTTCATTCCAGCAGATCTTTCAGGACAAGGACATCTGGCTACAGCTCTTATAATTGCTATGTCTACTATCTTCATAATGGCTATTGCCATTGTCCTCATCATCATGTTTTACATTGTAAAAACAAAGCCATCTGCTCAAGGTAATTGTTCTCTTCAGCAAGTAAAATTTTAGTTGCAAATGCTATTTTAGAATTTAGAAAATTCTATTCTATTAGAATATTCTAAATTCTATTCTAGATTTATTCTGAGAATAATTAATGTTATATTTGTATATTCTAGCCTGTTGCAAGAGCCACTCAGTAAAAAATGTCGAAGCTCAGGCTAACACTCAAGAAGAGAAGAAAGAAGTGCAAGGTACAAGTTGTTTTAGCTTTGCTTTTTCTATCCAAGATAACACTGGGCTTAAATATTCTTAGTATTTTTCTCTTAATTACAGTTTCTCCTTTGGAGTATATAAAACCCTCCTCAGTTTACTGAAGAATTGCCTATACTAGTTTTTTGTGCTTCCAGAATGTCACTTAATCCTCTGATAGCAATTAAATATAGCAGAGAAATTTATTTTGTCAGTAGGGTTGCCAGCAGAACTAACTCCTGACACAAAGCACTGGTTTGGAAACTTATTGCCAATTTAAACTTCTCTAATTGTTGTTCTACAGATAATGTTGTGATATTCTCTGAGAAAGAAGAGTTTGAAAAACTTACAGCAACTCCAGCTAAGGCTGTCAAAAGGTGGGTAAAAGATAAATATACTGCCAGTTTCACTGAAATGGGGGAGGCATATAGTCATCATTCATCCTGGTGCAGTGGAACACATAAACAAATCTGATGGGTATGCTGGCAAGTTGCTGTAGCAGGGCAAAGATCAGATGCCTTAGTGGGCTTTTCCCCCTCTCTTTTCTAAGAGATGATAACAGACATTGTGAAGAGACACCTGTGTCCTCCCCATTCCCTCTGTGACCAATTCATCTGCTCTTTGGCCTCCATCTCCTCTTTTGAGAGGTTAATTTCTGGGACCTGAGTGCAGGTCTCACTCACATGGCCTTACTGAGGTTCCCCTTCCCTTCTAGGCAGGAAGAGTAAAAATAGCTGCTGCAGGCCTTAAGGAAACCTTGTCCCTAGCGTCATTTGCTTGGCATGCTGTGGCAGTTTTCATCATCTTGTCTCTGCCCAGCAGCCAAACCTGCCTGGTAACATTATTAAGGCGGGCTAAACACTGTCCTCATTGGAAAATCCCTCTGTGAAAGGATTCTTGCAAGCTACTGTGACTCTGTGGCTTGGTGGGCATTGCATGTACACACTGGGCTGGTGAAGGCCATTACAGTCACAGGATTTCAGAGGAAAGGCATTTTAAACATGGAAAACACTTTTATTTTCATTACTCTCAGGAAGCAAAAAGAGGATGACTGGAGTCAACCCATGAGAGGCTTCACTAAGATAACTGTATCCTTCATTTTCCAGTGAAAATGATGCATCTTCTGAGAATGAGCGACTCTTAAGCCGGAGTATGGATAGTGATGAAGAAGCTGCAGTTGACAAGCAAGGGACTCCAGAGAGATGCTTGTTATCTTTAGTGCATTTGGCCAGAGATAAATCTTCTACAAGCAATAAATCAACTGGGGTAAGTCTACCTTGAGATTTAAAAATTGAGAGGCTTTTTCTACTTTTTTTAAAGAAAAAAAATATATGAACTATCAACCCCCCAAAATGCATAGTAGGGTAGATCAGACTGATTTACAAGAGCTTCTCCAGACAAATTTGTTATAGAATCTCCTTTGCATAATGACATATATACATATGTATAGTGTTAAGGGATAGAAATAAATTTTTCTACAAGACTAATTAATTTGCTTTTTTGAGTATTATATTTTATTGTTTCAAGAAAGAAAAGACCCATATAACAGCAATCCCCTGTCATAGCTAATGCTAAGACAGTAAAATAATGAAGCAGGCTGGATTTGGGTGACAGCAGAACATCTGAGTACCTTGACCCAGCTGCATTGGTATTTCCACGGCACAGATTTCTCAGTGATATCCGGTGTTGTGCTTGGTTTCCATGTGGAATTTTGAAAAGCAAACACATAGTTTGAAGGTGATTCCTGTGCTCTGAAGGACACTGTAATCCACTGTTTTGCTGAGGAAGGCCTTTGCTTCTTCCTGCTGAGCGTGTCCTGCTCAGGGCTTTTTATCTCACTCGGAGTATTTTAAGGCACAGTTAAGGCCACACCTCACCCACACAACCTTTCAGTTTGTGTTAACATCAAACTACCCTTAAAAAGAAGGTGTCTGTTCTGATCTTTTAGTATTTCTAGTTTATTTAAAAACGGCTATAGCTAGGTCCAATCACATCATTAATATCAAATATCAAATATGGTTTAAGAAAAAATAGGTTTGAAAATGCATCTTTTAATGTTTGCATGTTTTAAATTTTTGGGAGAAGCTGCTCAAAATTTCTAAAACACACCGCTTTTCAGCTGAGATCAGACAAACAAATCTCAACACAAGTTAAACAGTTTTGTAGTTGTAGATATTTATAACCATCTGAAAATAACTTACTATTTCAATGCTAACACTTTAAAGTTCAGGTTTTTGAGGTCTCTCTAAATATCCAACTTTATGATACTTCTGTAAGCACTGGCTTGAAATAGGATAATACACCTTGGGTAGTCATGAAATCAGAATATTCCATAAGAAGCAGGTTACCTTCAAAAGACCCTACATCATAGATACCTTCTCCACAGTAATTTAGATAGATAGCTCATAAGTGCACCTAAAGCATGGACTGCTTCTTCCAGACTTGTTCTAACACATCCTCATGGACTAAAGACTGCTGACAAGGCTGAAGACAATCTTTTCAATGAAAGAGCAGATTGCATCAAGATTCTCCACTCCATACCTAAGATGTCACAATTAAGCCAGTTGCCAGAAGTTAGAAAAGCAGCAATTTTCTTCAGATTGGGAATTAAGTAGCATTACTAGCACAGGAAAGAGTACTCAGAGCACTTAGATAGGTATAAAGAAAATTAGAGACTTGCTATTAGCCAAGTCTTTTTCCTAGTTATACAAAAACCCATTTGCAATGTGTGGCCACACAGAGGATCATCAGGCTAAACATTTCCTGTTTGCTTTCAGCTTAAGGTTTAAAACCCCCCAATCTTCTGGCTCTGGTAAAAAGAGTGTCTTGCATAATTCTTCAAGGAATTACTCAACCTGCTTCTTTACCTTAAAAGTGGAGGGAGAATGAAAATAAGCACCCAAAATTTTCTTAGGAGGAGTTTTAATAAACCCCATTAAATTTCCCAGTTTCAAGGTTCTGAAGCAGGTGATCCAAGCCTACAGTGGCAACACAACTGACTGAGCACAGGGAAATTGCAGGAGGAAGAAGGGAAGGACACTCAGTGCCCACACTGCATTGCCCCGTGGCACGATGCGCTCGCACCGCGCCCGCCAGGCGCGCTCCAGCTGGAGCGGCCCCTCTGCGCTCTCCGGCTGCAGTTCCATTAATCCACGTCACTGATGCACCTTGCCCTTCACTGCCCAAATAAAGTGAGGGAAATCTTGCCACAAAACGAAGTACCGAAAGCAGAGCTCTTATTCAAGTCTCGTTCGCAGTGAAATGTGACAAATTTGTGAGGATAATGCTAGAGTCCTGTCAAAAAGACAGCTTTTCAGCTTTTCTAATGAGAGCTGGCTCTGGGAAAAAAATTTCAGTCCCTGAGAGCTCATGACATTTTGACATTTGTTTTCACTCCACATCGAATCCAAAGCCAAAACTTGAGAATATTTTGCTAAATGAAACTATATAGAAGTGTCCATTTTTAGCTTGAAAAATGTCAGGTTTTCATCTTGTTTCTTTCTTGTCAAAAATGACTAGACCCCCCCGGACCTCAGATTTTTCCTCTCTAAAACTTCACTTTTTTTTTCTTAATCTATCTGTAAAATATTTCAGTTAATTAGTAATGCACTAAGCATTACTAAGGTCTACATAATGCACTAAGCATTACATAAGGTCTACATCATTACATGTAATGCACTAAGCATTACATAAGGTCTACATCCAGAGACAGAAAGGAAGAGCCCCTCCTCTGTAGTCCTCTTAGATTATTAGAAGAAGGCAATTTCAGTCTGAATTTAATTCCAGTCCTGACCTGGTTTACCTAGACATCCCTACATTCTTCATTGCATTTATGGTACAAGATTTATCCTCATTCTCAGGAGTTGGAGCAGAAAAGTACTGGCTCTCAAGAAACGTCGAGATGAAAGCTCTCTAGCAGTGGCAAGTGAAATCAGAAATATGTTTATGCTTCATGGAATAATTGCTGTGTCATTTTCTTTGAGTCTTAGAAAGGGACCTTTGAGGACACTGTGTGATAACCCCATGAAATGGAGAGGTCCCACAGACTTTCCACTGCTGTCTGCTAATTGTTTAATCTTGTAACTGAAAAATTAATGAAATAAATCTCTTCTCATTTAGATTCAAAGTCGAAGGAAAAAGATACTTGACGTGTATGCTAACGTATGTGACGTTGCAGAAGGTGAGTGAACAATTTGCGCCTGTGTTAAAATATGCAATCAGATCACAAGCATTTGCTATAAAGTAAGACAGGCCTCTGGCTATCTATGGAAAATAGTCCCAAACCAGGGAAAGCACTCTGTAGGCAGATTTGTATTCGCTTGCTAGGAACCCTGTGGTCAGCCCTGACCCCAGAGCTGTCCAGGCTGGCCTTGGGCTGGAGCAGGCCACGGCTTCTCTCCAGGCATGTGCATGGCCTTCCTTCCTATGGAGAGCAGGAAGAGTTGGGGTGGGCTGTGCTGGGACACACAAGCAGACCAAGATGCAGGGAAGCAGTTTTGCATTCCCCATCTAGAGGAAACCTGAGGTCTTATTTCTTTAGATAACAGATTTTAAAAAGTTACAAATATGAAAGTGTGATCTGGGGAGGGTCAGGATTGAGGTTAAGACACAAATCTCAACCTACTCTGCTTCTCTAAATTCTGTCCCACATCTCACAACAAAATGTGGAGTTTCCAGGCTGTAAGTGTTTTGATCCTGTTTAGCACTTGACTACCTGAACTGTTTTAGCAGGATATATAAATTAAGTTCCCTGCAGAACAGGAGCTGTGACTGCATTTACTTTCCACACACACACACACTTTGTGTGCACATTTATGAGTATGCTGTAATTCAGGGAGCTCTGTCTCACATCAGATTATTTCTAATGGGTAAGAAGCAGGAAAACTACAGAAGCAAAAGTCTGGTTTGGGAAAAATGCTGTAGCTGGTTCTCTCCTCTGTTTTCTGAACATGAATACATAGAAAATATGTCCAGGAGAAAATAGCCTTTTCCCCACAGGATGAATGCTAAATTCTCCCTAGAGATTCACAATAGTAATGACAGTTAAGCACTTGCAGGGATGTTTATGCTTGCATCTGGCATCATTGCTTCACCTCACTTCTCACTTTCCTACGAGGACCACTTTCAATTACAGATATGTTTCAGCACCTGCTGGTGACAGTCTCAGGGAAGGGTCAAAGCTGTCTCTGGAGCTCAAACACTGAGCCTGACGTGTAAGAGTTTATTAATGGGGCTGCTCACTAGGGACATAGTTGTAATATACTTTTTCTAACAGCTAGTAAATTGTTGAAGGAAAGAGCAGAGCCATGGGAATTCATACAACCTATCTATTACTTCTTTTCCAGGCAACTTTTTACTCTAATTATGATATCCTACTGTCATTATGAAGAATTAATTTGGCAATATGCAGTAGTAACTTTGGACCTAGACATAATCATGTGCTATCACTTAAAGATTTTAGCCGTATTCAATGATAACAGTGTAATCTGTTGTACTTTAATAAATGTCAAGAGCTGTACCCAGAGCCACCTGACAATCCCCCCCTCCCTTTGCAGGTCTGAGCCCTACAGAGCTGCCATTTGACTGCCTGGAGAAGACCAGCCGAATGCTGAGCTCCACCTACAACACGGAGAAGGCCATAGTGAAGACGTGGCGTCACCTGGCCGAGAGCTTTGGGCTGAAGCGGGATGAGATTGGCGGCATGACGGACGGCATGCAGCTCTTCGACCGCATCAGCACGGCGGGCTACAGCATCCCAGAACTGCTCACCAAACTGGTGCAAATCGAGCGACTGGATGCTGTGGAATCCTTGTGTGCAGACATTCTGGAGTGGGCACAAGCAATGCCGGCTCCTGAACCCGCAGGGACATCCTGACAGGCCTGCCTGGGGCCTGCACCTCCACATCAGAAGTGGGATTCCAGTAAGCACTGCATCAAAGACTTTGGGCTAAAGACCATTGATGCTTCTCCTACAGAATTGCTCACCATAGCCAATGGGAAGCTCTTCTCTTTGACTTCTAAAAGTGAAGTAACACATCTACCAAATTGAGAGCAGAAATTTCCCAAGAAGCTTGGCATGAAACATGTCATTAAACAAAATGATCATGTTAAAAAGTTACTGACAATAAGCAGAGACACAAACATCCATTTTTCAGTCTGTGTATGAGTAGGAGGGCAAATAACCCTTCAGGAAAGGCATTGAATAGTTCTCTGAAAAGAGAACTATTAGGGCTCTTAGGGCTTCATTCAATGGTTCAATGGTTTAACAGTTACAGTCAGAAGCAGTACCACAGCTACAGTATCAATTAATACACATTAGGCACATACATTTCTATCCGCTCCAATCATTTTCATTTTCTACATTTATTATGGGTTTGTTGAATCTAGAATTATGTGCATTATGTGCATAGGTGTATATGCCAGTCCTCAGATTGACTAACTATGCTACATGGAAAAAGAGTCACCATAACTTACAGATTGAAGTGCTTCAAAACAATCTACATAATGCACATAAATGCACTCTTGGTCCATTCTGACATTTCAGAAATTATAAATTCAAACTGCTGACTTGCTGAGGACAAGCTGGATAGCAAGTGAGCAGTAAAAGTGGGCAGTTACTCCTTGCAAGTGGAGAGCAAAATCTTCTTTTCTTTACTGTTAAAAAAAAAAGGAAAATCAAAACCAGATTGTCCACTACCATTAAAAATATAGTTTTCCAATAATGATATCTATATACCAAATTATATTTAAGCCAGAGGAATTCCAGACAACAGTGCTGCGCATGTGACACCAAGAGCAAAAAGAGTAGATTTCTTTCGAGACCCTTGAGATGTGGAGGAAAAAGTGGTTTTAATGCTACACCCTTGTAAGCCTAGACCATGAGCACAGAATCCACCATGACATTAAACTCATCTGGAAGGTAATGCATTACTGTGAGTTTGTGAAGTACAAAAATTGACCTAATTTGGTTTTCTTTTAACTAATGTCTGATTTTCACAGTTAAAATTTATCTAAAATTCATTCAGACCACAGGTCAGTGTCTCTTACCAAACCTATTTGCCTAATTAATAGCCAAAATAGTGATGATGGATCTCACCAACTGCAACCACTAAATTAAGAGATGTGTCAATTACAAAAATTACTTCTTACATTCCAAAATGCATGACTGAACAAAATGCTATTAAAAATATTTACTATTACCCAGAATTTAACAACCAGTATTCCATCACTTAGTAACTAGATCTTATTTATGATAGTATCATAATTGTGCAAAACATTTATCATCACCCTTTAACATCTATATTTAGTATTGTTTCAGCACTTGATTTGTATATCAGGGAAGTAAATACTGCAACATAAAACCTATCCCTCTTGTTATTCTTTTTCCACCCTTTCTTTGATATCATATCACACTCTTCATTAATCTGCATATGCCAAACTTGATAAGATTTTAACTCTTCTTTCAATGATGCAGCAAGCTGCATTTATTTGAAATTTATCTAGCTGATTGATGTTGAATTTAGGTGTGAAATTCTTGTCTTGAAATCAATGACAAATTCATACTGGTTTCAACAGGCTTCAATAAGATTTCTAGAGATGTTTACAGCTCAGCAATCTTCCACATGATTCTCAAGACCGTGAATTTGCAGGTTTTACTATTGCTACTAGAATAAAAAAGAAAAAAAAGTGAAAGGAAGGAAGGGAAAAAAAAACTAAGCATCAAAATTCGATTTTTCTTGTGCCAGTGTGTAACTACAGTGTTATTCAGTGGACTGCCTCCTATGTTTTATACACTATTTACAACAACACATCACATATTTGTTAAAAGGAAGACAAAGAAGATAGAGGAATCTTCTTATTATTATGTTTATTGGGCCATGAAAAGTTAGGGTTTTGAAACTGATGGTGCCAATGCAAACACAGACTATTTAACATTATTTTATTTAGTATACAGTATTTTTATTGTTATACAAGAGATGTACAGGATTGAAAAAGGAATCCTGTAGGTCTTGCCAAAGCTTACTTTCTAATAACTTTGTTTAATGCTGTATATATAACTTATTATATTGTAAAATATGAACATAAAATATACTAATAAAAAAGAGGTCAAACACAGTTGTATTGCCATTTCTTTGATTAAATAGCACATTGCCTTATAAATCTGTAATTAAATAGGTTAGCCAAGGGCTGGTAGGCACATTCCTGTGGTATGGGAGTGTCCTGGTAACACACATGGAGCAATCTTTGCATTCCTGTAGGATACTGCTTCTCTGCATCACTTGGGAAGCAGAAACCATTTTGTCAACAGAATTTGTATTCAGTATTTCACCTTGAAGGTAATGTGAAAATGCCAAGCCCCTTGCCATTCCTCAGAGAATCTGTAAGTTTTTATCTGTGTACTGAGAACTCTGCAGACTCTGAGACTGGTGAGTAATGTCACAGTAACAATACCCTCATTAGCATGTCTTCATTCTGCATTTCTAAATTAGCACTACTTCACAACATTACCAGAAATCTTAACTGGATGCTTTCATTTCATGACAGGATAATTGTGTTCATGCAGTCTTGGACTGCAGGTGGGACCACCAGAAGAACTGCAAGCTTCTGTAAATAAAAAACAAACAGAGCACCAAGTTGGATTTCCCCCAGACTGAACTACTTACCAGCTTGTACCAATTTCTTCACCTAATCCCAGCTTCCTAGTCTGACCAATGTTTTTTCCTCAGAGAAACTTGCTGGGCTTTGCAGACTTCCTCTGATTTCAGGTTGCAATCAGGGACTGTCCTCTACATAGTGTTCAGTATCTGATGGTCCCAGACTGATGACATAAATAAAAAGAAGAGGGGTAAGCTGGGCTGAAAAGGGTAGGTGCCAGCTTTGCAGTATAAAGCAACAACAGATGAATGCCTTTGTATACTATAATTTGGGATAATTAATAATGTTCACATTATTCATGAACAAAGAATAATATGCATAAATGCCCAGAAGTATGGGTTGGATTATAAACTGAAAGGGCACACCAGTTCCATTTCTCCCTGTCAAATTCTAAGCTTCAGACAGTTCAGCAGTCCTTCTTTCCATTAGGGAAGGTGTAATTAAGAGAAAAATTCCTACTGTTGCAGGTGAAAATCATTATCCATAGGTACCTCAATGATTCCTGTATTCAGAAGTCACTATTCTGCAAGCAAGCTCTATACTTGCCTTGATAATAAAAAGAAAAATTGAGCCTATGCCCTCATTATATATGGGAGAGGCTTCCTAGTGCACATTTCACTAAATATATTAATAAAAACAGGGCAAGAATGGACTGTCTCAGGCTATATCTAGTTCTAGATGCATAATACTGCATATATATTCTATCCCCACATCCAAATAAGTGCTTTTGATTATTTATTGTGATGTGATTTATAATGCATAGCACCTTGTTTCCTCAGGCATTAATTTATCACTATCAACTACTCTTCAAGGACAGAAAAATGTTGATTCCTTTTTTGCCACTGTTCTGTGAATCTAGACTGTCTGAATACTTAGGGAAGAATGGTAAGAAGCCTTTGTATGCACTGCTGCAGAAGGCATCAGTGATTAGCTGTTACACAGGGCACACACAGGCATCTCATTTGTCCATCTGCTTTATTTAAAAAAAAAGATTTTTTAAAATAATTAAGGCTGCTATAACAACAAGCTTGTATTAGGATTCAACTTAGTATAGCAAGACAATTCAGGAATTATTTTCCAACTTAATCTACCACATAGAAGTAAACAAAAAATCAGAATGAGGTAGTGCTGAAGACTGATTAGTAGAAAGACAACTGAATCAGGAAGGAAACAGAGTTCAGCTTCTGAAATTCAGCCTTGGTGTGCAAGACTGCTGTGAAAAGAAACCCTCCTCACACTTCTTCACACTTCAGCAGGGAGGAGGACAAATCAAGCAGACATCCAACTGCTACTCTGTGGCTTCAAAGGATCATAAACTGAGAAAATATGTTTAATTGCATTTCTTATATAAATAACTCTTGAATCCACACAATACAATATTGCTTCTTCTGAAGCTAAAAACCAGTCTGGCAACATTAGTTATCTCCAACCTTCTTCAAAAGCCTGCTACTTTTCCAAAAAGCTGATGTGTGGGTGGGATATTATGCTCCTGTTTGAAACTCTACTGTATTATACTTTTTTTCTGCCTGAGGCTGGAAAGATTATTTTTACTTATTTTTTTTCTTCATAATTAACTGTACTAAGGATGCCATTTTATGGACCTGAAGATGATCTTAAAGTAAACTTATTAGTAGGAATGTTTTTTGTGCTGACCTTTCAATTATTGTTAGGAGTATCCTGGCCATTGAATTTGCAGCCCTAGCTTGGGTACATCTATCAGAGCAATTACTTACCATTAAGCTGCAGTGATCAGAGAGACGTTATATTAAGGGAAATATTCCTTGGGTCCAGTCTAAATATGCTTGAGTAATGGGCACAAAGAGAACTGGTTTCTGGGAAAAAAATATATATGGCTTCTCAGATCTCTTTTCCTCAGTTAATTGTCTGTGTGACTTTAGAGATCAGAGTATCTTGTTATGTCTTGTTACATTTCAACTCAGGACAGTTAAAAAAAAAATGTACCTACAAGCAAGCAAACAGAAAGTGATTTTGTTCAAAGCTATCTCTTCTAGTAGTAATAAGATACACTTACTTTCAAACTTATGTAAAAAACATAAGTCTAATAAACAAGGATATTCCTAACCATGGTCAGAAGATGGCATTCAAGGGTTTCATCAGCCCAAAGACAAGATGGATAGCGGTGGTTTTGACACAATACACTACAAAAGTCAGTACAATACATAAAGGTGCCTTTGCCCATCTCAGTCTCTTCAGGGATGTGTAATAGGCAGGATCTCAATGCTGCACAGCACTATTACTTTTACAATAATTTCTGTGAGTTTTAAAAATCTGTGAGCATTACAACATTCAGAGGAACACGAGGGGTCACTGCTCTGCCACTGTAGTCCCTTTAACCATTTGGAGAGTGGAAGATTAGCAAACTGTTTCATAGATCAAAATTTTCAACTTTCTGTAATACATTTAAATACATTATCCTGAAGATAAATGCTTTTTATCAGATCATCAATCTCCAAAGACATATAAGTTTTAGGTGAAAAATTCAGTATATAATTAAAGGATTCAGTGTAACAGCTCTGAATTATGAACTCTACTTACAGCTCCTTTTAAATCTGGTCTGGTAAGTTAAATCATATATTTTAGACATTGATGCTGACCATGAATAGAAGTTCTTCAAAATATGTTGCCTTCGGCATACCTTCACCTTCCAGGTAAATTTATCTGCTACCAGAAATCTTTCCCTATTATATATATCAAATTCAGCTATATAACATTAGAGAGAGATGCAAGCCAGTCATGCTCAGGAGGATGGGAAAATAACTGTGAAATCCCACTTTCAGACCTTTTATCAGCTGGTGAAAGTCACAAATATGAAGAAACAGAGCACAGCTGTGCAGGTTGGGTAATGTTAGACTACTTTATTTAGCTATGCCAAGCTTCTGCAAATACAACTGTCCTGTGCCCAGGGAACAATCTTTCTCAGAGACTTGCTAAATCTAGGCTTTGTAGATGAGGTCTGAAAAATTTATCAAAAGGAAACCTTTGGAAAACAGCAAGGGTGATTACAATTCTACAGTAGACAGGCCTGTAAGGAAAAAAAAAAGGGAAATTATTTTTCATTATATTTGGTAGTCTTTTCCGGTATGAAAATTGCCTCAACATGAAGAGATGCAATACTCTTGTTGACTTTCTCAAGTTTTTTTTCAAAAAAACCCAGCAAGACAAAATTGTGTGTTAATTCTTTATCTTTCCTTAAAGAAAGGTTGTGACTACAATAAATTTTCTTGTTCCATGCCAGTGATGGTAGTTGATCACTTCTGGAGACCTACACACAAGCAAGACAAGGCAGACTGTAGCCAGTTTGAAGCTCTGTGTTCTGACTGATCAGTTCGCAGGAAGTGTGAGGGTCCCTGCCTTTCTTTTAAGGTCAAGTGGTCATCATGTCTCTTGCTTCCCCTCAAATTCTCTCCCAAAAAATGGTTGAAAAATTATATTCTTTGGATGAATATTAATTTACCTTTTGACAGAGGTGTTTGGCATATCTAAAATAGCATATTCCTCTGCAGGAAACCAGAAAACTGAGATCACATACACCATGTTTCCTTAGGGAACAGGGAGCTGCAGGAAATAGTTAGAGGTACAGTTAACTTGTTCAAATATGTCTTGTAGACAGTTTTCTGGAAGAAAGGTAAAGTAGAAGAAATTTAGATACTCATAGTATCTAAATACCACAAAAGCAGAAAAATACCCAGGAAATTCTGGACTCCATCTGAAAGGGAAAGACAATACAAAGAGGTGTCCAAAGTGTGGCCAACTTGACAGAAATCTATCATTTCCAAAAGCCAAAACAAGTCCACAAATGACAGCAGGGAATGCAAGTGGCTTCCTCTCTTCCCCTTTCCCACAGAGACTGCCAAGGTCACTCAGGGGAATGATAACAGGACGGGGATGTTTGAGCAAGGCCATGACAAGGGCTGGTGTGAACAACTGGGGTGGGCTGGCTCAAAAGGCAGATGTTCAGGGCAGGGATGCCTCTCACCAGACCAAGGGTCTCAATGCCCCATCTAACCTGGCCTTGAAAAATCTGCAGAAGATCAAAATGACAAGGCTAATGCTTAGGTTGTCAGTATACTGCATTAATATTTAACAGATTGGAAAACCCTTTTATTTTGCATTTTAAAAGAAACCTAACATTTAGATAATAAAAACTTGAAATTAGCTGTGATTCAATTTTCTAGAGTGTAAACAATACTGTATATAAACCACAAGGGACCAATATTAAAAACTACACCATACTCAATGTTTCTCTTTTAAATGCATTACCTTTGCCATTATTAGATGGCCACCTTGTGTTAAATTGGGATCCCAAGGAAGATTAGTAGATTAAACTACAGCAACGAAGGCTGAAAACTAAGAGCACAGTCAACATTCTTGTGGAGATAAGAAGCAACTTTCTACAGGTTTGTCATTGATTTTTATAGTACTTTTAAATGGTAGTGGATGGAGAAGCACATGAGGATGGGGAATATTCCATATTCCTCCTAAACAACAGGATTTTGTCTCCAGCCAAAGGTATATGCAAGCTTTTGCACTGCTAGTGAAATTTGACAGAAACCCAAAAGTACTGATGAAGAAATAGTTATTTCAAAATGTAATTGATTGTGAGGAAATTCTTTTATCTGTGATTAGTGTTATTTAAAAATTACCTAGAGTGGGTTTCCTGCCAAGAGAGTGCACAGTGCTTGCTCTCTCTTCTAGACATACTTGGTGCCAAATCTGGTGTTGACTCCTTTCATAGAAAAGCTTGTTAGAAATGTTAAGTCAAATTGCTGGAAAAATATTTGCAGTTAGAATTCAATTTCAAAGACCGGTTCATAGACTTCTGGTAAAAAACAACAACAACAACAACAACAAAAACACCTACCTCACCTCCCCCCAAAAGACAAAACCAAACCAAACCAAACAAAACAAAAAAACCTCAGCCAACCAACCAAAACTCACCAAACCAAAACCAACCAACCAAATAAGGCAAAAAATGAGAAATAAAAACTCTCTGAAGTTTTATACTGATGTCAGTGTTAGTCAACGACTGAAATACAGCAGATCTTTAAGCTTTAACTGCATTTTCAATTTTATAAATAGAGATTTTCAGTAATTACAGTATGAATCAGCAATGGAACACTAATTTCAATTTTTAGAAGTATCCTATTTCCAATTTGTAAGAACTTCTAAACACTGAACTGTGGCGGACAAAAATATATTCATACTCAGAAAAGAAATGTGGGTACTGTGAAGATTGTATTGCAAATTAAAACAAAATACAGCAGAAGCAATAAAATAATTTTATGTTACAGATTACTATTGCCAGACATTTTAAGAAATGCTTTTATTTACATTTGCAAAGATACTACCATCCAAAGTTGCACTATACAAAGCAAGATAAAATACTAAATGTTACTTAAATACAGGAAAAGATCAAACAAACTCTAAGAAAATTCTGAAATCAAACCAACAAAATGTCTTATTCAATACATCTAGTTATGTTAAATTAAAATCTGGTTTTAATAATTAAAACTACAGGTTTATCAAAAGATAATCTGCTAAGATACCTGTCTGCTACTTATCAACCATAAAATAAATTAAAGAATTTATAAAACTCTCTGAAGAGTCAAAAGTAAGTTAGATTCATACCTGTAAGGAAAGACTGGTATTTCTGATCTGCTTACTCTAAGGATTCAATTGCTTACATTGCATGAGTCATTTACAACAGCAGCATTATTTCACTTTAGAAAATATTGAAGAAAGCCATCTAGCATATTACAAAGTTTTTAATTTTCCTTTTTATGAAAGAGTAAAATGTAAGTGAGAATCCACACAACACCCATCAGTAAAAGAACCCTCTAAATTTCAAGTAACATAGGCAGCTGGTATAAATTATACAGAACAATAATTGGATTGAAAGCTCGTGCTAGTGACTTGTGCTTAGACTGGAGTCAAGAGAGTTACTTGTCAAGAATTCCAAATTCAGCAGAATTGAATTGAGGTTTATACAGAGGAAGGTGTGACCTGGATCTACAGTTCTACGCAGTTCTTGGAACATTCGATGAAGACCAAACATTTCAAACAGCTTCTTATTGCTTCTGCAAAAGATTTGGAATAAAATAACTGTCAATTTAAAATTGAGAGGTTTCATATAAACACTGAAGATGCTACAGAGAATATATTTTTAATGAAGCAAAATGTGCATTATTTTGAGTATTTCATATAATTCTTCTATGTATGTTTCTAAGCATAATGTTTTCAATGCATGGTGAGAAAAATTTGGCAAAAAATTAACAATTATCAGTTTTCTTGAGTAAGTGATATGTACACATAGTATAATGAAAGCTCAAGGAAAGGGCTTTTCACTCATCTGAAATAAGATTTCAGAGACAAATAAAAAAATTAGGATTTATGAGCCAATTTTACTTTGACTAGTAAATGTCAGTTATAATTTTAGATTATTTTATAGGAAATTTTTTTTTCCTAGAGCTCAATTTTATTCCTTACAAGAAATGAAAACCTCAGTTTTGTCAACAGCTTTAAGTCCAATGTAAAAATTCCTCAGTTTAGATATCCCCTTACAATAATGAAACAACCCCACTGAGCAATGTGCCAGTGAAGCCCAGCAGCACATTGCTATTGATATGATGACCTTTGTTACAATAAGGCAATAATCAGTAAGCAATGGGAACACAGTTTAAAAAGTTGAACATTCCCAAAAGGGCTCAATTGGCTCAAAATCTTAAATTTTTTTAAGGAAATGAAAACTGATGAAGCTTGAACGCAAGTCAAAGGTAAGACTAAAATTTCAAAGGTGCTTACTACTAAGTATCTGAGTAAAACTGGAAGACTAGGATTCTCTTCTAAGAATTCTAAGCATTTTTGTCACCTGCAGATGTAAGGAATAATTCCTCTTTAAGTCTACATTGTGAGGCTTTTTTCTAGTTTGTACTCTGCAAATTGAACTAGATTTATGCACTAAGTGAGGAGCTTATCTTAAGCCTCTATGGCAGAAACAGTTTAAATTTAACTGCTACAATTACAAGTCCAGCATTGTATATGGTGGAGGGAATAAACAGAAAAACAGAGATGAGTTTTTGAAAAAGAAAAAAGGTCACCAAGTTCATTAACCTAATAATAGCTAACAGAATAATGGTAATAAAGGATTACTTTATTCTGGAGAGTTTTTGCAGTATAACACAGAGCTTTTCCAAAACTGCAATATCTAGCTTAGAGCTTCGAAGCAATACAGAGCAAGTCTGGAAGAAGGATTCATTGCTGCAGGCTTCCAGGAAAGGCTGTAAGGAACCTGGAAAAGAAAATTATTTAAAAACTGTACCACAGAGTTCAGTGCAGAGGAAAGTATAACTGCTATTGATACCTTTAGAAGGCCTTAAATGCTTCATGCTGTGCAATAATTACAACAACCAAATATTTCAGTTTCTGTTGAACATGTGATGCAAAACTCAGGTAAAACTAAAAACTGAAAAAATGCAGGTTCCTTAGAGTTCTGACACTATTGATCCTTGAATTGAAGCAGTGTCTATTATCTTGAGAACAAAGGAAAACAGGAAACAGAATAATTTTAAACTCAAATAAAAAATCTTACATTGAAAATGTTTATGCAATGCTCATTTATCATGGTTCTTTCCTTCAGACCATGGGAGGGGATCATTAAGCTGAGCAAAAAGACTCAGAAAGAAATATTTTAAACTGCTGCAGATCACATGGGCAGGGATAGTACATGTAAGAGATTGTGTGAGACCTGAGAGTCTTTCATCATCAGCATACTGTCCCTGTACTCAGTTTCAAGAGAGTAAACACAGTAATTAAGAGGTAAAAGTGAGATCTGTACAAAAATTAAACACAAAAACCCTTCCCTTAAAATAGTAGATGAGTTTTTATGTCACACTGAAAAGCATTTCCCTCTACCCTGTTTCCCAAAATCTAGTAACTTAAAAATAAGGTTAAATCTGTTCTCTGGTTATTTAATTTTTGGTTCTCATATTACAGATTAATTTCTAGCAAAAACATAAAGAAAAGAAATAATGATTTGTTTTTCCTTAAAATTAACAGACTTTCATATATATACCACAAGGCATTTGCATTATAAGAATACACATGCGAAGAAAATATTTTAATTGCATAATGTTAAAATATTTAATGTGTTCCACTTAATAAGAAACTGCAATATGCAAATGACAGCATAAACCAACAAACAAGACATTAAGAAAAATTCATATTCTGAATACTGTAATTTATAATTAGGATACCAACATGTTTTTACCAGTACAAAGAGGGCTGGATGTACCTTTTGGTCAAAATTTTCCCCTTCCTCATTCAAGGACATACAATTTGTTAAATGTAACAAGTAGCCTTGGAGTGAATTCAAGGTTTTAATTTATTTCAGAAGGTTTACTGATAAAAAAGTCTGAAGAAATGCTATGGAAAACTGTTTGAAATAGGGCTTAAAAAAGAAACCAACTTGGCATTTAAAGTCAGCCCAAGAGCCTAGATAACTAATTTTTGCGCTGTGCATTTATGCTGAATATTCGGTAAGGACCCAGTTATTCCTATTCCAACAAACGACCAAGTGCCACCTCTGATACACAGGGAACTCTTGAGACTTGTGGGCCTTTGCTGGTTTATACCCTCAAATGAAGACACTGAGAAACAGCAAATGCCTCTATCACAGATCAGAGAAACTACAGCTATACGACATCTTTCCTTTCTTTTCAGCAGAGGTGATTTTGCTCCTTTGATTTAAAATGTTGAATTCAACAGATGGAATCCACAACATACATAATGGAGTGTGTGGATGGAAATCATACAGCTGCAGGATAATAACAGAATTTGGTAAAAAGAGGCCAACCTTGCAGCAATAAAAAGCAACAACAACTGACGTTCTGTAAAGTTTGGAAAAGGTAGGCAGATGTTTTGTGGTTTGCATAGCTGAAGTATCCTCTGTTCTTTACCCAAAGCAATGCAAAACAACAATTAGTCAAAGACATATGCATTATCAAGACAATAAATCGCTATAAATTAAGTTGATTTTCTGTTTACATCTATTTCTGTGTTTTTTGCATTCTTCCTACCATGTTTAATACACCTATGATTTTATGCACATTGTCCTCTCTGTTTTAGTACTACTTCCAGCTACAATTTGCTGTCTCTAAATTGTAACAGCAATAAATATAAAACCAGAATGAAAGTACAGTAGAAAAGAAAGCAGTAATCAGTGAAAAAAAGACAAATAAAGATACTATTTCTCATTTTATTTTAGCTTATGGTCTTTAAGGCATACCACTTTTAATATTTTTTTCAGTATTTCTGTACTTTCTCTGCAGAAGGTATTATTTTTCAGAAATTGTCATATAAAAAAACCTCAGGGCTATCTGACAATTACAGCAAACAGAAAATCCTTACATGAGCTCACCACATGAGCTCACCTACATTTAGTGATATGTGACTGACATACACTCGGTGCTCTTCATTGAGCCACTGCTCCCTGTGGCAGAACTCTGGGGTTATTAAGTACATACAGCAGAGCCTTAAACCTGGAAAAAAGATTAACTAAAATTTCACTTCTGGTATGATGCTGTAATGCCCTAGTGAGTCTAGCTTGTTAAAATCCATGAGAAGAGGTGACAAAACTATGAACAGAAACAGCAAATAAGCAAAGCCCAATGAACACAACCGCCATCTTAAGAGTGCTTCCTGGCCAACTATTTCTATCACTGAAGAGCGTTTGAAGTAAAATTTCTGTAAATAGCAGGAAGAGATAACCTTCTCTAAAGCAATGAAAATCTAGGACTACAAGTTATATAGTCTGTAACTTTATAGTAATTCTATGGAGCTACAAATTTATAGAGATTCTTCTAAAATTTGCAACAGTTCCCCCAAATGACTGCCTATTCCCAAGAAACAGAAATGGTCGGTCCTATCAACCTGCATGCACTGCACCACTGATGAAACGTGTTTTAACAACAAAAACTTGAAACAGTATCTCTTACTTACTAAAGATGCTTGTCAGAAAGAGAAGAAAAGAATAAATAATGTGTGAAAATGCTGACATTCAAGAAACAAACTGAGAAGAAAGGCTTTTCTTCTTTCTATTGCCTGTTAAGACAACAAATGGCTTTAAAAAACTCATTTAGCATGACTTCTGACTCATCTGACCTCTGATTCATGAGCTATCTGCAGGTAACAAAGACTGCTTGGATGAACAGGGCAATCCTACAATTTATTCCTATAAATACCCTTAAATAGCCATAAAATGCTTTTAATTCCTTTTCTGCAGGGTAAACAAACACCATATTTAGCTGACCTGAATATTTTTTGCTGCCCTGCTCTTACTGGTTCCTTAACATATTACATTAAAAAAAAAAAAAATACACACACACACACACACACACACACACATATATGCTGTAAGAATGTTCTGACTTTGAATTTTGCAAATTAATGTAAAAGACAACATTACTTTTAAGACAGAAGATTTTTCCTATAAAACAGAAAAGCTAACATGATAATAATATCTAAATGTTTGGAAAGTTAATCACGTGAAAACCAACTGAAAAAATACATGTTTAAGTGGACTTTCTGTACACTGTTTATATATTCAATTCAGATAAGCCTTTGAAGATTATATTCTAAGTATTCAGAAAATGAACAAAAAAAATGTCTAATTTAAATGCATCTCTAGCTGATTAACTAAAAATAATAAGCTTCATATTTTTAAATATTTTGGTGGCTTAGATTCTGCACAGATTTTGCTTTTAACTATTTTAGAAAAATATAATTGGAATTTATCCTGACAGGACTTTGTCACAATTTAAAATAATCTGCAAAAGCCTCCAGTGGTATCCTTAAAACATTAGAGCATGCTGTAGTTGCATTAACTTGGCCTGATTGGTAGACTGCAACGAACAATAAGCAATTTATCATTGTTGACAGGATTCATATGAAATTTACCCTCAAAGTAATCAGTCACACAGCATAAAATCTCACCAGCTATAGTTACCCAGAAAATTCTGTTTTCATACCTAAAGCTATGTGACTTCAGGAAATAAAATGACAACTCTAAGTTCGTGTTTTAACAAATCACCAATTACAGTTTTGCCTCATTTTCTAATTGAGAGAGGATCTGATGGGAGAAGAGAGAATGCGTCTCAGCAATGCAAGTGAATGATGCAGCAGGGTCCCCCCACCAAGGGTATCACCACCCTTTACTGGCTGTGAGGTGGAAACAAAGCAAAGGATGAGGAAAAGACTACCTAATGCCTTCACTGCCTCAGTCTTTAATAACAAGACCAGTTGTTTTCCAGGTACCCAGCCTCCTGAGCTGTAAGACAGGGACAGGGAGTAGGAGGAGGCTCCCATAATCCAAGTGGAAATGGTCAGTGACCTGATGCACCATTCAGACACACAGACAAGCCTATGGGACCAGATGGGATCCACCAAAGGGTATTGAGGAAGCCAGTGGGAAATGCTCACCAAGCCACATTCCATCATTCACCAGCAGTTCTGGTTAATGGGGAAAGGCCTGGGTACCTGGAGCCTGGCAAATGTGACACTCATCTACCAGAAGGACAATTCAGAGGCCTGTCAGCCCAACTTTGGTGCCAGGAAAGGTCATGGAGCAGCTTATTCTGCGTGTCCCCACATGGCATGTGCAGGGATCAGGCCTAACCAGCACAAACACAGGTTTATGAAAGGCAGGTCCTGCTTGACCAACCTCATCTCCATCCACAGCCAAGCAACCTGCTTGGTGGATGAGCAAAAGACTGTGGATAAGGTTTACCTGGATTTCAGTAAAACCCTGTTTCTCACAGCATTCTCCTGAAAAAGCTGTCTGCTCAATATGTGGAAGAGTGCACTATTTGGTGGGTAAAAACACAAGTAAAAAACCCCCAGACTGGTAAAAAACAAGTCAGGAAGCAACACTTTGCAAAGAGAGAACAGTCAATGCAATGTATTTATTGGATTTGGACCAAAAAATGGAAAACTGAATATATGTGCCTTTCAGGAACTAAAGCTGAGAAATAAAAAAGAAAATAAAATGTACAATAGGTTTTTCTGTAAGTATGTGTATAGGAACTCCAGTTGTTGAGGAAGAATAGTCAGGTATTTTTGTCTGGTAAATAAATGCTACAGCAGTTACAACTAATCTAAGTGTCAATACCATTTGAGAAAGCAACACGTGATATATTGCAGAAAATGGGGGTTAGTAGAATGGCTGGAAGGTGTGCTGTGTAAGGAATTCACTAAATATGAACTTCAGTTTTAAACACTGATTTTTGCAATTGTGCTTATCTGGTATACTAGTTAATGACTATGGCAAAAAAGTAGGAATAGTCTATTGAAATTCCATGCTGGAACTGCCTACTTAGAATGCAGCAGGTATAAAATACATGGAAATCAGAATTATCTTACTTGCTAGAATAGCAGAAGCATAAAGTTGATATACTAAAAATCAACATACATTTTTCCTGGAAAATCACTGATGATCAGTGGATCAAAGGATGGATTTGATCATCAGAGGATGAAAGCTTTTGCTGTGCTGATTGAACTCAGTTTGTATTTGAGCAATCAAACGGCCTTACCATTAAAGACTGATTCTGATAAGGCCTGACAGAGAGAAAAAAACATTTTACAAATAACCTAGGTAGCATTTTAAATTGAAGATGTACACTACTATGGGTTTCTTTGTTCAAGAAGCCAGAAAAGGCTCAATGAAATACCAGAATCACAGAAGGAATCACAACTCTCTCAGCACACACCTGAAGGAGCTTTGTTCCAAACACAAATGCTAAGAAAACCTTAGCATAAAAACATCACCTGTAGTTCTGTAACATTAGATTGCAAGTGAGAAGGTATATAAAGTCTGAGCTCTGACAATGCACAGACATGACTCAAATTATACAATTTTAAATTTCCATTTCCAAGGAAAGCCTTTCATTATGGAATTATATCAATTATGACATTGTTCCAAAAAAAAAGCTGGCTAAAAAGTACAATAGTTCTAACAGTCAAATACAAAACAAAATATGTATAAAATATTTTTCCTACTTAAATAATTTTATGGAAAAATATAAAACTGTAAAGTTTTTATTAAAAATACACAAGTTTAGTAAATAAGAGCAAACAATATCTTACTTGAATAAACTTGAGTGTTCTAAAGTTTTCATAACTTAAATTGACTGGAAAGGGGATGTGTATATCCAAATACTAATATAACCAACTCTCTTTAACAAAAAGGTAATTTTTAAAAGTTAACATTCACATCTACCTTCAAATTGATACACTGCTTAAGAACCACGTTATTACCCAAAATGAATAGTGAAACCTTACTTCTGAAATGGCTACTTGGCTCTACATAACTTTATATTTAATGGCTCCTTTTATTTCTTGTTTTGGAGTAGATGAGACAGGGGTCCAAAATTCAAAGTAGCTAAGCATTACAAGACTGTTGCTAGAAGAGGGAGAAAATAATGACACAGATGTTATTTGTTATTCGAGAAGGGCACTTCATACTAAATGAATTTCATCAAAATCGAAGTATTCAAACTAAATTTTAACAGCATTAACAAAAATGTGTGCAAAGTTTTGGTGTACTTGTTTGCTTTCAGCACATATAGGTGGGTCCTAGCATTATCTAGTCTGCATTTAAAGAGTTAGACATCCTTATCTGTGGTTAAAATATTAAACTAAAACATCTATTAATCCAACACAATTGTCCACTGTTTTCAGAAGAATGAAAAAAAATTACAAAGGTAAGATAGGATAATAGAGGAAGGATTTCCTTTCAAATGGTTTGTATTTCAGTGCTCATGCCATATAAGCTGTAAATCATTTCTATCATTATAGCTTCAAAACACAAGTCCTCAGGACAATTTCACATCTGCTTTTCACACAGGTGAGGGGAATCCTACCTTAGTACAATATTCACCAACTAGACATTTTTATCCTTCCAGTACTGCAGAATAAACTCACTTGAAAAGCTGCAATCCTGCAAAGTTACCAGGAAGATAATATGCTAGAAAATGTTGAATTTTAATCTGTTTAGGCATATGAGCATTTTTTACTCCATGCCACACTGCATGTAGTCTGTAAAGTTTCAAAATGCTAAGACTCAAAAGGAAACATAAAGGGATAGGTTTGAGTTTTCTTGGCAAATTCTGACCATTGACTTTTTAGAAGTACCCACAGAACAGTGCATGTTGTAGAATTCCTAGGATCATTTTTGGAAGCATTCCAGCAAAAAGGGAAAAAGAAGAGTCCTCAATGTAAGAAGACTTCAGTTTACATTTAAATAAGCATAGCTTCTTACTATGGAGAAAATCCTTTTATCTTCACTGGCTTCACTAACTTCCCTATGAGACTACATCTGGACACAGACTTGGTTATCCATGACCATAATATTTTCTTCCAAAAAAAATTAAAACTGTAAGTAAGGTTCAGTGAATATGTAAATACAGCTCATTTTTGCAGTTATTAAAATTATTCAGTTATGTCAATATGGTTAAGAAATCACACTTAAGCCCTACCAGAATGTGCCATAACTTACAGTAAACTTCAGAGCATCATTTTGAGATTTTTTTTTGAAGGTGCTCTCAGTTTGATTTGTGAATAAGTACACACTAATATAAAATATACTCTCTGCAAAACAGAAACAAGCCTGAAGACAAAGTACATTTAAGTTTTATTTAAAGCAAATGCCAGTGTTTTGTAATGCCCAGTGAGCAGGTAAGCTTGGATTTCATTGAATGAACTTAAGGTTGAAAAAGGGGAATGTACTAATCTACCTGACACAGTCAGATATCACTGCAGGAGGAATTTAAGACATATGATGTCTTTGTATAAAAGTGCAAAATGTGAAACTGAGGCAGGGAGCTCTCTGTCAACAGTTTCCAAATCAGGCATGAACCAGACTGCAGTTAACAATGGTATTTTTGATAGGTGAATATAAACTCACTACATCATTTGAAACCCTTTAAACTGATTTACAGGTTTAAAATAAACACAGTAAGCTGTGTGAGAAGACAGGAAGAATATTATTGAACAAGATTGCATATGACAAGTATTCAGCTACAAAGTGATTTAATACCAATGATTTGATGTTCTTCAACACCCACAGAACAAATTTTCTTGATGAGGTCATGCTATTTATTACTATATTGTTTCCAGAAAATGTTTCAAGTCTGGTATCTAGGAATTCTCTTGAACAGTGTGCTGCAACTACTGTTCTAGAAACAAGGTCTGCTGAGGAAAGAAATTTGTATTCTTAGGGAGAGAGCTTTGGGGTATGAAGATGCCCTGGAAGCCACTGTTTCATACTATAACAATCTGGATAATTAGAAGTAACAATTACTTTAATTATCAAACATTAATTTTCATAGTAATTTTAATGGGAAATGGTAAGAGCTTTGTTAAGCAATAAATACATTAAATGCCATTTGACTAAACTGAAACGTCGGCGTGTAGAAGTTAATGTTTTGCTCTCAAAATTTCAAAGGCAGTCAGAGCACTCTGCATTTGTGGAAATCAATCACAAGCCATTCAGCATTTAACAAGATATTAAACCTACTTTCTATGACAATTCTATCAGAGAAGATTTTGATTTTAGATCTGTCTTTACACGGGTCATAGCTTAGAGATGGGACTAAAAACTGAACACCATGGCCTGGTAGCCTGCTTTCCTTAGCTAAAGTAAGGAAACCTTCAAAAGCTCTGGTACTGAAATCTTTCTTCCCTATTAAATGAGCAGGAATAGATATCTTATCCTTTTCCTTAATGAAAAGCAAGGAAGATGCCTTTATAGGTCACTCATTAGATTCATAGACCAAAAGAAGGATCAAGCTGAATGTTATGGCAATCATCTGAAGCCTCAGATTCAAGGAAAAGAGCACCATGACTAAAATAACACTGCAGGACTTGATCCCTTGACTCTGCTTTCATCAGTCAATCTTTGTAGCAAGGGAAAGGTTGGCATCCTCCAGAAAACAAACATGGATTGAAATACTGGCAATGGGTATGGAGCACAAAAAAGAAATTGAAAAGGATGTAACTGAACTGACAGTCCTCCTGTCTGACCATGGAACAAGAAAGGAACCAATGAGATCGCTACAGCAAAAATATAGCTAAACCAATTTATACACCATTATGTACAGTTTGAAACAAAAACATTAGCAGAATCTAATAAGAGAAAAGAGATAAAATATCTTTGTAGAGTTGATTTTCTACTATCATGTTCACAACAAGCTGTTAACTCCCACATTTAGAATTTAGAAGCAAATTGTTACTTCCCCTAAAGGGGGCTGACTAAACTAACCAGACTACAACTTAAGCCACTGAGCTCATCTGAAAAAAAAAATTCTCCTGCATATAAACAACATGAAATATAAATTCTTTAGAATTATATTGTTTATCATAAGAATTACCTACATTTTCATTTCAGTTACTTATTAACTTTCTAGCACAGGTTAAAATAAGCAATTTGCTAACAAAATTCAAGTGGTTAGGTAAGGACCCACACAGCTGCAAAACTTTATTCCTCAAATCTACAAACAGTAAAAGTAAAGAACAGAATCCACAGAAGTACCGGAATATGGGAAAAACTCCAATACTATGAGAGCACAAAAGTAAACTGAAACTGAAGTTCTTTTGACAGAAAGTAAACTGTCTGAATTACTGCATAACATCTTTAGCAGCTCCTCTCACTCTTATGCCCTGAGGAGCATACTAACCTCAACTTTTTCTCCCCTGACATTTAAAAGTCAGCCTTTGGTCCAACTATGAATGAGTTTGTATATGACAGGAACAATGATCAGTAGAACATTTTACCTCTTCCTTAGGCCTTAAGATTTGTGTAAAAGAGGTGAGGCAAACAAGATCAGCATATATATATATATATATATATATATTTATACCACACATATATGTATATTCTGTATATCACACACATTGTTACAATTCCAAATATGTTAATGATTGGGTGTACTGATCTGGTTGAGACAAGAGCTAATTTTCTTCACAGCAGCCCTTAAAGTGCTGTGCTTTGTATGGGAAGCTAGAAAGGTGCTGGTAACACACCAGTCCTTGGCTACTGCTGAGCTGTGCCAGCACAGTGTCAACACTGTCTCTGTAAATTCCCCCTCACCAGCAGGCTGGGGTTGGGCACGATCCTGGGAGGGGACACAGGCAGAGCAGCTGAGCCAAAGTGACTCCCATACCATATGGCATTAGCTCAGCAATACAAGCCAAGGGAAGAGAGGAGGAGGAAGACATGAGAGGGGAATGGGGCATTCCTTATTTATGACATGTCTTCTGGAGCAAACTCTATGCATGCTGAAGCCCCACTTCCCAGGAAGTGGTCAGACACTATCTACTGATGGGATCTTTTGGTTTCCTTTGGTTCCATGTGTGGACTTTGCTTCTGCTTTAATAAACTGCCTTTATCTTGACCCAAAATTTATTTCTTCAATCTTATTTTTTTTTCCCTGTTTTGCTGAGGAGGGGAGTGTCAGAGTGGTTTGGTGGGCACCTGATGTTCAGCCAGGGCCATCCCATTATATTAGGACAAAATAATGGGATTCGTTTTTTTAGAATTATACAATGGCATGGAAACTCACAGATGTCAGGAAAATAACAGTGCAGCCAAACTTGATGCAACTAAGTTTCAAGAAGCACATAGAAATTAGCTTCCTAGGGGTACCAAAAGTCTTAAACATTTCTTCACAGAATTCCACAAGGGGCTCAGCTGGAGAGGTACACTCCAGGTGTTATCTACCCTTGTACAGAGGAGATGCAGAAAGAGAAAAAAGTACTGAGGTATGTCACCTTTCAGACCTCTATCATTTTCCATTGAAATGTTGGTGTCGGGACTCTCACAGATTGTTGATGCTAAACTCCTGAAGAGAGATGGACTGCATGAAAGGCTGTCTGCCAGTAACATCCACAGCAGAGAGACTATTAATTTTAATTTGCCATTAAAGTCTTGGGCAGAGAGAGAAAAAAGATGATACTAACGCCTCAGCTGTTGCATTTGACATCGTATTTTCAGTAAGTGAAGCACCATCAGTGTTGTGTGAACTTGCAAGGGAAACCTGAATTCTGAACCCACTGTACCAGACATACTATGAAGCCAAATAATGATACTGATACAAAATATAAGAACATGCAAACCAATCCCAAATCTGCTTAAGCAGTACTGCACTCTCATTCTAGCTTCCATCAAGAGAAATATCTGTCTTAGACTAATAGGTACCTTCAGAGAGACCTCAACAAGTTAGAGAGCTGAACCATATGAAGTTTAACATTGTAAAGTGCCAGATTCTGCACTTAAGATGGGGCAACCCTGGATGTACGGGCAGAGTGGGGAATGAGAGGCTGGAGAGCAGCACTGAAGAAAGAGACCTGGGGGTCCTGGTCAGCAGAAAACTGAACATGAGCCAGCAGTGCCCTGGCAGCCAGGAGGGCCAACCCTGTCCTGGGGGGCATCAGGCACAGCATGGCCAGCCAGGCAAGAGAGGGGATTGTCCTGCTCTGCTCTGAGCTGGGGAGGCGACACCTTGAGTGCTGGGGGCAGTTCGGGGAATAAAATATAGAGAAGTCATTAAAGTATGAGTGTGTCCAAAGCAAGGCCATGAGGATGGCAAAGAGAGGAAGCCTTATGAGGATCTGCTGAGGTCACTTGGTCTGTTCAGCCTGGAGGAGACTGAGTGGAGACCTCCTTGCAGTCATCAATATCCTCATGAGGGAAGAGAAGGGGCAGACATCAATCTCTTCACTCTCATGACCAGTGTGAGAAATTGAGGAAATGACATGAAGCTGAGTCAGGGGAGGTTTAGGTTGGATATCCATGGAAAGGGTGGTTGAACACTGGAAGAGGCTCCTCAGGGAAGTGATCACAGCACGAAGCCTGTCTGAATTCAAGAGGCATTTGAACAACATTCCAGAGCACAGGGTGTGACTCTTGGGGTGTCCTGCACAAGGCCAAGCATTGGACTTGATGATCCTGATGGGTCCCTTCCAACTCAGCACATTCTATGATTCTGTGATTCTTCATATGCAGCTTAAATAATTATCCTCAGTATATGAGGGAAACCCAGGCTCCATTTCTGGAACATGAGAAAAATAATTTCTCACAGGAGAGAGAACCTACCTAAGGACCTCAGCTAAGTCTGGACTGCACAGAAACATTAACATTCATTGCTTATTATAAAAAAAAAGTACAGGCAGTTACAGGAAGTAGTACTGCAACACAGTGGTTATTTCATATCTGATTCACATTTTTCAGCCTGGACAACTAAGATTCAAATCTGTAAAAACACTCCATAAAAAAAAAAAAAAAACTTAAAAAACAAAGTGCCAGAAAAATTTCAATGCTAGAAAACAATGCTAGAAAAATTTCCACTGGCCTTTTTTCCAATTTAATTTCTAATAGCTTCATCTCTAAAGGTATTATTTTTGAGCAAGAGTATTGTAACACTCCTATAGAGCCAGAAAATTACTGCAACAAATTGAGAGAATGCCTAGGACGGTATATATTACATTAAAAAATAGAAGTCTAGACTTTGCCTCCTGTTGACTGGATGCTGTCTTTTTGGATAATATGACTCCATATTTTAATATATGGCCATTACCTATGTCTTCATATTTAGGGCTGCACATGAATACAGCTTTAAAACTGAGCATGAATTCCTGTTTTACTCTAACACAGAAAGTTCTCTTCTGAATAAGTCACTGCCGCCTTCCAAAGTTTGTCTTTAATGACTTTTTAATTAGAAACTTACAAAGGAATGAAAACCCCATTTCCCATCAGCAACACTATTTTTCATTGTTAAAAATTTCTTGCAAAACACTATGTATTGGAAAAGAGCAGACCATGCCTAATTTGTGTATTGGCAATTTATCCTACCAAAGAGGCTCTACATAATATAATCTTTATATCCAGTTGCCAAGAAATAATTTTCAATCAAATGTCAATTTAATTAAACAGTACTCTTCCGTCTCTGATTTTACATAGACACAGCTTCTCTGAGAAGCAAGAAAGCAAAATTTGAGTCTCACAATGTGTCTTCATTATTCTTCAAACTGCAGGCACCTAGTGTATCAGAATGATATGCTAGGTAACTGAAGATGTACTGTCACAGTCATTACCCAAAGAAATACCAAACACTGTCCATCTTGCTTAGATGGTTACCTTTGTGCATTCAATTAATTCTTTCCCCATCACAGTTATGACTATTAGGAAGAACAGTGTAAGACTGCATTCATTACCTGGTCAGAAAAAGACTGCAAGGAAGAATAGAACTTTAGTTAAATATTTTTGAACTGAGGTTGCTACAAAATTGCTTTTTTCTCAACGCTATACCATCCCAAGTCAAACATGCTTTCTATTTTACTAGTGCAATGCATAATAACAAAATACTTCCAAAACAATATGCATTTCTATTCTTAAAGGCAGTGAGTGATTTAAAAAAAAAAAACCACTCACAAGGTTTATTCAACGTGGCATTGGAATATGTCACTACCTTCATGCTCACCCAGGTGGTTATCAATTGATCCTTACCTGTATCACCTGGAAAAATGCTGTGGCAAATAAGATTAATGCTTTTCTAGGGCCAAGGCACAGTAAAATTCAGCAAAACATAAACATCTCATCTAGAAATACCATTTCCAAACCCTAGAAACTGAAAAATGATTGGGGATGAGCTGGTCATCCAAACTAGGAAAATAATTAAAATAGAACCTATTTTTTATCTCCACCTTCTGGCAGGTTTTCATGATTTGGGTTCCCTGGCACAGCCTGACTTCAAAGAAAAATATCAGCAAGGTAATACAGTGGAATAAAATGAAACCCAACCAAAAAATAGCTACAAAATTTCACAGCAAGAAATAAGAAAGTAACCAGGATGAAATACAAAAGAGTGGCTGAGAGGGAGAGGAAAACACAAGATGACTCAGAAAAAGAGGGACAATTCAGAAATGCATTTTATGTCTTTACTGAATGTGCACAGTACAAAGAATTGCTAATAGTACATTAGACTATACAGCTTTTACACTGTATTTTTATATGCTTGTCCATTCTTTATATGCTTTGCTCACCTGTTTTCATAATGATTTTTTTTTTTTTGTAATTACCCACATTTACCAGATTCCATGGTCATCTGAAGTAATCCATCAAGAGCTCTGGAAAGCAGACTTGTACTGGATACTTTTAGGTGACTTAATACGACAGGCATACATTGGTATTCCAAAAATAATGCCTTCCCTTCATCTGTCTTCAAGTCTGCACGAAGGGACTCAAATGCCTGAGCCAGGTAATCCACTGAAAATACCAAATACAGGCAATAAAACTTCTATAATCCTTGTTTCATTAAGCATGTGAACAACTATCTGACAGCTACCATGGCAGATACACACTTAAAAGTTAAATATCTGAAAATATTAAATTTACTTATTATTTGAAGACACCCTCTGCCTATTTTTATTCTTTAACAATCCATTGTGAGTGGAGAAAAAGATTATCTACAATTCATATGTTTAAGAAAAATATACCTACAAATGTAAAGTCCTGCAAATATTTTGTTAGAGGAAAGAAAATACAAACTCACACAGTTTGAGACAATGCTGGTTTCAACATCTGGGAAACCTCTATTAAGGGAGTCAGTGGCTGATTTGTCTCAGTGAGAGTAATTATTTTCATGAGAGCAACTAGTCCCATTCCTTCTATAAAAAGCTGTATATTTCAGTATAAACACTTTATATTCTCATCCATTCTGAGAAATTATAAAAAGGATGTAGATTAAGTGGACAAATCTATTTTCTTAACTTCCTGCTGTCAAATCTTCCTCAGTATCTTGGTATTGCATTGATCATCTGGAGCACAGAAAATTAAGCAGAAGGAAACAATTTATCCTACTGCATAAGTTTAACTATGGTGCCATCTGCTGGATACTGACATTTTGAAGGAATGAGGACATATGTTCAAACCAAATCTGCTATTTTATCACCAGATCATTAGTGCCATGTGGTCAGAGTGATCAAAATTCATACACGGTGATATCTGACATATGTTTAACAACAGATCATATTTTCTGTGCTACAGCAGCCAGCAGTACAAAGCAACCATGAAAAGCTAAACTGATTCATTCTAATCAGGAGTGTTCATCTGCTTAGGGAAAATCAGTCTATGCAATGACTAGTTTTTTATTTCAATTCTTCTTACACTGTTTTTATCAAACATTCCTAGAATGTGAGTATCCATTTGAGACTAATTATCATGCTTCACTGAAATAGTTCCCTCCAACAGCTGGACCACTGTGTTAGTTCATGAATGGTCTTCCACCATATTTTATTCCTGTGTTTAAAATAAATACTTACAATATAAATTATTGCACAGGTCATTAAGCATAAAAACATACTAATCTGCTTAAACATCTAATCCAGAAGCATGGCTTCCATGAACAAAAACTCTATTCATTATCTATCCATTGAAAATATTTGGCATTCCTGTTTTGTGTCAATCAGGGTGCCACAGATAGTAGCAATTTTGTGACATGGATCTCTGCTGTCTAAGAAATGCTCCAAAATTAAACATATTTCATGGAACAGACTAAAAAAATCAGATGTCAAAGCAGGCATCTGATTTTGACATTTTTGCATGATATTTCAGGAGTACCTTGAAAATTAACATCTCTGTAACCTATATTAATCTCTTAGTGTTATTGACAAAAGAAACATGTTACCTGTAAAGATATTTTAAAATACAAACCATTCTGAGGAAAATTTATAGCAAAAATAGAAACATGGAATAATTTAGGTTGGCATCTAGTCCAACCTTCTCTGAGGTTAGATTGCTCAGTTGTAACCCCACTAAAAAATTACTTGCTATCAAAATGATCCATGCTTTTAGACTGTCTTTGAAAAGGGAAAATAAGTGGTTAATACCACAAAGAGTTGGAAAAGGGTTATAGAGATGTTCATTCTTATGCTATCCTTGTAAAATTTATTCTTGCAGAATAACCCGTTATTCAGACACACAGTACTGCTGAGTTGCTGCAGGTAAGCAGGAATCACATCTTACACCTGCTCTTAATGGTATTTACTTTTCTGTCTGACTTCCATAATAAAGGATCTGCAACACCTTGTTCCCTGTTTCTCCTGAAGAAAGATGAGACATTAAAACTGAAGGTAGCAGTTAAAAAACCAGCTGAGAGAAGAGTTATCTTATTCTTTGAGTTGTATTTTTCACATCTTTTCTTACACTGTTCAGACACAATCTGATTTGTGTAATCTCACAGTGTCTACTTTGAAACCTTTATCTTCTCTCCCCTCTTCAGTAATGCTGACTTGTCAAGTCATCATACTGACAAAAACACAAATTCTAACATAAAATGAATAATAGCAAGATTTATACTTGTATATTTTGCTTCACAATACCCAAGTAAAATCACTTTTAACTAATAAAGCATAATAGACTCCACAGTATCACTAAAATGCTTTTTGTCCAGGCACATGACTGAAATAGATAAATTCATGTTAAAAAAATCTTGACCTACCTTGTTTCACTGTTTTAAGCACAATCAAAGTCGACAGAAACCTCAGAGGCATACAGAAACTCTTGAAGAAAGCTGCTGACTTTGATTTACTTTCTGTAGGCTGTTCAGAAGAACTGTGTGGGTTTCCCTTACTCACTATGCCTTTGAAGATATCTTCACCAAGTCTCCTCATGGTTGATCTCATTGTTGTGTGCTGCTTCAAACAGTGCATGTAGTTAGTGCAAACATTACTACTTAACATACATATGTTCTCCATGCAATTAAACATTAAATTGCAAATGCTTTGACCATGTATAGGAATATAATCAGCATAGGAGATACTGCTTTGTTTCAAAAGCTGTTGAACAATATTAACCCGGTGCCTTATCAACACAGACTTCAGCAAGAGACTAATTAGTGAAGGTCCTGGATACTCTGACATTATTTAGTAAGCTTGCCTGAAGTTATATCCTTTAAAAGCATGTACAGAATCAAGGTCTAAATATGAAGCTGAAGAACACCACAGAGGTAACATCTACTAGATTTTCATCATAAACTCTATAGAAATATTTCCACAGAATCAAACTTCACAATATGCTTGTTTAAAATATAGTCACTTACTAGAACTAAACCAAACATCTTACTATTGTATTGAATTTAAACTCAGGATATTTACAAAGTTTCTAGCATTTGATTTAGCAAATGAACATTGACAGTACTATGCTGGCTCTGTACAGTATGACAACTGTCTTTTTCTTTATTATATTGCTAAATATTTTCTTATGGCAGTCTGGTCAAAAAGAGCAAGGAATGTCTTGTGGTTAGACACCAAGCAGAGGACAGAAAAATCAAAATTTCTTCACTGCTTTGCCACTTACTTCCATCACTTTCAACAAATCTCATTCTCATAAATGACACAATAAAATAACTGCCTTCTCTAGTGCAAGCTTTGTTAATACATATGCAAAAATATAACTTCAGTTGTGCTTAGACATCACAAAAGAGATCACATACATAGGGAAACTACATTTAAATACACAGTGCGAAATTTAAATTTAACTTGAAGAAGAATTTGTTTTTCATTTGCCACTTTCTGTGGTCAATGCTATGAATTTATGTTTTACAAAGACAGCAGTTTCTTTTCTATATGCTACCTGAAAATATCCATTTTTCATATATATTTAATATGCAAAATCCATTAATATCCTCTGTGATTTTTTTTAAATATACTGCAGGATGACTACTTGTTTTACCTGTGTATCAGTGTCTAACTGTCTTATAGACCAGTAAATAAATTTAATCACAGGCATGTGCAGTTTAGGATTCACATATGGCATCCACTGGAGTTGCTCAGCAGCTATAGGCAAAAGCTGCAAAAATATAGAAAAATAGAATTACATGCAGTATATATATGAACTATTCTATAAGCTAAGTGTAAGTGAAAAACAAACAAACAAACCTCCTAACTTTCTCTTGGAATTTATCAGTTTACATATGCTAATGTTCTCTGGGCAGATCCAGTACAGCTACCAGAATTATATGCATACACAGGTGTTAAATTTTACATAGGTTTACATGTGGGAATGGAGATACATGTGAGCTTAATCTCATGTAAATCCAATCACAGTGACTACAAATCTTTTATATAATAAATAAATACAACAAAGTGAATTTTCTGAACACCTCACTGATTTCTAAATCTTGGTATCACAAGAAAAAACAATAGAGGTGCTGAAATACAGCACAGGATCACCTTTTATTGGTGATAAATTGAAATTTTAGTATCTAAAGAGGCATAAAAATATTTTAAATTTGATCTGTTGATATCCTTAAAACAATGCATCACACATAAAACACAAGACAAGCTATCACCTCACAGAAGTTACTTGAAATAGAATGCTGAAGCTCTTAGGTTGAGACAGGATATCACACTTCTTATTAAAAATTATCCATTTGCTTTGCAAATGTATTATGTCTTACTGCTGGAATGAATATTGATTTACTAACAATTATTTTATTTTAATTACACGATGGCCTGTTATACTCTCAGAATCATTTAAAGCACAGCAAAATCGGAAAACATATTAACACAAGCAAACAACCCAAGGAAACAACCCAAACCCCTTTACCTTCATACACTTTTCCTGAGTACAGGAGTTCTTTGAGCTCTGGGTAACCCTAGGTTTATGACTCTCTTCTTTTGTTTTTATTTTGCTAAGATGCTGGTCAGAGATCCAATCCATAAGATAAGTTAAGAGCTCATAGACTTGTGAATTCAATGGTAGCTGTAATATATTCACATCATCAGATATTTCAGCTTTCAATTTAATGCTTTTTCTAAGCTAAAGCAGTAACAAACTAAAATACATGACAGTACATTAGCTATGAAATATTATGCATAATAGAAAGGATGAGAATTTTATGCCTGATAAAATCTGAGAGGTGAGTTACTGTAGTGTGAGCTTGTGGAAAATGCATTCAAGCAGACCGTGATCTTGAACAGGCCATGTGTGCTCTGCTGGCCCTTGTACCTAGGGTTTGAGAAGCCTGTATAGTATGAATGGAACTGTACCTTACAGCATCTCTGGGAAAGCTAAACTGTATGCAGATCAAAGGTGGGAAGGTGGCAGTCCTGACTGGGAGACCCCTGTACATCAAGGAGTCAGAGATCCACACCACAGTTAACTCGAGCAGTGCAGCCTGTGCTGTGCTGCACAGATAACCAGCTGCACAGTTTATCCTGTGCTTGGCTGCAGGGTAAGCTCAGGCAGCTCCCTCTTGGTACTGCTGATCCTGCCTGGCCTTGGCCTTGTCTAAAAGTGCAACAAGTTCTTCTCCCATGAATGTCCTTCATGAACAGAGTTGTTTTCTTGCAAGATATGTAAAATGATATATATGTTGAGTGGCCAAAAAGGAGGGGCTTCTTTCAATGGACAGGCTCTGCTCAGCATGGCCTGAGAAAAGTCCACCAGGGCTCCATTTGATGCTCACAAACACAATGTTCCCAGCATCTAAAGGGACACATCACTTACTCATTCTCTATATTCCTCCTCTTACTCTGTTTTATTTTAATAGCCATTTAATGAAGCCATTTATTGTCAGCCTTTCTTACAAAGATCCAGAAGGAACCCTGCAGTGTTTCTTTCTCTTTCTCTCATACTTCACTCCCAAGTGCAAAACAAACACCTATAGTGATGATTTCTGGTTGTGAAAAACATGGCCATAATTTATTTTGTACTTGATGAAATGGTAGTAAAACAGCTTGGAAAAAAATTAATTCAGAATCACTACACTTTATAATTCTGGACAAATGAAATACAGGAGAAAACAAATCTTTAAAGTCCTTCACTTTAAAGAGTGTGGGAAATTCTTATTTCAATACACTAGACCTACTTTGTTTCATTTCATGCAATCCACTGTTGATAAATTTAACTGGGTAACTAGTATTGTTTAAAAAAAGAACAAAAATTTAATGAAACTCTCATCTTGGCTCTACTATATTGCAATTAAATACTCTACAAAAGAAATCCAGAGATCCCTGAAGACAGACTGCATGAACAATTCCCTAAAGACCCAAAACTTTTCTTCTATCTACCTTCAGATAACTCCTTTCCTCTTCACTCAGAACTATAACTACTGATACTATTTGTATTTCATGTGCAACCAAAGTATGCTAAAACCTATATAAAGATAATTTATCGGCTATCTATATAGACAGCACAGTTTTAAGGCATTCACTGCAGATAGGGTGGTGTGAATATCTTTCTCATTTCACAGTTTACCTCTAGCTGGAAAAAAAAGCATAACCAGCTGGGAGACGCTGGCAGAGTAATACCATAAATGGAACAACATGGAGACAGAAAGAATTTCATTAAGTGATGTAAGAAGGTTTTTTTAGGAAAAAAGGTGATTGTTTTGGAACTGTGAATGAACACTGCATTTAATCTCAGTCCTCCACTAAAGATTATTTCTCAAAAAAATAATAGCAGCATACTGCTTTTGGTTTAGAAGATTAAGGTTCTTTATTGGATACTTCTGAAAGACTACTTTTTACCTGGTGCTATTCATAAGGATATTGCTGTACTGTAGCAGTAACCAGAATGAGCCTAAGATTTGTTCTGATGCAGCAAAAGAAACCTGTGACAGTGGATGCAGGTTATAATTCTAATTGGCAGATGAAAGATAACATGATCTGAGGAGGAAAACTTGCCATATAAATAATAATATACACATACACATAAGCAATATGAAATCCAAGACATATTTTTAGCAACAAAGTTAACTCTTTGTTAAGTGTGGGTTTTCCCCCAATATAATCTGTTTCTCTTCTTAATGTACCTCATAAAATAAAAAGCTACATTTTGCAATTTCTAGCAGATGCAGAGAAAACGTTACACTGCCTAATATCTTCCAAATGAATAGATTCAAGACTTCTGCTTAATTCTTACCGTAGCAGTTCTTGATTTTGCCATCACTTTTTCCTGTTTCACAGGTTTGCCTTCTTTCATCACTTGACACAAATCATTAGATTTCCATACCTTTGAAAATTCATGTTTCCTCTAAACAAAATATAACAATGAATTATATTTCACTGGTTACCTATAAAAGCAGGTACATGTAAGAACAAACCTTACTTGTAGATTTTCTAAACGAGCTTTTGCTTTTCGTGCTTGACCTTCCAACTTCTTGTTCAACTCAGTTACATCACTTAACTGAAAGAAGCAGAAAATATTAAACTGTCTGTAAATTCCAAACTCACATCATGACTTAATTATCACACTGAAGTAACTTAATGTTGTTGAGCAGCTAAATTATTTAAGTTTTTTCTTATTAGCATGAAAAGTGATAGAAACAAAATCATCATCCACTTTCCTCAACAAATTACAGAATCAGACTGGTTGAGATTTGAGAGCACCTCTGGAAGACACCTGGTCCAACCCCCAGCTCAAGCTGGGCCAGGAAGAAGTGTCAGTGTAGTGCTTATGTCTGGCTGCTATGTCCAGACAGCTTTTGAATAGTTCCAAGGTGTTAGACTCTTATCACCTCTGTGGTGATAAGATAAATAAGGATAAGTTCCAGGATAAATAAGACAGCAGCAGTATCTCTGCAGCCCAACCTTTCAGAGTGCAGGAGAAGAATAAGCACTACAATGGCACTCTTAGATATACATGCACTTCACATTTGATTACTTGTCATGAAGAAGTGACAAAAAGGCACAAATTCAAGAATGTTAATCATAGTCTTCTTAATGGGGAAGGTGGTTACTGACCACGCTAAAAAACCAGTTTGCTTGGTGAGAAAAGATCAGGAAAACTGCAACCTCCATTTAAATAAAAAACCCACCATGCTCTATCCATACAACAACAAACAGCATGATCACCACAGAAGCCCTCAGTTTGCACAGCAATGCAAAGATTTTATAGTGATAGGAAATAACAAGACAGATGGGTTGCATCAGAACTATCAACATCCTGTGAGTTAGGTCTGACCTTCTTAAGGGAAAGAATGAGGCTCTATTGTAGATTTTTACTGTATTCAGATTATCGGAACATTAATTAGGTCAATGAATAAACAATGCTCAAATAATTTAGTTAATTTGTGTATCACCATTTTAGATCAGACTTAAAAGTCAAGTGAGACAAATTCCTACTCTATGCATTACTATGAAACACACCATTCTAGTTTACAAATTGAGAAAGTACTGCCTTCATTAAAATTTGCAAAAATAACTGAAAATACTGACCAAACATGAAGTTAGAAATAATCATTCTACTTTTTATTTAGTAGAATCAGCATAGCAATTTGGCACAACAAATCTGCACAGGTGGATTCCATTATAAAATGGAATAAAATACTTTCTCTCCATCCATTCTCAATGGACTTTCCCTTCCTAACAATTAGCTGTAGCTAGTGAGTCGGTAGAATAAATCCTACTTCTTTTTTATACTGTAAAAGACCAGAAAGGCTAAATTTCAAGTACTAGAAACAAGTGAGAAAAATATTTTCAGTCATTCATACAATTCTTGTCTTAGAGAAACAAAAGGTCAGCAATTTTGCAAACTCAAGCTGCTCAAATATTTGTTGACTGTAACTTGTAGAATTATTTATGACAGGAAATAATAAAGTTTACCTGCTTTCTTAAAGAGTCATTCACATCCCTCAAGCTGTCATATGATGACTTCAGCCTCCTGTTTTCTTTAGTTATTTCTCTCAAGGCTTCTGTCAGCTGCTTAACTTCTGCCTCATGTTGCTGTAGAAATATCAAATTTAAGACCATGTTCTAAAAGAGACTAGTTGAGAAACAGTAAGTTCCAGTTAAGTGTTAAAAGAGTTGGACAAACTTTCTAATGTGAAGTTCTTCATGTCCAAATTTGCATGTTCAGTCAGCAGTGAGAAAAACAAGCTCTGTACTGCCTATTACAGAAACTGAGAGCAACATGCACCACCTGTAGCTCCTATTGCTGCCTATTCTACCCAGACCAACTAAAGACATGTATATTTCTCAAACAATTCAGATGTGGGATGCATTTATGAACTAAAATCAATGACAAAGCTTTTACTTACAGCTCACTCTTCCAAATATTTACAAAAAGTTGTGACTGTGTTTTGGGGTTTCAACTCATGTTTCTGGCTTTGCTTATTCTGAATCACACAGAGTGAGAAACTAACCCTATGCCTTGTAGAGACTGGGGCTCTGGTTTACAACACAAACATATGAATTATAAAATACAACCTGCATATCCACTGTCATTCATCTCTTACTCCTGAAATTTGTTTTATATTTAATCTTCTCTGGACCTTCGATTTAAGTACCTCAGATTTGGTAAAATAGCAAGGTTTTATTTTACTGAAAATATTCTAGCTTTCATTACTCTTCTTCCATGAATTCACTCTTCTTCACTACTCTTTCTTTCCACACCCCCAAAGTTAGGCTGGTCTTCCTCCAAACTTTGTGAGTCTTTGTTTGCTAGTACTCTCTGCAATAGGTGTTATGTGAGAAGATCTCAATGTGTCTTAAAGCATTCCCAAGGAAATCCACTGCAACTACAGCTAATGCAAAGATACTCATTTAACTTACACACAACTACAGATTGACCACATTTTTTCCTCTAATACTGCTTACATAGCTTTCACTATTTTACAAAAAAAATTACCTCCTTTTTCTAACTTGTAACTGTAAAATGTACTACTCATCAGACAAGTAAATGCCCCATTCTGAAACAGAAATCATACAAAAACTCTAGTAATATTGTTGAGTACTTTTTATTAAATCTTTCCTTTGGGGATTTCAAGGACTTCAAAGAAATAAGCAGGATTTACAGCAAACATGTGATGGCTTAAGATAACTACAAATGAGTTAAAGGGCATATAGAGCAATATCTATCATTAAATATATTATTTCACCTCTTTTAAAGCTGCAATTTTTGTGTGAACTTCTTCCTCAACACCTCTTATTTTAGCCAAAGCTGCTTCGTGTTGAAAAAACAATGCTTCTTGTTCTGTTAGACAACGCTCTCGTTTCTGCAGCTGCAGAGCATACTCCTGCTGTGCTGAACTTTCTCTCTGTATCAAGAAAAAAAAATGTTAAACTACGTTAAATACCCATGTGAAGTGTTCCCAAATTATGCTCAATTTAAAATTTTGTCCCAGAGATATGTTTAGCTCTTTGTGAAATTACAGTTACACAAGAACTTATTAATACAAAGTATCCTGACAGCCACCTCTGCTCAGTTTCCTCCCACATTAACCCAAAGACCTCCACGTGCATTGGAATGGCACAGCCTCCCAAAATGTAAAATTCAACTCTACATTGATGCTCCAGAAAATCAAAATCCAAAATATTTGGATAATGCTATTAACTTTTAAGACAGAACAGAGTTTGATGTGACTGTGTTGAACACCTGATTAATGATATTGTTTCTTCAACTAGTGAGAAGTTGTCCCTGAAAAAGTGGTGAAGAAAAAAAGAGATACAAAATTATTTTTATCTCATATATTGGATAAGACAATTATGGCAGGGAATCCAGCAGAAGCTTAGGAACTATTACAGAGTAAAACCATATAGGAGGTTCTTCTATTAGTAGCCTAAACCTGGAGATGAGCTGGTGGGATGAGTAGAGGGATTTTGGAGGAGGCCATGAAGGCAAGTGCTTTGGAATGCCTAGAGTCAGGAGAACAGTTTCAGATGTTCTCAAGAGAAGCAATGGTTGTGAGAGTGCTTCCCTCTACACACACAGTGTGTCACAAGACAGTCTTGGATGTAGAAACACCGTGTTCCAGCTCCCTCAAGCTGAATCTGCCCACCTACCCATCTACCTGGTCTACCCAAAATTCAAATCAAAGCATCACTACTGAATCACTGAATTAATCTAGGGGAAGAGGAAGATAGAGACACAGATTTAGTATATAAGTAACTATGGTTAATATAAATTAATAGTAAAAAATAATAGTTTAATATATAAGGAAGTTTTACTATATAATTAATTTCAGATTTGTTTCTCAAACGTGAGAATATTCATAGTGTTATTCAACAAAAATTTGAAGGTGATTCCAGTTCCTACCTGGAGCTTCTGATGTATGACAAATAATTCATCATAAATCTGACTGATGTGAGGTGGTATTAAACCTTGCCTATTGCATGCCTGAGCACCAGTTCCATGCACAATTTTCTTTAACAAACCATGGTTGATAATTTGGTCTGTATTTTCTTGAGTATTTGCACCCAAATGAGATGGTAAAGTGAGGCCTGTCAACATGGAAAAAAATGCATTTTACAGTAAAAAATCAGTCCTAGCTAAATATTGATATGATAGTTGTACAAAACTGGCAAAAATATGTTCTAGGAATTCAGAGTTACAAGTACAGAGCGAGACGTATCAAAATGTGAAAGTAATCTAAAGAATTACAGAGATTTGATCCAAGTTCTTGTTCCATGATTTATTCAAACTGACCAAAAATCAACAGTTTTATAAGTAAAACTATGCCCTCCACTGCAATATAGAAATCCCAGAGATATCTGTATGGAATCTGTACACAGACTGAATCAGGTCACCAAAATCTCCTATTATTTTTGTAAGGGCTTCAGGTAACTGATCTGCTGCTGATTAGACCTTAGGGTGACATCTAAGTAAACAGGACAAGAGTTAAGAAACTACTGGATGCCACATGAGAAAATAACACTAGTATTGCTTCAAGTATGTCTGGACCTCCTAAAATAATTCTGAAGAAAGTACCCACGTGAAAGATAAAATCCCCACATTAAAATACATTTTAGGTGACTAGTGTATTTCTGAATTGAACAGAAATACATTTACTAGGAAGTTCTTAAAGTTACATGTTATACTTCACAGAGAGTTGTAAGAATGTATAAAATTAAATTTTTATTACCTGCCCCCGTGTATATAGCTGTATTTTGAGTTGCATCAATTTCAGAGCAAATAATGCTGTTTTCTTCTATGTCTAGACCACTTGAACCACAAAAATAATCTTGCTCATCATCAAAACTAAAAGTACAAAAGAGCACTAACTTTAAATTACTGAATTCCTTTCCAACATGATACATAACAGAGACTGAAACAAGTCTGTATAAAAAGGCAAACATTACTTAATGTAAGAATTTGATATTTTACTGATAACAAATAGCAGAGGTTAAATCATTTGGATGAAAGGCATTGTGACTCACAAATCTCAACCACAGAAATTACATGTTGCTGACTTGAAAGTTGTTACAATAACTAGGCTTTTCATGCTGTAAGCACATGTAACAGGTAAAACCAGCACTCTTCTATTACCACAAACCACCAAATTCCCAGAGAACTAAAAATACAACTCCCTTTTTTAAGTTATATTTTCCTATTTGGTGTAAAAGAGCCCTTAAAAGAAATTTCCTGGCATTTGGAATTGAATTATCTTTAAATAAACATAAATCTGTTTATCAGTTTGGGCTATTCGCTTTCCTCCTAGTTAATTTTTTTTTATCACCTAGTTAATGTCATTCCTGTATTCCCTTAGCAATTCCAACATACACAGATAGATTTGAAAGTAAAACAATATTCCTCACCAAAATCAGCATCCTCATGATCACACAAATTAGCTACTAACAGTTCTTTACTTAACAAAAAAACCAAGAAACTTAAAACAACTTTTGCACAGTCCAAATACATGTTTTATTTGTAGTTTTATGAGAAAAAAATAAAGGAGAAATAAAAACACCTCCTACCAATCCCAGTTTTTCAAACTCTTCTGGAAATCACTAGATCCAATGCTCTTCTCTCTTCCAGCTTCAGTAAATTCTGACTCTAAGGAACAATTTGATAAAGAAATAGTTATATTTTTCAGTGAGCTGTCAGTGCCACCTGAAATATATAAAATTGCAACAATTTTATTTCACATTTGAGAAGCTGACATCAATAAATCAATAAGGACTTACTGGAAGTACTTACCATGTAGTCCATGTATGTTTAAAAATCAAAACCATCGCTCATGCAGCCTGACAAATTATGAACTTCATTATAACAGCTTAAGGCATAGTAAGAATTATTTAGCTTTCACATATGATTTGTTTTTCTGAAATTTTAGAGCTTGTCTGCCTATAAAAGTTTTTCTGTAACTGAAATCTGACAAATAGCCAGCTTTCTCCGTGCTCCAGATTCTGAAAGAGACCAAATGAGTTCTAGATATTAAACATTTATGTATCTTTAAATTAAAGCTAAATACCTGCATTACAAAGTAAACTGCTACCAACTAATTCAAGCAGGACTTAAAGACAAACAGGCTGTGAACCATTGCTCCAAAACATCCTTTGCACTCTTTACTTGTTATCATTCCCAGGCTGGCTCCCAGGTATCACAACGCCCTGATCAAGATTACCTACCTATTTAAAATGAGAAAATACAAAACTAAATAAATTTAGGAACAATGCAGCTTTAGTATATGTTTTCCCTGTAAAAGATATAAAAGCTCCATTGCTTTGTATTACCTTTGTAAACTAGGGAGCTTCTGCTTTTACATTTGGTATGCAATGCTCCTGAGAGGAAATCCTACAAGAAAGCACAAAACCATTGCACTCAGAGTTTTCATGGAAAAAGTATGTCACAACTTACTGGTTTAACAGTTAAACTGTCACACTTTGTGGCAGAATTCTTACTATAAACTATTGGCTTTGAAAATGGAGGGGGTTTTCTATACACATAAATGTAAATGGTCCTCATATTAACATAAAGAGGCAAATATATTCTCTACAGTCTAGTAACAAAATACTTGTAGTGTTCTATGTTATAATATTTGAGAAACTATAAAGAAACTATGAAGACAGTAACACAAAATAAAGGCATGAAAGTAGAATTAGATAATAATGGAAACAGTGCCATCTACCTTCATATCTAGGCTTTTTATGCCAAAGTTTCCTGCTCTACTTTTTCTTACTAATTTATAAGTACGTATTAAAAAAGTGAATGACAGATATTTTAGGCTACAACCAAAATCAATTAAATGCATATTACAAAATCTCAGACTCAAGGCAGCTCTCAAGATCGTACTTGTTTCACTGCATCTCTCTGCTACGTTCTAGATCAAGTGATCAACTGCTGTATCTTCCTACCCTTGACTGACCACTTTTTTAATGAAATAACAAAGCACAAAAACACATGTAAGATTTCTTCCTTGCAAGCATTAAGGTCTCCGTAAGTCTTTTAAAAATAAGTTTTTAAAATTACTTTTCTTTAAAGTACAGTTCTGTAATTCAAAGCAGAATATTCCCCAAGAAAAATTCCCCAGAGAATCTAGATCAAATGCTATTCAAGTTGCAAATCCTTCTGCAGGAACTAAGGGCCCATATAGCCTGATTTTAGCTCAGAATCTTCACATTACATTTGAGATGGCTCCTGATACTAAACTGGCATGATACTAAGAAAAAAAAGGCTGGGTTTTCTATTCATTGATGATTCCCAGGACTAACTCAGTATCCCAATCCAACTACATACCTAACTCAATTTCAATCTCCCCCAATCTTTGGTTGCTTGTGGGTATTTTTCCACTATATTACTTCCCCTTGCAGCATGAGCCTAAGCACTTAAGGCCTTTTATCCCCAGACACACTGGAAGCATTTGACCCAGGGAATACAGATGCACAAAAACAACTGCAAAAATTTGTTTCACTGAAAGATAAACAAAATTCAGGCAAAATAAAGGTGCCTGGCCAGCATGTACTCCTTCTACTAAGTATCAAAGGCTTTTGAAACACCACAGTGGGGGAAGGGTCTTTGCTGCTGAATTTTTAGGCAGATCAGTTTTGACTTGTCAGCACAAGTAATAAAAAGAAAGGAACCACAATAGAGTTCTTTCATTCATCTGAGTGCGAAGAACCCAACCTTCTCTGGTGTAAAATACCATTGCCATACCTTGGCAAGGGACCCATCATAATTAATTGTCTGGTCAATGCAGCAGCCTCTAATATACCATGGATTTGATTCCTGGTTGACTAGATATGGAACCATTTCCTGCTGACAACAGAGCTAATCACTAAGCTTTAAAAAATAAAAAAAAAAAAACCACAAACACACCTAATGCATTCTAAGATTGTCAACAAGGTTAATATACTCCTAAGAGGATTCACATCTTTTTCTCACTCAACTGGCAAGGACCAGGTCTTAGGCAAAAACTGCATGCTAAACTACGTTTTAGTACCGCATAGAATCTAGCATTGCAATTTCCAGGGAAAGGTCCTGCTCAGACAAAGACGACTCTTCAGCACCTCAGCCCTACGGCAATCACTGCGCGGGGTCAGGGACAGGAGCAGCAGGAGCCCGTAAAGTCCTCAGGTCTGTTCAAACCCCACTTTGGTCTCGCAGTGGGTACGCGGCAGCTCGGCGCTCACAATGGACCCCGAGGCAGCGGACAGGCCCCCCACCCTCCATCTCTCCGAACACTCCAGGGACGCGGCGAGGAGGAAATGGCTTTTCTGTGCCGCCTCCTCCTCCTCCCCGCGGGCCGCCCGCCCCGGCCCCGTCTCACCCCCGCGGGCCCCTGCGGGCAGCGCCGCTGCAGCGCCTGGGCGGAGCGGCCGGGCCCCGGGCCCGCCATGGCGGCACCGCCGCGCTCGAACCAACCGCCACGAGCCGCGCAGGCGCACTCGGGGCCACGGGCGGCGCCGGCCCGGGCGGGCACGGCAGGGCAGGGCAGGGCAGGGGGAGCCGCCGCCACGGGCCTGACGGGGCGGGCACGCAACGTCGTCATCATCATCATCGTCAACAAACACAGCGCTCCTCTTCACCCTCGGCACAGCGCGTCCGACCCACGACCGAACAGCACCCTGGCAACTGGACCACTCAGTGCCACCCTCTTAAACACCTCCAGCGACGTTGATCCCAACGCAGCCCCGGGTCCCTCATTCCAATGCCAATCAGCCTTTCTGAGAAGAAATTGCTCCTGCTGTCCTCCCTAAAGCTGCCCTCGGTAAGTCTGTGACCTGTTGTCTTGTCGCTGGTTGCCTGGGAGAAGAGGCCGAACCAGCCCCAGCTCCAGGCAGCTGAGTGGGTGTAGAGAGGGGTACAGTCCCCGAGGACACCTAAAGATATCGTACTGCCATCCTTTAAAAATAAATAAATAACCCCCCAAATAAAGCAAATCTAAATGCGTGTTGCCCAGAGCAGAGGTGTAGACTGTAAGTTTAAATACACCCTGCATTTACCTATGCATACTCACTCTTGACAGGCAAAGTAGTAAAAGGAGTACACAAGCTGGAGCCTGCAGCAAGGTCAGAGAGTTGGCCACAGCTAATAAACACTGAACAGAGTCAGAAGGTTATACTTAATGTGTCAGGTAAAATCCCAATGTTAACTAGATGTTTTGCCTAAAGCCAAGTGTCTTAGAAATAGTTTAAGAAAAAAAAAAAGTTGGCATATTGCTCTTGCACAACATTGATCAATCATTTAAAACTATGCAGATAGAACAAATCAACATGTACCTGACTCAGCCTGCTCTCTGCACGCTGCAATGCCTATTAACTTTCAAAGGCCTTCAGTGTACTGTCCAGCAATTTGCATCCACCATCTGCACATTCAAAAGAGCTTCATGAGAGCAAGAACCAAGTTATGCAAGTCATCTTCTTTTAAACAAACCAAAGTGAAGACAAGACATTTATTTTAACAAGACTAGGATTTAATTTTTAAAATTTGACACTTAATACAAATATGTCAGGATAACACAAATACACCTGAAATATGCCAGTGCCTGAACTTTATTTACCATGCAAAAAAATCAATTGGAACACATAAAAAAATTCAACTATAGCCTGTAATTTTACATTTATACATCAGAAGTGTCCATTTTAAGAAGTTGAAATAATTAGTCAATAACATCTAAGTACTGATTTATACTGCAAAAACATCTGTATACTCAAAGAAATAATTCTATATTTGCCCACAGTCTGTAATGACAATTCTTCCATTTACTAGCCCTTTAGGAGAACCAAAGGATTCGATCTTTTTCACAACATCCATTCCATCTTTCACAAACCCAAATACCACATGCTTGAAGTCCAAGTGTTCTGCTTTTTTAAGTGTTATGAAGAACTGAGAATTATTTGTATCCCTGCCCTTATTTGCCATTGACAACAATCCAGGACCGGTGTGTTTCACTATGAAATTCTCATCTTCAAATGCTGTTCCATAAATCGACCGTCCACCTGTTCCATCATGGTTAGTTATATCTCCTCCCTAAAACAAACAAACAACCAGACACAGCATTAACTGACAAGTTCCAAAACACAACCCAAAAGTTATACTTCCTTTCAACAGTAAAGACTTTGTTTTGGAAGAACTCATTTTCACAAGTATCAATATCTCCTTAGATGTAGGGCTTCCCAGCTTGAGCAGGTTTGTTTGTGGTAAGAGAAGCAGTAGTAGAAGGTGTATCCCTTGTTTATTCTGAACACAGAACTTCCTACTCCCCATAGTGACATTCCTCTAGGCCTGTCATTCCTACTGCCTGCATCACTTGGCTCTGGAAGCTGCCTGGACCTGCATTATCTCCTTGAAGGCCTGTCCTTGCTTAGTCCCTGCAGGCACAGAATTCATCACCTGACAAAGGTTAACAAAGCAGTGGCCAATAATTCCATACAGCTTTGTCATGTAACTGGTTGAGCAGCATGGTAAGTGTGTCTTATCTTTCTGGAAGGTAGCAAACTCCTGATAAATTTGAGTATACACATAAAGGTGACAGTGCAAATTGTACAGCCTTAGTTCTCATTGAAGAGCTTCTCACTGTACCTCAAGAAAGTTCAGGCAAAGCAGAGCAAACTTAAAATATTAAATAAATTTAATGTGATAGTTCATTTTGTCAAGGCACACATGGTACAGTTAACTGTTTTAAAAGAATGTCTGCTCCTATCTAAAATGCAGAATACCCTGAAATAAGCTTAAATCCTAAATGAGTTTATCAGAAAGGCACAAAGGTTTAACAAAAGAACCATTAAGTGCATACTTCAGACCCATGTAGATAGCTAATCAAAAGACAGACTAATATTTTATTCTGGTGACAAGCCATTCATATACTATCACAGAATGGTTTACATTGGAAAGGACCTTTAAGATCATCTAGAACTCCCCTGCCATGGGCAGGGACACCTAGAACTAGGACCAGGCTGCTCAGAGCTCCATCCAGCCTGGCCTAGAACACTGACAGGGATAGGGCATCTACAACTTCTCTGGGCAACTTGTTCCAGTGTCCCACCACCCTCACAACAAACAACTTTCTCCTAACATCTAGTCTAAACCTACTCTCTTTTACCTAGAAACCATTCCTCCCTTGTCCTGTGACTACATGCTCTTGTAAAATGTTTCCCTCCATCTTCTTGTAGGCTCCCTTCAGGCACTGGAATGACACCATTAAATCACCCCTAAGCTTTCTCTTTTCCAGGCTGAACAAATTTAATTCTCTTAGCCTTTCCTCATAGGACCAGTGCTCCATCCTTCTTAAAAGGCTTGGCTTTCCTCTGGACTCACTCCAACAGGCTGATGGCCTTCCTATTACTTTTGTATATTATTTTCCTGTATTACTGTATACATCTGGGCTTGTAGAAAGTCATCTACACACCTCATCTTCGGGGATGTAGTGACATGCAGATCATTAGCATAGCATGTACTGATGTTGGTTCATTTTGCCCGTTCCAAGTAACCAAAACTCAATGAACTATTGATTGAGAATTGAGAATTTTAAGAAAGGTCTATCTGAGCTATTAGCAATCTCCCAAGCCTTCAGCATTTATGAAGAACTTGCCAGTGCTACTGAATGCACACAGAGGTTTAAAACCAACACTGTCTACCAGGGATTAGATACACTGCAGGCTGATGCTCTCTGCACAAAACGATGCTTTAGTAAACAGGCCACTGCTTGGTCATTGGATCTAGAAGACTTGCTTTAGATTGAAACCTAACATCTGTGATACTTGAAATGTCAGTTTTAAAATGCATGTTATCTGAAATATAAAGTGTACTTTAAAGTCCAAGAAAAACCTGGAAAGTAAGTGTTCTTAACAGGTGAGCATACAGAAGTTCTTCTCTGGACAGAGAAGGATGAATGGTAGTTTTGGGAACACCTACTTTCCTTGGTGTTCCTGTTCAGCAACAGGCCCCTTGTCCATTGTAAGAGGACTCTACCTCCCCCTATTTTTTTTTTTCTTTCTTTCACCCTGACGTGACAGAACTAGCAAACACTGAAATATGAGGCCACTGGTAGGCACAGGTGAAAAGCATGTTAGGGTAGCTTGTGCTGCTTGCACCGTATCTTATCTCCTTGTAGGGAAAGGACAGATGAGACTATCCTGCACAGTGGATCCATGCTGCCAACAAGAATGTGCTATTCTATATAAGTCATTTTTTGAAGTGCCATTTTTAGTCAAGATGCATCTCATTCTCTCAGTGAAGAGTCTTCTTTTTATGCTTACCTGACACACAAAGTCTGTGACTATTCTGTGAAAGCGGGAGTTCTTGAATCCAAATCCTTTCTCTCCTGTGCACAGGGCTCTGAAGTTTTCAGCAGTTCGAGGTACAATATTTGCAAACAGCTCCATGGTTATGTGCCCTAAAGGTTCATCATCAGCAGAAACCTCAAAATACACAACAGGGTTGGTGTCCTTTGACAGTCCTGCTGCCAGGGACAAGTGCCCCTTCTGTAGTTCCGATAAGCTTAGCTGGCATTCTTCAAACCTCTTCTTGAAAGAATTGGCCATTTCTTGGCTTTTAAATCTGACTGCAAATTGTTCTACTTTTACTTCACCATCTGAAAATAAATCCAAGAAGGCCTGTTTAGTTTAATCTTGTAACAGTCTACAGGGAAAAACAAAATACAGAAACTATAGACAACCTAGAAAAAACAAAGACCACCTGAAAAAACTCACCAGCATAATCCGTGGCTGTCCAAATGAAAGCATTGTTTGATGTATCAGAGGGCACTAAGTTCATTTCTTTGGTGATAACATGGTTTGCACAGACTTTAAGAACTTGGTCTCTTCTCATTAGGACTCTGTAGTATTTCTTCTGTGTATGGAAGAGTATTTTGATCTCTCCCACACCACGCTCCTTCCACTGAGTAACATCCCTGTCCCATCTGTAAAGTTTTGCCCTCTCCTTGAAGAGAATTTCTTCATCTTCTTCTCCAGATTTTACCTCCACCTAAAAAACAGCACAATAGACTGAGAACCTGTGATTTCCTATGAAGATATTAAATAATTATTACATATACTTCTGAAGATTCTGACATATTATAGTGGAAAATTATTCAGTGTGTTCTTTTCACCAACACCCCATTCATCACACCAAAATGGGTAAAACATTTTCAGAATTTAAGAGCCCAACAAATTCCACTGTTTGAGAACAATTACAGCACTGCAATCCTCCTTCACCATGCCACATGTAGTTGTGGTGGGTGTCTGTTGGTTTTGCTTTGGGAGTGGTTTGCTTGGTTGGGATTTTCTTTATGGTTTATGGTTTTTTTTCTTTTAACAAGAACCCAAGACTTTATCAAGTGTTCTGGCAAGTTTCCCAAGTTTCAGGTTTGCTGAATGATGTGCACACTGAGAAGTGAAGACCAAGTACTGTTACAGTTCCAGGAGTTATCTTTAGCGTGTTATTAAAGAATTTGATATTTACATTTGAACAGAATAAACACCAAATATACAAAACTTCAGCCTGACAGCCGTATCTCCACCTCACTTTATATATGCAGTTTATATATGCCTCTCACTTTATATATGCCTCTACTCTCCACTTTATCTAGCAATTCTCCAAAGATATGAACACTTCAGAGAACTGAAGAAATGTGTGACAAAATACTGTTTGTGAAACCAAAAAAGGGAAGCAGAGAAGCATGATAGAAGTCATAATGTGACTCACAAATGAGCAAAGGCACACCAAATTTTCAAGAAGGAAGTTGAAGGCATGTTACAAATAGATCAGACCAGCTGTTCAAATTGAAGGACACCACATACAGTTCCTTTGTATTCTATTTGCCTTGCTCAGTAATTGTACTAATCTATAGTTAAATTTTAATATTTATAGAAAGGTCAGAGAATATGACGATATCATCAAAAGAGTCTGAAATAGTTACTAGGCTAAAAACCAAATCAAGACATGAGTAACTGTAACTGTATGAAGTCTCAGTAAGTTATAAGGCTACCTTCAAAGTTGAAGTTTCTCCTACTTCTTGAAAAACCATTATTTTCAAACTAAAAAAGTTAGTTCCCTTAGCCTACAGGTGACATTAATTGTACATCTTTTTTCTTTGTGATTCTAGGAATCTCTTGCCTAGCTTAAAGATTCTTAGTTGGCATAGCTTTCACAGAACTGAATCTACAGGTTGCTGATACAAAGCCACAGCTGAGTTGTATAAGCACTAGCAGTTATTCAGTTCCCCCTTAGTGATTTTCAGCTGTGCTATACAAATGGTTTAGCTTTCACAAGCTATGTGTACAAATCTGCATCCTCATCAACTCTCAGTCAAGTTATAAAAAAATCACTTGAAGATTTTAGCTGAGGCACCAGACACCTCCCCAGGGCTATGCTGTACTAGGATTTAAAACAACAGGTGCTTCAACATAGTCAGTGTAAAACATGCAGAACAAGGCACAACAACATACAAAGCAAAGCTAGTTAAGCAAAACATTTTAAAGCTTGCTGTGTAAGCAGAGATAGTTATCTTAATTTTTGGTTTATATTCCAGAAATCATCTTACCTCTGGTAAGGACACAATTGGCTCAAAGTGGATATCATCACTATGTACTACCTCATCATCACTACCACCCTCATCTTCATCTGCTTTACGGGTTGTATCTCCAAACACAGTTGCTCCTGTATTTGCCCATTTGAAGTTTTTATCTACAATTAAGAGGGTGACATTTTAAAATTAATGTAGTTTTTTTTCTTCCTGACAAAAACTTGCAAAAAATTGTTGTTTCTAATGATCAGCAGAAATTTTGTGCACAAAAGGTATATTGTATGAAGCAAAAGCCCAGCTGAGGTTTGTCTTAAACTAGCTGAACTTACCTTTTGAGCCAAAAGCAAAGTCTTCAGAACTTTTGGATGCCAGATCTGCAAATGACAGGCCTGTGGTATTGCCAAAACCAAATGAGATGATTCTGTTTTCTATCAAATAAAAAGGAGAAAGTCAAAGATTTTTCTGTACTTACTTAAAGAAAATACATTTATGTACTCACAAGAATAAACTGGAGAACTGTCTACAGCATTTTTTCCCTCCTCCCAATAAATTTAAAGTTTGAATGACACTTGTCATAATGACCATCTATGATGGTATGAAAAATGGGCCAAGACTGTGTTTCAGCATACTACTTATATGCCAATCCACAGAGCTCATGTGGTATTTACCAGTAAACTAATCAAAGTACATCATATTGAAATTACACAATAGACACTAGCATTGTTTTTTTGTAGCAAAATTCAACTCAAAATTTGGTACATACACATTTTTACCAGACTAGTACCTATGTTTCTAATTCAGTATTGGTACTACTACTCCCCATGACAGCAACTATGCTTGGTAAACTGATCCACAGAAAAGCATAGTTTCCTACAAAAAAACCTCAGCATATATCCCTGACCTTACCTTGTGTTGACTCTGAACCATCTGAATCACTCTTTTTAGTTGACAAATCTACAGGTTTGTCTTCAGCTCTTGATAAGGTCTGTGATACTTGCACAGTTTCTGTGGTGGAATGTGATTCTTCACTGCTGGTACCTGACTGGGCAAGGTCTGTCACCTCATCTTTTGATGGAATGGGTATTTCTTCCTTACTGGTAGAGACTAAGTCACTTGAGCTTGCAACTTCATTCTCCTGCAATTAATCAAAAAGTCATGTAATAGGTAAATAAGTTAGAAGACCTTAGGATTGAAACCTCCTCCCCATGAGTCTAAGAACAGTCCTTACAGAAGAATAAAGAACACCAAGAAAAATTGCTGCAAGCTTTCTGAAGTTTTTCATTACTGTTAACACATAATGATGTTAACTTGACAAGAGACTAAAGTACCTTTGAAGTAGTCTGTTTTCAAAACAATACTGTTATTTCCTGAAATTAAATCTCCTGTGTTGGCATACACTTGAGGCACTGCTACAAAAAACTCAATTTTTTCCCCACTGGATGTTTTAGTTGTAAAACTGTACTGTCTTACACATGTATGAAGTAATTGTACAAGTTCAGTAACAAGAAGTTCAGTAAAGTTTTAGCTCTTACTTTGATTTCTTGAATTTTAGCTTCTGACTTTAAGTCTTCCAGACTGTCACCCTCAGTATCAGTACTGACACCACAAACAGATGCAGAAGGAACCTGCAGAGCTTTTGTTTCATCTTTCTCCTCAGGAGCTGGTTTCTTTTCCAAAGTAGCAGCACATTCTCTTTCATTGTTGAATTCACTCTTCTTTGCAAGGCCTGCTGTAAAGAATTAATGGAAAATACCAGTGAAGGCAGCTACATACTGAAATAATTTTTAGCCCTGACATTATAAATTAGCCTCATAATAGCCAGATCAACTTGAAGACAGACTTCATGACTTTCACAGACAGCAGCATTACTGTTTAAATAGTGGAAGGGAAGACTAACCTAACCTGGGGTGACTAGAATTGAAAACACAATCTGTGGGTTTTTACTGCTATCAGGGAATTTCCATGCAATGATGAAGAATTTCATCATGCAGCTGCCACTACTACTAACTTCCTTCAGTATCTCCTAATATTTCAGATGGATTAATTCCTTCTAGCACATATCCTCAAAGAAACCCCAAACTTTACTTCTAGAAGTACCTACCTTCAAGTTATGTAAAGCTCAAGTCTGAGACACAGTCAGACACACATAAGCAAGTTGTCTACACCTGTACTTTTAGTATAGAGACAAACCAGCATTTTTTAGATTGAACAACATTAACTCAAAAGCTTCGATTGAGTAACTGCAGGAAGTAGCAAGTATTCAAAGATGTAGACAACTTTCTCTTGAGCAAGCTGAATTTTTCAAATTTTTCATATTCAGAAGGAACTCAAGATAGGAAGAGACTTTGATATTCTTGTTTAGAGATCACCTGGATTGTACATTTCTCTTTCAGGCACCCCTTTACTGCTAGCCAGCAGTTTAATATACTGAGCTTAACTCTGTATGTTGAGATGCAGGCTTTCTGCACCCAGCATCTCTGCTTCTAGAAACCATCCCAGGAAATAAAAAATTAACCTCTGCCCACGCATCCTTCAGATTCAGATTTTATGTCTCAGTACATGAAGTACAATAATTAACATTTCTTAACACATACCTTTCACAGGACCTTGCCCTTTCTTTTTCTCTTCTGAATCACTGGGATAGAGTCTTCCATTAAGTTTCTTAACAGCTGTTTCATAGTCTTCATCTTAAACACAGGAAAAAAGAGTAAGCTCTCAGGCACACTCCAGGTCAGAGAAGTCCGCTACACCCTTCCAACTCACAAGGCTAGCAGGCATATGTGATTTTTGCTTATACTTTAAGAGTTACACAAATCAACAAGTAAGCTGTCACTTCTAGTTTTGCTTACATGTGGTCCAGAATGCTATTAACACTTCTTCTAAGCCTAGATTGCTACAGATACGTGACACAGGTTTTGCTTTTGGAAAACATACTTCTTACTGAGTGATTTTATTCAGACTGCCACTAAACAGATTTGGGAAAGAAGACTGAAGATTTTTTACAAAAAAACTTGCAAGCTCAGGTACTTATGGGAGGGGGCTTGTTTTCTCCCATTTTCTGTTGAATGCAATGTTTCAGAACTTCCATTTAAAATATTTGCTGCTGAATAAAATCAATCAATCTTAATTACATGCAGTAAGGTTTGACATAAAGGAAGTTAACTAACAGTATTAGGAATTTGATTTAGAAGAAAAGTAACTCATTAGTATAACACTTAAGAAATCTTAGATTTTTTGTGTTTAATAAAAATGCTTTTTTATTTGTCTCAAAATACATACTAATGTAGGTCTCTTGCTCAAATACCTCTTACCTAACCAAATGCCTTGGTAATGATGTCAACACCCATAATACATCAAACAAATACCCTTTAGTCACTCCTGGGCCTCCACTGTACTAATTTGTTTTGGAGACTTGAGCATCTTTGGCCATAAGGAGGACACTGACATAATTACTTCTCACTGGCCCACACAAAAATATTTCAGTGTCTAATGGTTCTAACAGTGCTAACTATCTCAAGTTGGAAGGGACCCATAAGGATCACCAACTGCAGCTCACTGCTCCTTGCAGGACTACCTAACACCAAGCCATATGACCAAGTGCATCACCCAGATGTTGCCTGTCCTCTGATGGGCATGCTGCTCTAACTGCTGTCCTCGGGAGCCTGTTCCAGGGCCTGACCACCCTCTCAAAGGAAAACCTTTTCCTAATCTGAATTTCCCTGACAGCTTCATTCCATTTCCTTGTGTCCTCTAGTTGAGCAGCAGAAAGAGGAGATCAGCACCTCCTCCTCTGCTGATCCCTTGAGGAAGTTTGGGACTGTGACATGGTCACCCCTCAGCCTTGTCTTCTCCCAGCTGAACAAACCAAGTGACCTCAACCACTCCTCCTGAGTCTGGCACTCAAGACTGCTCACCTTGGTCACTATCCAACAGTTTGAGATCCTTCTTACACCAAACTGCACGCAGCACTCAAGCTGGGGCTGCACCAGTGCAGTGTATTACACCCTTTCCCCACAAAAAAGCAGTACAGGTAGAAATTTTGGCATTCCTTACCATCATCCTCGTCACTTGCATATCCAGGCTTATTCTTGTAACAGAAGAATGTTGAAGGGAGCTTGAGGAAGTCAGCAAGAGCTCTCTGTTCAGGGGTAGGTGTTAACTCGTAAACTATTACAACCTCATCAGATGGAACATCATCCTCTGACACTGTTGTGGTCTTCTCAGCTTTTTTACAGAAATTGAACAAACAATTAAAACTGAATAATTTCAGAACATTACTGAATAATTTCAGAACAAATAACATTAACCCCATATTATTACAGAACCAAATTAATTCTAAGGGCCTACTTATTTTCTGCTGATAGACAGGAAACAAATTTAAGAGGAGTCAAGGACAGAACAGCAAAACTTACACACTGTTCTGTTGCTTTTGGAATTCAAGTGTTAAAACGAAACAGGGCTGCATCTTTATATTATTAAACGGATTGTTTAATTAAGTCCTCATGTCAAATAAGAGCTAGCTACAGAGAAGAGTGACAGAGGTGACCAACAGAGATAAATAAGAAAACTTCAGGCCTGAAAAAAAGTGAAGTTGTGAACAATAACCTGTCCAAGCAACTGAATAGAACACATTTCAGATTCCTTATGGGATACCTGAGCCTTTTATTAGCTAATAATAAATTGACCATAATAGCTTTTGCTAAAACTTTGATTGTTACAAAAGTAAAGTAATTCTTAGTTCCACTATCAAACAACAAAAACCATTGCTTTCAGCCTATTTAACTAGCTTTTGCAGCATGGAAATATCACCATGAATTGTATAATTTAACTTTTTGTCTTCTTGCCTTCAACATTAAGTTATTCCTTCCACCAGTGTTGAGATCAGTGCGCAAAGGTTAAAGGTGAAAGTAAAGCCTAGATCAAACTGCAGATAAAATATATAGCTGCAAGACAGCTTTGGAAACAAATATTTATTATGAGAGAATGGAAGCAAAGAGAGAGGATATAGCAATTTAAACAGCAGATATGGTTTGGTTGGGGTTGTGCTTGTTTAGGTTGTGTTGTTTTGAGAAGGGGAATTTGGGGATAAAGGGCTAAAAATTAAATCTGTGAATTATTTTTAAGAATTACCCCATAAGCACATCAATAGCCACAATAGCTGTTTCTAAGAACAAAATTATTGTTTTAGTACCTCAGCCTATTTGCTAACAGTGTATCATTTGTTCTCTAGATTTAATTTAGTCAGTATCTGAAGGGTGGTCTCAAAAGCTTGCTGTGCTTTTCATTAAAAAAAATTTTTTGTTAGTCTGTGGCACAGTGTAATCACAGAAAACCTAAATATCCAGCTAGAAACCAGTACCCAGTAGAAAAGTACCCAGTAGAAAAGTAGTATCCAGTTCCTGAAAAACATTGATTTTTCTGAGTATACAGGTTAACTAATCATTGCAAGAGAAGAAAAGGACATAGGAGACATTTACAGACAAGTCCTTTGATCCTCTGAGACAGCTAACACACTAAAATAAGTCTGCTTATTAAAAGCAGCTTTCATTACTTTTTGTTTAATCATCCAGTAGATTAAGAGCAGCATAAAGTAAAGTAACAGCAAAATCCCAAGTACTGATTCAAATTTATGTATTTTTTCAGATTATTACCACTTCAATCTTTGTCCCACCTTTGTTTACAAGTTGATAATTTCAGGCATTTACACACCAGAGCTACAAAGTAACTCAAACCCATCACCAGCACACTCTCCTAGACTAATTCTTTCTGCTCATATTTTGAGACCTCAGTAAGTTCTCTGAGCCTGCAGAAAGTACATGTAGGATAAAATTCCTGAACAGCTAATTTCTAAGTTCATATCATGACTGCAAGACATGCATGTTTTCATACATCTTCTCAGAATCCAAAAAACTCAGTCATCCTAGCTGATTTAAGGATTAGAAATACATCTAGTAGTGTGTTATGAAGAAATGCAGACATCCTGCTATGTGTTTTATTCTTTCTGGTTAGTTAAGCAAGTGTCTTAATTGGACTAAGTTTCCATCAAATTCACCTGAGGTTTAAGTGTGGAGCATTTAGTCCTACAACAAGAAGCAGCTTTCCTTAGGATCAGAAAATTTTCAAAAATATATGTTTGAATATAACAAAACACTTCTTTCAAGTCAGATAGATGGATGGTAAAAACATGTGCTTTCTTTAATTTGAGCAGTAGAAATCCAGCTAGAAGCCATGGTAACAAATACACTGTTCCAGTGTTTTACCACACTCATTGCTCATCAGGTTTGACAGCATTTAAAAAGAATTATCATGCAGTCTCTTTCAGTACCCTTTGGGCAAAATAGCTGAGTAAGAGAAACATATTTAAGGTCACTTCAGATTAGTCAAAAGGTGAAGTTCTCAGTGAAAATGATCTATCAAACACTGGAATATATTCTAGTCTTCCAAACATCTACTCAAAATGGTAAAAGACTTCAACAACAAAGATTGCTGTTGCAAAGACTTTAAATATATCTTCATAGGCAGCCATGAAACAATTGCCACACATACATACAATGTATTCTGAAAAGACCTGATTTTAGGATAACAGAACTTCCTAACAATTGTGTAGATTTTTTCACCCTGAGTAGAATATGGAAGAAACAAAATTCAGGACAATATCATGCACAACAGTTCTTTTCAAGGCTGTACTGTATTTTTGCTTTTGTTTGAACTGACATTAAATCTCTCTAGCTAGTCACAATACTGATATTTCCCCCTCATGCATTGGTCAATGAATATCTTCTGAATAGATGAGGAAAGCACCAGTTTAAACCCTAAAGCATGTAACAGGTACAATAGCCTGCACCTGACATGACTCAAACTTGTAAAGCACTGGTGTGGTTTAAGCCCAGTTGGCAATTAAGTGCCACAGAGCTGCTCCTTCACATCCTGTAACATGGTGGAATGGGGAGGAAAATCACACGTAAAATTTGCAGGTGGAGATAAGAACAGTTTAAAAATTGAAACAGAAGTGACATATAATAAATAATAATATTAAAATGAAAAAGTAGAACTCAAGGAAAAACAAGTGAGGCACAATACAGCTGCTCACCACCTGCTGACCAATGCCAGACTCCATTCCCACACTCCTACTGACCCCTCTTCCAGATACCTCCACCAGTTTATAAACTGGGCATGATGTTCTATGGTGTGGAATATCCCTTTGGCCACTTCGAGTTCCAGCAAAGCTCCCTCCCAGCTTTTGTTTGTGTACCTCCTCAATGACACAGCATGAGACAAAAACAAAAGTCCTTGACTTAGGGTAAGCACTGCTTAGCAGCGACCACAACATCAGAGTTAAATCAGTATTGTTCTCACACTGAATCCAAAACCCAGCACTGTGCCAGCTACTGAGAAAAAATTAACTTTATCCCAGCCAAAACTAAAATAAGAACTTATAAGAAGTTTATAACCTGATCTGAGAAAAACGTAAATGTGTGGAGGTGCAGAACTACCAAGGTTAAATTTTTTTAAATGTTGTTCTAGCACAACTCAGAAACCATTCCCCAAAAGAAGTTGCCCATAAGAAAAATTCATATCATATTTGTATTGGATAGGCTTGAAAAGCTAATTTAGGAAGGACTTCTCAAAATCCTTTGCTATTAAGTCAGAGCTCAAAGACCAAAAAGTTACTCTGAAGACAATTATCAACTGGAAACAAATCACTAAAAATATAATCGTAACCTAATTATTAGAAAAGTAGAAGTGAAGAACAGTGTAAAGTACCAGAAAGGCTTATTTTGTTTCTTTAAATACATTCCCCCTGCCATATGCCCCCATATAAAACCATGATCAATTTGAGGTAGGAAAAGTTCTTGCATGTGTGCATTAGCACAGAAGGATTAATCATTCCACATTATGGACACTGTGTTATGAAAATAGAACTGAATTGTTCATAAACTCCATCCACAGGGATGGCTGAAAACACAGAGCAGGTGACTTTAGGTTATGTATACAGAACAGGAATTCAGTGTTCAAGTAAGAACAGCCTATCAAATGACATTTTGACACTTTGAAACAACGCAAGACACTAACAGTGTAAGACTGTCTTATGCAGACTAAAAGTTTGTTATTTAAAATTAAAATACTTTTAAAACCGTGTAAGTTGAAATTCTTACAGCAAGCATACTTGCAAGCAGCACACTAGTAGTAAAATATAATCAAACTATAAGCTGTAACAGTTTTGTCTACAGGATCTGAATGTAAACAAATTGGTTACAAATTGGCAGAAATTTTCTAACAGCTAAGGTGGACTATAGATTATATATAAAGGTGGCTCTGAGTTCTGTGCACTCTTTCTTTTTAAAAGCTCAGCAGTTAACACTGACAGTTGGGAAACTGAAGAGAATACTGCCACAGAGGCTGAATACATTCAAGCTCTTGACTGGATAAGCTGTCTCAAGATCTTCAGGCTATTTCATTGACATAGAGTAAACCACATCAGGCACTACAAGGCATTCTCTGAAAACAAAAATGTAATTTCTCTAGAAAAATGGAATTTAAGACATCTAGTGTGCACGCATAGGGAAACTGTGACGGAAGAAGTGCAGGGCACATATCCTCAAAAAAAAATAAGACAAACAGAAGCCAAAAGCTTAAACAGGTCCATCCATTGTGCTGGCTCAAGTAAACATACAAAGGGCTAGAGACATTCTTTAACAGGACAAATAGAGTAGTCAGACACGCAATTTTAAGTACTCTCCTTCAGCATGCATGTTAATTATAAGGATTACTGAGCCAGCTGCTTTGACCCAGCTGGGTTATTGTCCATGCCTGCTAGAGTGTTTTTATCACACATTCAGTGCAGTACGTAAATACCTTTACTATCAGGTTGCATGGAGGATGTGCTTGTCCAAAAGGCCATTGGATTAGATTTAAAGAGGCTAAAATTAAATCCTAAAAAAATAAATTGTTGGTATATAAGTGTTTAACTGGAATTTTAAAAGGATAGAACAGACTTCTCTATGTTCTCCAAGTATTCCATAGTAGTATTCCACAGCAGGAAATTTCATCTGTTTCTACACAAGCTTATCCAACTCATGGTAATGGACTGCAGCTATCAGCTTCTGCCATGTCACTTTACTACACTTAAGCTAATAAAGAGACAGGACATGTTCATAATTCTGAGACATCCCATCCTTCTCACAAAGACACTTCAGCACATTACAGTGCTCCTGTCACAGCCATAGCTTCTGCCTGTGCATCTTTTTCAGACTATAACAGAAACCATACAACTGAGTATGCCATCACAATCTCTTCTCAGGCTCAGGAAGCAGGCTGACATCTGATGTTAAGCTACACAACCAAAATTGCAGAGGCTGGTATTTAACACTTGAAACAAAGTATAGACAAGTTTTATAATACCCATCTACTTAATTATGGGGATAATGCAAATTTTAGCTGAAGCATACATCTGCTGTTCTCACACTTGGCCAATCCGAGCAAAGACCCAGGTACATACAACATTGACTACCTATTTAAGTCCCAAAAGCAAATCAAAATTCTTTGACCTTTTAAATCCAAGATTCAGATGCAGCACTTCAGAGTTTAAGCTCTCTACCTGAAAATTCTGTTCTCAGTAAACAAATTTCCATCCTGCATCATACATTTTCATTTTTATTTGAAAATAATTATGATGTAAAATTCCCTTCTTTAGTTGAACCTCTGGAGAACATGTGGATACCTGCATAAAACTGAAAGAAACTACCTATTCAAGAGAATGAGTAGCACAGAGCTGACTGCATAAGTTGCACAGTAAGTTGCATACTTGAATAAATTACTAGTAAAACTCCTACTCACCTTTTTCCAGAATTCTAAATGAGAAGTTAGACGGTCCATCTTGTGATGAAGCTGGCAAGTTGTCTACCTTGCTGTCTACAGGCTTCTGAGTAGCATTTGAGATTTTTGGTGGTTCAGAGACTTCTGGCTCTTTCTGTGCTGTGTCCTGAGATGCTGGAATATGGCCTTCACTCTTTCTTGGGGGATTAAAACTGAAGCCAAAGAGAGAACCAGTGGCTGAAGTATTTCCAAATGTGAATGTCTTTGACTTTTCATTACTGAAAATGCTCTTGACTGATTCAGATCCAAATACAAACTTTGGAGGAGAAACCACTGTTTTTGTTGGTGTTTCAGAAGTACTTGACACCTCTGCAGCCTCTACAGTTGTATCAGAAGTATCATCACCATGGCTGACATCAGTTCTTTCTCTGGTTGTTTCTTCTAGCACAGCTATAGCATTTTTACCACATGGAAATTCTTTTGGTGTATTGGCACGAGAAGAAAGAGGTGTTATCAGTGTCTCTCTCTCTTGGGCATGCTTTGCTTCATCAAAAATTTGCTTAAATGAGTCTGCAACATCTTGCAGCTTGAATCGCACAGCCAGAAGTTCCACTTTTCTTTCCCCATCTGCAAAGTCACATGCAGTCCATACCCAGGCTCTGTCAGAGCCTTTCATTTGTTGCAAATTCATATCTGGTGTTATCCTGTGATTGGCACAGAGTTTTAGTACCTGGTCCCTTCTCATTACTATACGAACTTGTTTGTTGTCATAGTTCTGCAATATCTTGATATCCCCAATCCCTCTCTCTTTCCATTGATTTGCATCTTTATCATATCTGTAGAGTTTGGCTCTATGGCTGAAAACAACTTGCTCATTTTCCTCACCACTGGTCACTTCCACAAGATCAGGCAGAGGTACCACAGGTTCAAAGTACTGTCCATCTCTTTCCTCTTCTTGAGTAACATCAGAATCTTCATCTGTGCCTACTGATGTTCTACTCTGATTCTGTTTGGCAGGAGATTTGGATGGGCTCAAAGCAGATTTAAAGCTGAAACTAAAACCAGTGGTAGACTCTCCAAATCTAAACAGATTTTTCCTTACAGGGCTACTTGCAAGAGGTGATGCATATACAGAACTGCTTACACTATCATCTAATGCTTCTTCACGCAAATCATAGTTATCCCACTCCAGAGTGGGGCCTGTACTTTCGGCATGTGGCTTTATAACCAAATCAGAAGTACTGCTGGTACAAGCAGGGTTTCCACTTTCCTCTTCTGACAGTTTCGTTTTGTCATCTGTCAGAAAAGTTTTGAGATCTTTTAAGCCACACTTCATTTCTTCTGCTTTCTGTATAAGCTGAGCTGTCCTACCTGTATCAACAAGTTTATGGGGTGTCTGCAGTGGTATATCTAGTAGTAGCCTCTGACATTCTTCAAACTTCTGTTTGAACTCCTCAGCCTGCTCTGGTGTCTTGAATTTTGCTGCCAGATGCTCCAACTTTGCATCACCATCAGAAAAGTCATTGGCCATCCACATCCATGCTTTGTCTGAGCCAGACAGCTGTTTCAAGTTCATTGTTGTCGTTATCCAATGATTTGCACACACTTTCAGTACTTGCTCACGCCGCATCAATATTCTTACTTTGCCATTAACTTCGTTTTTAAGAATCTTCAGAATGCCCACGCCACGTTCCTTCCACTGGCTTGTTTCTGGATCAAACCTGAACAGCTTTACTCTCTGGGAGTATAACACTTTCTCATCTTCCTCTCCTGTAAAAGGTTCTACTTTTTCAGGCATCTGAACTATAGGTTCAAAATGGATATCATCGCTCTCCTCTGTCTTATACACATCATCATCCTTCTCACCAAGGTCAGCTGAGGTGTTTGCTTTCTGATCTGTTTTAGAATTTTGTGAAGAAAACAACTTTTCACCTGCACCTGAAAAGCCTTTGAAGTTAGGGTCCTTTCTGCCAAATTGAAAACCTTCCCTAGGAGTACTTTTTGCAAGCTCAGCAAAAGTAGAAGTGCTGCTATTTTGCCCAAAAACAAAGTCAGTTTTCTCCTTGTCTGCTGTTTCTTGAAATTGGAATCCAATTCCACTGTCTGAGGGCAATTCCTTTTTGTCTTTTTCATCAACGCTTTTTAAGAAACCAGTTGTATGCTCTTTGGATGGCTCATCTTTCTTAGTGGTATTTTTACTAGACTCCTGTATCCCAAATTTACTAGACTCCTGTATCCCAAATTTAAATCCACCTGCAGGCATTTGCATTGAAAAGTTAAATCCTTCCTTTGCAGACTTAGCTTCAGTATCAGAAGAAATCTGAAATGTAAATGGTGGCGTCTTGCCTTGCTCAAGACCAAACTTAAAGCCTGTTCCCAATTGTCCTCCACCAAGTTCAGGCAATTTACTTTTCAAGCCAAAAGCAGGAGTTGGCAAAGCATCACCAGTTGGCTTAGCAGACGGATTCGGCGTTTTGCAGGCTATGCAGGCTAGAGAAGAACCTTCGTTCCTCACAAGACAAGTACTACAATCCCACTGACCTTCCTTTTTAGTAAAAAGTCCTTCAAACCCATTTTTCTGTGGCTTACTTGTATCAGCAATGGAACCAAGCTCCAGACCAGCAGATGCCAGAACAGAAGGTATGGATGTATTTGGTTGATTTTGAGGTTTTGGACTCTGACAGGAAGAGCAGTTCACATCTTCTGCTTCATTTCGGGTTGGGCATACAGAGCAGTCCCATTGACCTTCCTTTTTAGCAAAAGGAGATCCAAACTTGTTCTGCACTGTGTTACCACTTGGTTTCAAACTTGCATAGCCAGTCATTGGAGTGCCATGTGTTTCCCACGTACCTGGATTTGGACTTTGACATGCTACACAGTTCTTTACAGTTGCTTCATTTGGAACTAAACACACTTTACACACCCATTGGTCCTTCTTCAAGAGATGCTGCCCAAACCCACCAGAAGAACAGGCTTGCTGAGCATCCTTCCCAAATGAAATGGCAGTGCTAGGTGCAGTGGATGTAGCTGTAAGGGTGCCTTTGCTGTCAGGTTCACTGCTTGTTCCATCTTTTAGAAACTGAAAGCCCAAGTTCATGGTTCCAGAAGTAGTTCTGTTGGGCTCCTTGATGTCCTGATTTGCTGTTTCTTTTGCAGTTCCACTGCTCTGAGCCACAGACGTGTCAGCATTTGATCCCAAAGATTTCAAAATATTCTGTGCCTCCTCAAACTTTTTTTTGAAAAGCATTGCTTCTTCAGGTGTTTTAAATCTAATTGCAAGCTGTTCTGGTTTTGGCAATTCATCTGCATAGTCCAAAGCATGCCATACAAATGACTTATCTGATGCAGCATTTGGAGTTAATTTCATATCAGTATTTATGTAGTGATTTGCACAGATTTTCAGCACTTGGTCCCGTCTCATTAAGAGACGAAATTTGCCAGATACTTTATGCTTCAGTATTTTCACATTTCCAATACCCCTTTCTTTCCATTCTTTAGATTCTGCATCAAAACGAAAGAGCTTGGCTCTGTTGCAGAAGAATTCTTCTTCATCTTCCTCACCTGTCTTTACTTCAATCTTATCAGGAAGTGGTACCACAGGATCAAAATGAGGACCGTCATCATCCTCATCTCCACCATGGGTGCTTCCTCCTTCTGTTTCATGACTTCTGTTGGCCAAATCTGAATTTGAAGCCATAAATACAGGCTTACTTGGTTCTTGAGCACTAAATGTATCACTCTTCTCAAAACCCACATTTTTGTGTACATTTTGTCCTGTGTTTTCTCGGAGAGACATGCCTGGAATATGTTTATTGCTAAAATTGAAAATATTTCTTGAACTGTTTGTGGGATCACTAACTGGCTTTTGATCAACATATCTATCATCCTGTAAGGGTTTGTCAGATGTTAGAAGATCCAGGAGGCTTTCTCTACTATTAAAAGGTGCATTAAGGGGCTGTGGTGCAACTTGAGGGGGAGAAGAAAAAGTGAAGTCTCCATCATTAGACTTGAAGTTAGGTTTAAACTTAAAAGTTGTCGGCTGACTTGGCTGTGCTGGTGTTGACAGAGGTGGTTTTGATCCTTCTGCTGTTCCTGGCTGTCCAAATTTAGGCATTGCTTTTGGTTCTGCAGGCTTTAAGGTGGGTGGCGTGGCTGAACGGTTTGTGAAATACCCTGGTTTAGGCAGTGTTGGATTGGTGCTTGCCTGTGGAACACTGTAGTTGTAATAGTCATCAGCTGTACGAGGAGAAATGAGTGTAGTACCAGGAGAATCAAAACGCAGAGGTGGGCCATACATTTCTTGGGAAAACATACAACCAGAAGTGTTTTGCAGAGGTGGTGTATGCATGGGTGGTGGCTGATAGGAATATATATGTGGCTGAGGTGCAAGTCGGTTCATGCCATAGACAGGAGGCTAAAGAAAAAGCAGAAAACAAGTGCTCTGCTTATTATGGTAACAAAGAGGACAAAATCTTACTGTGCTGAAGCCATGTAACATGCACTTTTAAAAGAAAGGCATGCTTTCAAGTTTAAACCTAAACCAGTTTTACCTTAGCTTGAAACTTGATGGGCATTTGAGAATAAACATTGAAAAAGGGGCACAATATGAGTGGCTTCTACATGAAAAAAAGTTTTGAAAACCCCATTCTCTTCTGCCACACAATTGAGGGGGGAATAGTAAAGTGCTATCATACATACCTGTACGAGAAATGTACAGGCATAGAAAATATTATTCTAGCTTTTCCACCCAAACGCCATATCCCAGAAGTTAAGCAGGGAGACAAATTATAATTTTATCCCTAGCAGTTTAAGTTGACCAAATTCTGCATAAGGAACTGCCATTACATCCAACGATGTACAGAATCAAAACCAGTCAGTCATTTTCAGATCATTAGAAGCATTTTAAGGAAATAAATTTAAATTTATTCTCACCTTCGCTGGTGTTACATTGGTTGCAGCAGTTCCCAGAAGATACTGAGAGTTATAGGCAGGTGACTGGCTGTAGAACACAGATGGGCCAGTGGTAGCAACTAAAAAGGAACACCAGCAAAATAGTCAACACTTATCTTTTCTTGTTGTTGTTTTCTACATACTCTTCCCAGCAATCAGTTTTTAACTGTGAATCATTAAAACATTTTAGCATTATTTTCAAAAGTCTTACTTGATTTAGCTAAGCATTTAGATAAAAATTCTGCAGCAACTTGCCTGTTAAAGGGGCTTCATGAAGATTTTGTGCTCTCTGATAACTGTCTGGTATTGCATCAGTTCCATAGTTTTCAGCAGGCCACCGATGAGATGCATTTGTGTTGGAATTATTAAGTTTCATTTCTTGCAAATCATTCTGTTGAGACAGGGTGCCAAGCAAGAGTTTAAGTATTGATTGCACAGGTATTTGTCAAAGATAATATAAGGCACGATCGCCACCCTTTTGCTATTAAAAACCATGTTCAATCCATGGTATGGGACTAATCAAAAAAAAAAGAAGTACCTGCCAGATCATGCAAGACATGTCCATGGAGTACAAAGTACTTCCATTGTGTTCTAAAGCCAGAACAAGCCAGTAAAAAAACCCAGAGCCATGTGGATGAGAACCAAGCTGATAAAAGCAGAATTCTTTCTACATTGAGAAAGAGTCCCTTAGATGGGTTGCCTCAGCACTCCTGTCCACGTCCCAGAGCAGAGCTTTTAAGTGAAAGGATTTACTCTGGTACTAATTTTATGAAGCTATTTACAGAAAGTAATTCTATCAGCTGTAAGTGAGCCCATGCTCTTATCACTAGATCCTTACCATAACTAAAGGACTAACAGTTCTTACTGAAAATGGTGACAGAATTTTTACCTTTAAAGCTTCCACTTGCTGGCAAATCATTTGAAGTATAGATTTATGGTCTTCTGCCCACTGAGGGGGAGTTTTTGGAGAGAACTAGGAAAAAAAAAGTTAATTGATTCATTTGAATTTTTCTTACAAGATAACAATTCCCTGAAATAATAACTGGCTAACATACCTTGTAGGTCTTCGTTGGTGAAAAAGAGAACTTGGTTGGTGATGGGGTGGAATGTTTCATTGCTGAATCTACAGTTCGTGACAGACCATTTCTGAAGGCAAGACTTCCCTCTTCACAGTTCTCACCAAGTTCCTGGATCACTGTATCTAACACTTCTCTCACAGTTTCAAGAGGCACTGGTAACTAGAGAGTTTATTCAAACATGAGTCATGACCGCAATTCTTCCTCAGAACAAGATAAACTACATTTAGAATTCTGGCTGAGCAATTCACAAGTCTTATTATGTAAACACTGGGGTTTTTTTTCAGCAAAGCTCTTAACTTGCTAGGATTCACATAAGTAAACAACTCACACAAACTATTTTATTTTTTCAAATTATCAAACTAAAAGACAGTGGCAAAAGCTTTTTGTGTACATTAAAGCTTTCATCCACACGGTAGCCAGGATATCACATGATCTGGTTAGTTAGAGAAGTTACCCAGGATTTAACTTGCTTGAAAGCCTGGACTAAAAAAAAGTACCTTGAATGCAAAGGATTTAATTTTTCAAACAGTAACCTAAGCTACTGCATTCCTTGGAAGAAGTTTTTAAAGCAAGAATTACTTACTTTCTCTGCAATTGACATATCCGAGGAGCTTTCCGCAATAATTTTCATTAGATAATACTTGGCTTTAAGAAGGTAAGTTTTATGCTCCTCATGTTCTTCTGGAAGCATGACATCATTTTCAATTTCTTCTGCTTTTCTTTGGAAAATCTGAAGAACAGGATGCAGAGTGAATAGTATCAGTCAGAAGGAAACTGAATAAATAGAAGCACTTCTGGGTAATGCAATTTACAAACTTACCATGGCAAGATTCCAGTATGACACCACATTCTCAATAGCTTCAAATGCTATTAAAGCATCATCAGTTTTGCCATCAACTGCATCCAACATAGCAAATGCTATCTGTGCCTCTTCTTCATACGCTGCAACCTGAAAGACCTACAAAATAAAGTGAAGGAAAACTTATACTTAATAATGGAACGACATAACCTTTTTTTCCTGTAACGCGGGGAGAATTCTTTTTCAAGAAAGTTGGTACTGAGGGTGTTCAGTGCCTTCAAATCATAAATACCATTTCAAAGGTAAGACCAAAGCTACAAGGAGAGAATTTTCCCCCTTTATAAAACACTATTACCAAATCTCACCTTTGAGAGCTTCACAGTGGTAATAACATAGAACAGTACAATGTAGACAAAAATCCCACCACTTTGTTCATTTCTGACACAGGCCCTTCTCTTCAGCCTTGGTTCAACTGATCTGTACCTGAACGTCTACACTATGGAAGTGTTTGAAGAGAGGATCAGTAGGTTCAGAAATACTCCTCTTCTTTTTGATAGTTTCCAGCATAGGCAGAACTTTCTTCCAGTAGTAGACACTTCGTCCCATATATTCCTTCTGGTCATAGAAGGAGTTAAGATTAATTCCCTGGTGAAGATAAGGGAATAGATGCAGATGTTATTTCAACAAATGCAAGTCAAAATGCTACTTCTACATATCCTTCTCCTATTTTCTTTAAGAGTTCCAAAGTCCTTTTCTGACATTGAACAGAAAAGCTATGTTAAGTAACATAAACTGTTGTGTTATTTTCTACATGTAAGACAAAAGTATTTCACAAAGTGACAAGAACAGTAAGTTCGCCTGATAAAATAATCAGCCATTCTTAATAATACACATCCATCCCCCATCCCCTCAGTCTGTTCATAATTGATAAATTAAGAAAAACACTTCTGCTTCCATGTATTTAAAACTAATCTCAGCTTACTGTTTTCTGCAAGCTTTTTGCCCAGTGTATGATTAAGGCAGGTTGAAGGCCATGCTTGTCCAGTGTTCGCAGAGTACTTATGCCATGCTGTACAATAAGCCTCAGTTTTGCTGCTGTTCCTGGTCTGAATATAAGAAACATTCCTTGATTAGTATTTTGTGATTTTCATCTGTTCACATATCATTCACTTCATGAATACAGCCTGGAGCTTTAGCCCTAATTTGCCTCTAGGTAAGAAATGCATTGTTAGAAATGAAAATTCCCTTTACAGAAATCTTTCAAGCATATCAAGTCCCTACTACAAGAAAGATTCAATGTAAAAAATATGTTAAAAAATTAATTTTAAAAGAATCTATAGGGACAATCCAAATTGCTGTAGCAGACGCTCCCTAAAGGCTTGATCAAACATTTCCAAACTGAAAAAGCCTTACACTGATTTTCTCTGAAGAAGAGTACGAACAGCATCCCACCAGGATCTTTGCTTTTCAGTATAGAGTAGTTTGCATATTGGCAATGGTAAAAATTGAGGCTGATGTGCACTGTAGTGAGAATTAAACTTCTCTTGCAGTTGTAAGTTGCTAGTGAATATCACCCCAAGTAGGAATACCTGTTTTTAAAAAATAAATTAAAGTTATTAATTACAAAAAACTTAATTTGCACAGTACCTTAAAGAACTTCAAAGTTCACTTACTTCAAGGTCTAACAGGCAAATAGATTCAGGAGCATCTGTCTCAAGTCTTGATGTTTCTTGGGGCAAGTGAAAAAGCTGTTTTAACCATTTGCGCATGGGGGGTAAGACTGACATAGAGTTCCACTGCAGGCCAAGCCACACGAGGTGCTGGAGACTGCCATTGTGCAATCGAATGGCACCTGCGCAGAAAACAAGGTTGGATGCAAATGTCAGCTTCCTGCAAGCCCTCAGTACTACTATCTGATCAAAGCTGGGTTTCACATTGCACTCTGTCAGAAGGGCCAAAGATACTTCAAGACCAATGAGCATCAAGATTCCAGGTTTCACTTACAAAGGGTTACAAACTTCAGTATAGACAAACATACCAAGTTCATCTAAGTGCTCAAAGCCATCAACTGCTTAAGCTTCTGAGGGGCTGACTCTCATCACTTCCATTCTCAGCTTATTCTGTCCAATAGATAACTGATTTTAGCAAACCTATTTACTTCTCAAAAAATCCTTAAGGAATTACTGAAGAAGCACTACTTTACATTGCAATACAGTATGAGTCTTTCCTATGACATTAAGGCAACTTTGGACAGCTCTTCCAGGTATTTGTCTTTTGTTACAGTACAAGTATTTGTGTACCAGTACCTCTTCCACAAGTATTTGCAGAAGAGGTTATGCTATGCAAAGCTGTGCTGAGTTTCAGAAAGTAACAGTTCTTACCAATATCATATTTGTGAAGTTCTGTTTGCACTGGTGCTTGTGTACTGACATTTCCAATATCATCTGTGCCAATAAAAGACCTCTCTCTAGAGGCTCCACTCTCAAACAGGCTATCAAACAATGCAAATGAGCCATTCTTGTTTGCAAATGATTCCACAATCTCTTTAAAGAAGTCTTGTTTGCCATGACTTAAGTTCAGCAGCATATGACCTAGAACACAAAAATACCACTTCACATAAATAAAGCAGTGAACACAAGGAAAGCAGTATTTGCTATGCTGGACTGCTCTTTGCTACTGAAAGCTGGATGGGAATCAGGATTTCCCCTTATGAAACCTACAGACTGTTCAGGTATGTTCTCCCTGTAATTAGGTCAGTGTTTCAGCACATCGGCTTTCCAAGCTTTTGGTGACAACAACCCCAAAGAATTTTTAAACACAGTTCATTAGGAAAACAAAGCCCTCCTACCATGATTCTTCTAAGGGCATTGCAAGTGACCTTACAGCTGTAAAACAAGCAGAACAAAATCCATTCTGAAGTAAATGAACCTCATGTCTGGCAGCTTCATCTGTTTTCATCTAGGCCCTCTAAGAATTTTGTAGACTGAAACACTGTCTATACTTGGCAGGAAAAAGACCAAAGCTGATGAACAAGAGAAAGGATGAAAAGATCAGGGAAACAAGCTAATATTTTCTTTCCCTCTTGGGGCTAACAATACTTGCAAAATAGCATCAGCAGGCAGAAGCCATTTCCAGTAGATTTAACAGACAATAAAAACTAAATTCTACCTTAGCATGCTAGAAAGTCAAAAAGGAGGAAAAAACCCAACCACTACTGAAACAAGGAGAACACACTCTTCCAGCAGCTTAAGAGGAGAAAAATAACTTTAGGTGTCAGAACCAAAGTACTGTTTTGTTTTACATATGTAGTCAGAATCTATAAGGCTTTACTATATACTGGAGTGATAACATTACAAGATACAAATGTGTTCTTTAACAAATCTTAAACTTCACAGAAAAACTGCAGCACTAAAATGGAACTATGCAGCTATTTTTTTATTACCAGACTGGCTTTTTCGATCACAGGCCAACATCTCTAGCATATCTTGTCCGGTTTGATCCCCCTTTATGAGTTTTGACTTTGGTTTAGGAACCTGGTGAAGTAAGGAGAAAATTGTTACAGTTTTTTCATAGTAAGAGCAGGACATTTAAATGAACCTTAGAAATCAAGAAATAAGCTTATTTTTAGCATAAGAAAGCTATAAGAAAACAGGCATTATTCATTCTGAAGGTACATATATTGGGTTATGGTTTTGTGTGGGATGGGCAAAGAGAGCAGAGAACCCACCTAAAGTACAGAGATGTGCAAGTATAGCTGTTGAAAGTAACATTAAGTGTACACAAGAGCAAGTAATACCTGCAATGCAAGCAATGGTATAAAAAGGACATTCAAGGCAAAGAATTCATAAAGCAAATAACCTGGATTTTAAGTTTTTTTTTAATTTAAAATTAAAAATTTTTAAAGTTTAACACTCATCATGTGTACTTGTATTATAAAAAAGGAAATACACTACAGGAAATAAATGCACTAATACTTAAGAATAAGGTTACTCTGGCAAGGGGAACAATTGAAGGTATACTTTTACCCTATTTGTGTCATTTGAAAATTTTAAACAATTGTGACAGAGGAGGGTTTGCTGAGTGAGGACAGTTCTCCTTTAGATACACAAACACTAGTTCATCTTAAGAATACAGGAATTCAACAGATGCACAGCTAGAAAATTTCAAGAAAAGCATCAACTGAAGGCTTAGACTGAAAAATCATTTACCTGAAAACTCAGGAGATAACACAATGCTGCTAGTTCACACATAGGTCTCCACTGTGTCTCGTTGTCTTGGGCCATTTTCAGCAGCAAAGCTCCAGCATGCATGTACAGCTGTCCTTTCATTTCCACATAGGTACGAGACAACTCATCGGCTGCACTCACATATGGTTTTACTGACTGAAGCGCACGATCAAAACTAAAATGCAGAGAAGACTAATTCTAAACAGAGTCCTGGTAAAAGCCATAGCAGCTGATTGTGGTTGATTGTGCTGTTTAAGTGTGAATTAAGTAACTTCATGAGTCAATGCTAAGTACTGTTTCTATTGCTTAAACCCAAGTTACTAGAAAATATAATCACCTCAAACTCCCAAAGCTCTCAAGTTTATTTAAGTATTACCTAGATAGATAGTCTTTTTCATCACATTTTTGCACAGCTACTTTTAAAACTATTGTCCTGAACCACGTTCACTTCTGCAGATTTAGAGACATACAGGACGTATTATTGATTCTGTCCATTCTTTTCGTTATCAGAAAGGTCCAAAATACTGTTTAACAGGCTGTTCAAAAAAAGAAGGTACGACAGAAATTCTAGTGCCTTTAGATTACTATACAAGCCCCACTCAGGAGAGGGCTTCCAGAAAACAGTTAAAACAATTTTTCAATTACTGGACAAGACTATAATGGCTGTTAGCATTGCTATGATCTGGAAATGCTTCAGATGTGAACATCTCAAAACACTCTAATAAATCAGAAACAGAAAACTCCACACGGTCATTGTTAGAGGAGAAAAATAAAACATACTTGGGTATTAAATATTGCTCATTCATTCTGTACTGCTTCAAATACTCATGCAAGATTAACAGACTCAAGAATATTTTTACAGAACGCAATGTAACAGCCATTATAGGACTGAGGAATGACAAATTCGTAAAAACCAGTAACAAACGAAAGATAATGGCAAGAAACAAACACAGATCTTAAATTACTGACTACAAACACTACTTTGTACTGCTCTAGGTGCACCACAGTTGGTAATTCTTTAAGCCAGCTGTAACACCAACAGTTTCCTCTGAAGGAGGCTATTCTTGCTTCAGGTGGTTTACTCAAGAATATTTTTACAGAACGCAATGTAACAGCCATTATAGGACTGAGGAATGACAAATTCGTAAAAACCAGTAACAAACGAAAGATAATGGCAAGAAACAAACACAGATCTTAAATTACTGACTACAAACACTACTTTGTACTGCTCTAGGTGCACCACAGTTGGTAATTCTTTAAGCCAGCTGTAACACCAACAGTTTCCTCTGAAGGAGGCTATTCTTGCTTCAGGTGGTTTACTCCAGTGTGCTCTTATTTAATAATAGAATGACTAGGACAAAGTTGACACACACAAGAGGTAGTTTTGGCTTTTCAGTTTGACTTCTGTTGCTTTATTTGGATTGGAGTTTTTTGGGCCGGTGTTTTTTTCTAATTGTCTGGGAAATCTGGATTAGTCAACTGCTGAAGTACAGAACAACTTCTCTAAGCAAAGGAAAAGAAGGTACCAAGACCCAGGATATAAATGAGTCTTCTCCATGGCTGTGTGCTGACCATTCAAGCATCTGTCAAAAGATAGCTTGGGGTTCACACCCAGTAAGAAACACTCTTGCTGGTCAGTACAGAGAATCTCCTCTCCCATCCAAAAACAAGATAAGCTGTGAAACAGAAGCTTGGCTGATGTGACCTTAAACAATTCTTAGAGGGCTTTTTCTTACTACAGAAAAGTTTAAACAGTACCTTTCAAGTGCCTCTCTGCATTCCTGAACATCTCTAGAAGAAAGTGTCAGTTTGACAAAGCTGGAATAGGCCAGCAGATGATCTTTCTTGATAGTTCTCCAGTTATTTTTATCATACTCCAAGTCTTGTAAAGATTCCAGATATTCCTAAAGAAGAAAGTTCATCACAGGATAAGGAACAGTGATCCTTCCATGAAGACAAGGGCAGTACTTCTCCAAAACACACTAGTAGCATTTATTGCATAATCCAGTTTCACAGGTGAGACCTTAACATATTCTTCAGCAGCAAAGTTCCAGGGAACTACTTGCTTGAGCAATTTTATCCCTAATGGAACTGCTGTGTCTAACTCAGCTTTTGAGGTTAGAAACTCAATAGCTCTATAAAGTTTAATTTTAGGGAGAAAATTCCAATTAAAAAAACCACACAAGAAGTATTTTGTAGTTCCACTGGTTTCAGCAGACTTGCATTTGAAGGAGTTAAATCCCTTGAGAAACAGCTGCCAGAATAAGGACACTAAGAGAAATAGACCAGGTAAAAAGATATGGAAGACTACCACAGGATCAAAATATGATTAAACACCTCAAATGTCTCTACAACACAGGAACACCATTCCAAGCTTGACTGCAAAGGTATTCTCTTCTCTGCCTCCTGACAGTGGAGCACAGCATCCTTTAATCTGTTATTTGAACGATAGAGCGCAACTAGTCTGATGTTTATGTAGACATCATCTGGTCTTGCATAAAGTTCTGCTTGAATCAGGTCAAAAAGCTGATTCCATCCATCTTCACCTTTACAGTCCAGTAACTGCTCCTGTTGAAACATGAAGGCAACATATTAATATTTCATTTGCCGCATCAGTCTTTTGAGCAACTACAGTACTAGGTATTATTCTTTCCTTCACTACACAGACTACATTGCTCTAGGTAGAGTACTCTTAATAGCTTTCAGGTATTACATGAAATTTGATTACTATTCAAATATATGCACATGATTATCACAGAAGAAAAGTCCTCAGAAGAATTTGCCTCTTACCAAGAGAGAGAAGTGCTTCTCAAAACATTTGGTTCAGTGATAGCAGACCATGCCATAGACTACCTTGCTTTAAAAAAAACCCAGACACCTTGAGACTTCAACGTTTGGCTGCTGCCCAAAATTACACAAAATTAAAAAGCAACGGAAAATTAACATATCAGTGCAAAAGTAACATTGCATGGCATAAAGTATTTACATGGTATTTGAGAATTACAGCATTTCTCACACTCCGCAGAAATTATCATAATACAGGATTTAAAAACAAAAAGCAGTGTAAAGCAACAAAGTCTGAGTTCACAGATCAGCTACCTTCCTGCCAGTGACACAATGGAAAGAACAAATGACACCTATCTAGTCTTCCAACTTCTTGACTGTGATAAATAACAATTTCTCAGCATTTTGGAAGAAAATTAAACTTGAAACATTAGAAAGGGTATGAAAGCATGCAGCTGCAGCTTCCTTTAAAACTGGACAAAAATGTCAGACTAGAAGGAGTGTAACATCTAATAGTTGTTTTAATATTAAAGATACTAAAATAATTTAGCAAGACTTTTGCTTGAGGCAACATGCAAAAGGCACTCCACACAGGTGCTGAAAGTTTGCTCAAGCCTTTGAACCAGGTAATTTTGAACTTACCTTCAACCTGTAAATAGCAGGGCTCCCAGGAAAGAGCTTAGCAGCTCTGTCAACCCAGTATTTTGCTCTTCCATCAGTAATGTCATTATTGCATAGTAACTCTGCAATCTTCAATACAAGATCTTTCTGTGTTGGGTTCAACTCCACAGAACGCTATTTTTCCCCATGCAGACACAGGAGCAAAAAAAGAAAAAGGCGACTTTAACTTATGATCCACGTACAACAGGTAAGAGTTACACCTCCACAAACATTCCCAGCTATTCAAATGAGTTAAATCTATAAATACAGAGCATATAAGAAAAGCCTTTCTACATGCTACCACTAGTTTACAGCACCCAAATAGAACTGTTAAAATTGAGAAAAGCATAAAAGAAATAACACAAACCATTTCCTCTGCATCTATCACCAGCTACTGCTATACACAAACAGCAGGACTATAACAACCTATAGTCTAGCCAGGTGTAAAAACTTTTAAAAAATTAAGACACAGTTTAAGAAGTGTGATAGCACTTCATACACAGAGTTGTATTGGCCAGACTTCTGAGTCTCTCTCTGAAACCAGAACAAAGGCAACACAACTGGAAATTTGACATTAATATGCTTGCCTAATCAAAATTAGATTTGACCCTCCCCTCTGCACCTGCCCTCTTCAAAACCAGCCAAACAAAAAACACAGTAAGCCTACAGTCTTCTAACAGCAACTAAACTCCAGTTGTCATCACAGTTTGTATGACAGGATTCTATGACAGTAGTCCAAGAGGCTATGCGTGACTTGGGGAGAATTTAACAGCAGGTTAAAGATCAAGTCCAGAAGAAAAAACAAAGAAGCAACTTCAAAATATACTACAGAAGCAAGCAATATCAAGTGAAGAATCCTCTCCACAGTGGTTCATGTGCTTTCCATCATTAAATGTGTATGACACAGTTTCCCCAGGAGCATGTTTTCTTCTATGGCTTTGAGAATGTTCAGCCACAGAAGGGTTTTAGAAGTCCTTTTATAAAGGAATAAAGCAGAACATTAGGGGTTGTAGCTCAGTGTAGTACTTACCTTGTAACACCCAAAAGCTTTTTCTATGTTATCCTCAGCTTCATAAATTTGTCCAAGAAATCTGTGTGCTTTGGGATCTCTCTCTTGTACATTGAGGTATGTAGATATATATCTATAAAGGGGAAAAAAGTCTGTTACTCAACAAGTACTTTTCACTAACACTCCCCCTCCCACCCAAGCTCTAACAGCAACTTTATCTGCCATACAGGACACACAGACATATTTTGTTCTAGATGCTTTAGCCAAATCACAAAAGCATAGACATGTTTTGTTCCAGACACTTTGTCAGGACCTTTAAGTAAGCAACAATATGGTTTACACCTGTACAAATGCTACTTACTCACCAGCCAGTATTTCTGTTGATTGAAATACCAAAAGCAGGAACTTGTAGAAATGGTAAGAACTACTTAATACAACAAGCAAAAAACCAAAGCCAATTCAGCCAGTTTTTTCAGTACCACATAGCTTATCTTATTTAGATTTTTCAAATAATAAAACAATAACTTAAAAGAACACTCAATGTCCACACTGTTAGCTTAAAGCAGCATGATACTCATCTTGGTTTCTCTGGTCTACTTCAGAAAAACAAAGCTTTTCTTTTACATTTAGAGAACAAAAAAACAAATGTCCATCAATGTATGTTACCTTTTAGCAAGTTCATATTCTTTAATTTCAAAATACAGCTTAGCAAAGAGGAATCCTTTCATCGATTTCTGAAGGAGAAAAAGCATGACAAGCACACTTTAGACATTCAGTACTTCAAAAGTAAAACCCTAACAAGTGACCTCTCTCTTCAGCAATGCCTAATACTCAAGTGACTGAATTTGATGATTCATTATCAGCTCAAATCCACCCATCATATATAAGGGTTTGTTTCTGAAAGATGTAGGTTAAACAAGGAAAAGAATAAAAGTTTTTGCTATAAATAGGTTACTAGGAAGATAGAGATTACAAGAGAAGAAAACAACAAGCCTTTATATATGTGGCACTTCATACATCACTCATTAAAGAGAGTGGAAGAATAGTGTAATCCACATTTAGTTTATTGCTGTGCAATGTAGCAAGGAAAAAAGATATTCCACAAATCAAGAGAGATCTGCCATTTAGCCCTACTGTAGTGTACTGTAATTAGACACTACTGTTTAAGTATACTTGAGGAAACAGCAACTTTTGCTTAAGTCAATCTCATTTGGGTAAGAAAGGCATTCATGCACCAGTTGATTTCTGACTAAAATAACTTTAACATACAACACCCCAGGAGCAAGAGGTGAAACAATCTTCCTGTTACAAGGCAGTACAAAAGAAGCCAAAGCAGCAGAAGCATGATCAGGAGGAAAAGTGAAAGGAGCAAGTTAAAGAACTGAGTTACAAACAAATCAGACAAATTTAAAGCTTGAGTTCTCAATATCAGTTCAAAAACAATTTTGCTTTTGAACAAAGATACGCTGGAGCTAGTTACAAATATGATTCCAAACAAGCGCGTATATTTTGAATTCACTTGAATTATAAGTCTCCCTCCCTCTCTCACCACTGCAATTCATGCAAAATTTTAAGCAGTTAAAAATGAAAGCAGTCCTCCTAGGACACCTCAAGTTTCCAGACTATTTTTGAAGCCTGCTATAAAAGGGAAACACTGAAGCATATCAGAGTGGAGCTGCATTTGGCATCTTCTTTTAAACATGGATGAAGGAAACCTCAATATAAATGCTTTGCAGCCTTATAAGCACCCCCCTCCTAAAATCAACACAACAGGAAAATCAGTGACATTTTCCACCAGTGACTGTGCTTATACAATTAGTTGTAAGCATTACTTATTAAGAAAAAAAAAACTAAAGAAGTAAATATGGACCAGCTGGTCTTAGCACAACAGGAGAGGGTTTATTTTGTTGTTGAGTTCAGTAGGAACACCAAAGCAATTAAAGAGCACCTATGATTCTGAGAGCAATGCCCTTGACATTGGCTACTCTGAACAGCATCCAAAGCAATTAAGCCACAGACCAACTTTGTTGCTGTTGGGAAAGAGATACAAATAATGATGATGTACACAAGGCCCGCACAAAGGCCCTACTGCATAATAGTGAACATGAATGTATTCACACTACACAACACAGTGCTGAATATTCTAACGTTAAAAAAAATCAATTCAAGAGCAGTGGAACAGGATCTTTCAGGATTAAAAAGCTCCCACGAATTGCATCAGACTGCTCACTGAGATCCTTTCCAGATACAATGAAAAATGGTAACAAGTTATGCAGAGGTCCTCATCCTTCTGGCCAGTTACTAAAATATAACAGAAAGATTATTTTTTCCCAGTTCCTCCTCTCCTAATACTACTACAAAGACAAGAATATTAATGACACAACACATAAAAGAAAATTGAAAGTGCTTCACATGTTCCTTAGATTCTTCTGAAAAAACGAAACCCAAGAATCTTTTTCTGAGAAACGAAACTCGGGAAACACAGGAACTAAACTCTTACAAAACTGAAGAAGTCTGTACTCTGAGAACTCACGGACTCTTTAAAACTACACTAGGGCTTACCAGTTGTAAATTACAGGTGCACAGCTCTAGTAAACCACTGCTCCCAGTTAGGGAAAGCACCTCCAGGTACGCCAAACACCTGGGCCCTTCCTCAGCTCCCCCTATCTCACTCGATTTACAGAGACACTAAGTAATTATGCGCTCAGAAATACTCCCAAAGACACCTTAACTCACAGAACATCAGAATAGTCAGGGATGGAAGAGACCTGTGGAGATCATCTAATCCAACACCCTGCCATGGCTCAGTCACCTAGGGCACGGGATCCCGGCGCGTCCAGGTGGGGTTTCAGTATCTCCAGAAAGACATCCCTCCAGAGAGGGATCCTTTTTCCTCTTACCGCTAAGGACGAGGACGGGCCAAGCAGACCAAGCCCCTAAACCGAGGCGCCGGGAGCCCGCGGAGAGCAGCCGCGCCCAGCCCGGCCGCGCAGGGGCAGCGAGCGCAGCCGCCCCCGGCCCGGCGGCAGCGAGGCCCCCCCGCGGTCCCTCAGGACGCGTGGCAGGGCCGCCAGCGCCCCACGCGGGGCGGGAAGGGGCCCCGCACCGGCCGCACGGAGCGGCTGCAGCGCCGCCCGGGCCCGGCGGGGACGGGCAACGCGAGGCCGCGCTCACCTCTCTGGGGGACGGCGCCGCGGCCTGCAAGGAGGCGACGTAGCGCTCCACCTCGGGCTTCGTCCGCCTCATCATGGCGCCGCGGGGGCGGCGGGGACCGCGCCCGGCCTCTGTCGCGGCGGAACGCGCCTTCCCGGCCGGCCCGGCGGCCCTGGCCCGGCGGCTGCGGAGGGAAAGAGGAAGGAAGCGCAGGAGCGACGCGGCCGCCGCGCGTTACGCAAGTTCCCGCTCAGCCGCGCGGCGCGCGCAGCCTCCCGCCCCCATATCAACGGCCGGGGGGCGGTGCCGGCCCGAGCTGCACATGCGCACGGGGGGCGCGGGGGCCGGGGGGGAAAATCTGTCGTGGGGAACTGTGAGAAACCAAATGATAGCATTTTCTCACCTAAAACTATAATAAACTCGCCCCAGTAATATATAAAAATCTATATGGTGATTATATATTTATCACCTAATTAATATACTCTAGATATGCTTATATCTATGTATATATGTGTGTGTGTATATATATATATATACATATATATATATATTTAGGTAACAAATTTTCCCCTAAAGCTAAGTAACAGTTCTGGCATCCTCACTATAAGAATGACTTGAGGACGTGAAACTGTTGGAGCAAGTCCAGAGGAGAGACACGAAGTTGCCAGGAGGACTGGAGCATCTCCCCTTCGAAGACAAGGTGATGAAGGTGATGAAGGTGCGGCTGTGCAGCTTGGAGGAGAAGGTTCCACGAAAACTTCATAGCAACCTTCCAGTATCTGAGGGACCTACAGGGAAGCAGGAGAGGGACTTTGTCTGGAACTGTAGTGATAGGACAAGGAGTAATGGGTACAATTAAAAGAGGGGCTGTTAAGGTTATCTACAAGGAAAAAAATTATTCACTGTGGTGGCAGTGAAGCACTGGCACAGGCTGCCCAGAGAGGCTGTGGGTGCCCATCCCAGGCAGTTTTTGAGGCTGGGTTGGATGGAGTTCTGAGCAATCTGGCCTGGTGGGAAGGGTCCCCCATTAAAGGCTAGATCTTTAAGGTCCCTACCAACCTGTAATATTCTATGATTCTATACTGCAGAGCAACTATAAATTTAATCTGTAAGCATAAGGGCCTTCTTACTGAGATCCAGTGTTCTAGAAAATGAGTCTCCAAATATTGTAGCAGCTGTGGTGAGAAACCTTTTTTTCCAAGGACTGTGGCTAGTATAATTAAACAATTAAGCTCTAAAACACAGCTGGGAACATGGACTAAAAGATAGACCAGCAACCCTCAAGGCAGGACAGATTTGCAAGTTTTACAGGTTTGGTGGCTCGAGGATGAGCCCTGTGGTGAAATTCCCTGCAGGAAGCCTCAGATTCTACTCACTGGAATTAGCCATCTTTCCTGCCAGTTCAGATGCTTTGGTCAAAATGAGGCCACTGAGCCATGTCTCTGAAGAAGTGTAATTAAAAATTTCTCCAGTTCTCAATCTCAAACAACCCATTGACAGTCACAGGGTTCCTGCTACACCTTAAATATACTGACAGCCTCGCAGCTCTTACCCTCTTTGCAGGGAAAATAAGGAAACATAGCCAACTTTTTCTTTAAGACCAGCAACATCCATGTAAGACCCTGACTGAAAGAATTAATGCTTTCTTTTATTCTTTCTTCTATTAATGGTGATTTATTTAGACACTGCATTTAATTCTGCAAAATATTTTTTTTCTCTGTGCTTTTAATGGTGTACCTGCAGCTGGGATTTTCAAACAATTTATTATCTGCACCTGCCAAGCTAAGTAATGGCAGTGTTGGTGGTGGTGCAGAGGAGAACATCAGAGTTTTCTTGACTCACTGGAGAATATTACTGCATTTAGCTGATGGGGAGGCATGGGAAATTGCCTTCATATAGACGAGGTCCTGTACTTTGGCTCTGGTCACTCTCACCCGGTGCTGTAGAAGTGGCACTCCCTGTGCTGTCCCTGGTGGTCGCGGCAGCAGGCAGGACAGCACAGGCTTGAGAGGTGTCCCTGCAACCTGACTGGGTGTGCTCACTGTACTGGGCACAGGACAAAAGGCTTTAGGCTCAGCTCTTCCCCCCACAGCGACATCCACTGGGTTTCTGGAGTGCTCCCTGCTGTCAGCCTGGCCAGGCTGTCTAAAGGAACCTCTCTTGCCCGTGCATAATTGAGTTGATCCGTGCAGCAGAAAGGGACAAAGCTCCTGAGGCATCCATTCCTAAATCCCAGGCTCACGGATTCCTCGACAGACCTTACAGGGCGTCATGGGTAGAAAAACAGTACTAGAAAACATCTTTTAGGAAAGTATGTGCAGCTACTCAAATATTTATAATACTTTGGGCCAGGAAGTGAGCTTCAGCACCAGACGTGTAATTGTCCAGGCTGCCTAATTACTAGCTTGCTCCCTGGCTCTGCCTTGCACTGCTTTTAACTAATCCTCTTCGTGACCATGTGCAGGGGTATTGTACCAGTGACAGTTCATGGCAAAGTTCCCAAAAGAGTAGTTTGGATTTGGGGAACACTCCACTTGAGATAGGAATCCAGTAATAATATTTTCACCATGAGAGTGATGAAGTACTGGAACATACTATCCACAAAGTCCTGTGAAATCACCTTGCATGGTGATGTTCTCAGTTTGGCCAAGCAAGACCTTCTGTATGATGTAACTCTGAAGTTAGACCCACTCTGAGCAGATGGCTGGGCTAGCTGATCTCTAGTGGTCCCTTCCATCCAACATTTTTCCACACTTCATCAGGCTTTGAACCCTCAAGTACCCTCAGATGCTTTGAGTGCTGCATCCTGGGGTCTGACACACACACTAGAGTTCATGAAACAGAAGGTGCTGCCTTGGTGAACTGCAGCACAGCGTTCACCATCAGGAACTTGGAAATGGAAAAACCCAGCCTGTGCCAGGCCCCAAGGGCCACCAGAGAGCAGGGAAATCTGAGGCCACTGTGCTGCAGATGGATGTAACCCTGAGCAATGTGGATATGAGCCAGGTCTTGTCATTCAGCTTTGGGGCTAGTGACCCTTCCCAACCCTGAGCAGTAAGGCTGGGCACACACAGGCTGAAGGAGGAGATGTACAGGCAATGTAACATGAAAACCTAGAAGTCAGGTTTAACTTCAGGAGGAAGCAAGAGTGTGTGTGGTCTACTGAATCCATGGCACAGTCCAAAATTCCAATAGGGCTACTGTGCTAGTTAAGTAAACAATTTTTGAGGACATTTTAAGCTTGTATAGTCTTCACCAGGGTCAGAGACTGACTACATTTATGAATGTTATGGCATTCACTAATTATGTAGGATAAAATAGCCAAAAAATACCCTACCTAGTAATAAACTGGAAGTTTGGGGTGACAGTTTTGTTACAGTGAAAACAGGAGAGATAAAGTTAACAGGAGGGTGTATGTTTTACACTCAGATGAGATACTTTCTTTAGGAAAACCTAGTGACTGTGCCAATTGAGAAAATATCCAGAATAATCAAGCTATTCCTTATGAAACAAACTGTGGTTTCTTTTATGAACCTTGAAACTACATACAGACATATGCCTTTAGGAAAGGCTTATGTCTCCTTTAAATCAAGTTAATAAGGAAGTATTTACATAGTCACAGGTAAAAGCTCAGGGATCCAAGAGAGCCTTACTGCTTTCCCACCCATCTCAAGCATTTATTTCAGAGAGGCAATACAAGGTTACTAACATGGCATTTATTGATGACACAGGAAAGCAATTGTTTTAAAGTAACTAATTTTTCATAAACAGGAAAGAAAATTTTACTTCCTGTTACATAATTACATAACATCTGTTTAAGTCACTAATGTATAAAAATAAAAAAAAAAGTTTGCATACTTCGTACCATCAAGAAGACCTAAGTAGCTGTATTTTCTATAACAAAAGGAAAAATAAAACAAATTTGCATGGACAGAACTCAACAGTATAAAACAATTAAATGTATGTTATAAAGAATTTTTATTATTTGTAAGCTCAGTCCTTGAGGATGGCTAAAAAAGTAGATCCTAGCAGGATCAAACCTTGCATATTTACACACAGAGGTGTAAAAGTAATATTGCCAGTTAATTGAAATATGCATTTTCAGTATTGTTCTGAAAATCAATGAAGTCTAGAAGCTAGATTTTAAATGCAGATGTTCACATTTCAAATAAAGTACTTCTTGCATCCTGTATAATTAAGGCAAAGTATGTTATCTTTTGAAAATACCTTCTATAATAGTTTCTGCATAAAAATATGAAATAAAATATAAAACTATATATATTTAATGGTACATTGTTATGTATGGTCCAGCAGAATAAGGCACAAAAAGTAAATAGAACGCAAAAGCATATATAGAAGTTAATGTGTTATTTTAAGTGGAATATAGCAAAATTCAAGTAGTTCTGAGTATGCTCATTTCTTGCAATAGGAATACATTTTTTTATATAAGTATCTCATGCTAAGCCTGATGTAGAAACATTCCTCATATAAGCATAATCTATCATGTTTATAATTTTATGTATGTCGTTTGTACAGTGGCTGTATTTAGAAATGTGATAGTTTTCAAACCATCTGAGACAAGGCTCCTTAATGAGGTGACTTGGCCTGAACTCCAAGTGTGAATTTTTCCATGAGGCAAAGTGTCCTGGTTTCCTGCCCAAATCACTTGAGCTGGGTGAGTTTTGTCTGCATGCTTAATATGAAGGTTAATATTTTCACTAACATAAATGACAATACACATCCCTAAAGCTGGGGACATTTGCAAAGTTTGTTTTCACAGGTGGTGTTCACAAGCAGATTTTCTCTCTCTGTAGAGTTCCACAGAGAATTAGTGTACAGAATGGGCCACCTGCATCAGTACAATGGTATTATTGGTCAAAAACCTTTCAGGTGAGCTGGTATTTATTTTGGAAGTATGGTCTGTTTGTCAACAAGTAAGCATCATGTATAGAAAACAGAGAATCTTAATATATTTTGTGTTGATAGAAGACATGCATCAGCATCTCTTGTCTGACTGCAGCCTCAAAGCAGCAACTCCCCCCTACCCCACAAGTAGTATCTATAAGACTTTGACAAAGGAAGAGGAGAGCAGATGAAGTCTTTACTTCCTTCCCAAAGTTTCAGCTAATTTCTTCAGTCTTTTCTTCAGCTCTAGAGGAAACTTCTCATAACATTTTTTGCAGACAGGCTTCATATCAAACTCAACAAATTTATTCCTAAAACAACAAAGCAAAAGAAACAGACAAAGTTTTAGCAGATGAGATAGTGAAAAAAGAAGTAAAAAAAAAACCCTCCTATTAAATGTGCACAAGCAAAAAATTAGCCTCCCAATTTATACAAATACACTAAGTTATAAGTTCTATACACTGCAGACAGTGATTACAATACCCTGTTGAGCAAGCTCTGCAGATTTTACCCAAAAGCTCATATTTTTTAACCGTGTAATTTAGGAAGCCTTTCAAATCTAATTGTAGACTAAACATAAGATAATGGAATAACAAGTTAGTACTTCAAGTTGCAGCTGCGTGAAAAATGTTTTGGTTTTGACTGCCATAACTCCATGCAAAAGTGCAAAAAAAACATCCTTAGGACTAACCACAGAAGAAAGGAGCAGAGGTGGCGGTGAGAAGGAAAGGAAGTTTACAAACAGATTGGCTTTTTCTTTTTCTGCTTCTCTTTATCCTTTGCGTCACGTTCCCGTTTGGCAAGTCGTCGCTTAAATTCATCGGGCATTTTCTCATAACAGTGTTTGCAGACAGGTTTTAGATCAATTTCAACAAACTTATCCCTTTAGAGTTAAACAAGAAAAAATAAAGGATGGAAAAGGAGAAGAGTTAGGAAGACTAACTGAAGGAAGACCTGAAGAGACAGTGGAAAGAGATGGAAAATACTGAGTGGAGCAAGAGGAAGAGACACTTATTTCCTTGATGTTGTTTACATGTTTTTCATACAGGAACAGCTACACTATAGCAACATCTACACTTTGAAGAGAGCCACTGATATGTGTTGAAGACATCACACTTATCCATAAACTTACTTGAGGGTTAACTTAGTGTTGCAAGTTGAACAAGCGAAACAGTTCACACACCATGCCTTATTCAGAGCAGACACAACTAGGGAGACGGGAAAAAAGAAATCATTAGCCTTACCAATTAAAAAAAAAAGTGATTACAAAAATTTTAAGTTTACATATTCATGAGGTGTGAAGAACACTCATTGATTCTTGTATCAAGGATCATAATAACATGGCCAGACTGGCGAGGCACATGTTAGAGTGTAATGAGCAGGACTGTGAAGCATTGATACAGCTGTCCCTGAGGCAAGACCAGCTTAACCTATTTCTGCCTCCTATTTTTTGCTTCCACTTCATCTCATATCCAGCTGATCTCAGGCAATGGTTCTGTGAGGCCAGGTTCCAACTTAATCAGGAAATGCTTCCAGCTGAAGACCAATCCAGCACAACTGTGTTTATGTTTCATACAGTTTCATTTCTCAGATCCAGTTCAGACTGCACTGCAATCAACAGTTGCACTTGCCCAGCTGAAGTAAATAATGTGAAGCCAGCAACCAAACACTGCTGGTAAATTAGCACTACCAAGGTGAAAAAAAAAACTGGACTCTCTTTATTCTTTGTGTTGAAGAGAAAGTAACTATTTCCTATTTGTTCTGTAGGTAAATCCAGTTCCTGTTCTTTCTCTTTTTCAGTACAGCTTTCCAGTTTCCCCTGACAAAATTCTCCTAAGTTAGAGAATGCAGGATAATATTTTTCTTATAATGTTTTTCTCACTTGATCTCTCAATGTTTTTTTCATGGTATTTTGTCAACAACAAGGAAAACCAAAGCATTGTCATGCAGAGGGTTTTTCCTGCACTATGGGGCAAGCATGTCCACAGATACACAGTTATTCCACTACTTTCCAGAATAATACTAGACAGGTGAAAGTCTTTACTCCCAAGCAACCTCAGTAATGCAGTCATAGACACCCTCCTGAAAAACTGCTGCTACAGATATTTGTTTCACCCAACAGAGAACAATATGGGATGCCAAATTTGTGACAGCTAACTCAAAATTTGTATGCAGAGCTGAAAGAAGAAATGTAATTGAAGACATACACTGAAAATAAAGAAATTAGTGTATACTGTATTATTTTCAGTTCAGAGACCAAAACTTACATTATGGGTATCAGAATATATGGTGAAAGGTTAGAATCATACAGAGATGTAGTTATCAGAAAAGTTCCGTTTCTACTCATTCCTGTAGAATTTTCCTGAAAATGAGGACTCTTTCCTCTAAAGCATTTTGGATTGTCATTCTGCAGGCATAGTGCAGTCCAGAAAATCTAGGGAAAGCACATCTACAGGATGCAGATGGCTTACCCTATAGTTACATGACTATAAACTAGTTTATATCTCTTTTTGAATGTTAGAAGCTTCCTCCTGCTTTGCTAATGCCTTTGGCTTAGATGAAGCTAACATAGTATTCACTTTGGACAGGATAAATAGGCATATAATGCCACATTAATTCAGGTAGAATAATTTGCTTTTGGCATTTCATCAGAGCTAGTTATCAAAAAAAACCCCAAAAAAACCCTCAAACCCACGTCCTTCTCCCAAAAAACCCAATTAAACAATAACAAACCAAACCAATTACTTGCAGTTCTGCCTTTACAGGACATATATTTCCAAGTATGATCATTCCTGGTTTTGTGACATTATCATAAGCCTAGATTTTCAAAAGATAGGTGCTTCAAATAGGTAAATATATCCAGGATTCACGCTGGCATAATGGAAACAAGGCATCTAAAAAAAAATTCCTAACAGTGCCTACCTATGTCTTTCATATCTAAATATTTTTCAAATTTGGCTCAGGATCCACAAATTCATTTGTGGAGATGCCTGTATGCTCCTTCTTACTCTTGCATGTGTTCTTTTTTGAAGGTGGTGTGGCAGGGAGTGACTTATGAGCATCTTCCAGCACCCCTGGCCTCTGCTGTCACTAAGGGGTTTCACAGTTCTCTTTGGCCATGGGGTCGTCTTTTATCATCATGAAATGATGGTAGGTTTTCCTAACATTTGATACCTGACTAATCAGCTCTAATTTAATTTCCAGTGAAGAGAACATCTGTTTTTGTTTTAATGAAAACTGGGCTGCTTCCCCCTTACTTTCACTTTTGAAGAGAATTTCCATCAAAAAGGAACCTTAAGGAAACAGAGAAATGCTTACCATCTCCTTCAATCACACGGTTGCAATGGAAACAAACATCACCAAACAGCTGAAGAGAAAAGAGAAGTAATGAATTTTTAATATAATGATTTTATTGAAGGTAACTTATCAAACAAGTAAAACAACTATGTTTCAGCTGATGGGCACAATTGCTTTCCTGTTTGTTCCAGTGAAATAAAGAGAATGCTGGCAAGTCTGGTTTGGTTTTCCAAGTACATTTTACATCATCTCATCACAAAAAGTCTTGATAATATTGAAGATGAAAACCTTTATCTACCTTTGATTCTCCGTGAGTAAGATTTTGTTTTGTTTCAAGATTTCTCTAATCCTGAAGATTTGAAATACAGCAGTTGGTGTCACATACACATAGTTACTAACCAGAAAATGGTGTCATGTACATATGGTTACTAACCCAAAAATGTAACATTTGGACTAAGATGCATGACTAAAATAATGCATTACTGTAACTGTAAGAAAATTCTATCTTTATTAAAAAAAAAAAAAGGAAAATTTCAGGCAAAAAAAATAATTCTTTTTCCAGGCTTAGCATTCGTCCACAATATAAGAAGAAGTGCCAAAAACTTCATGTATGTATGTTTTTTTACTGTAGTAGTTAACCTCAGAAAAGACATCCACTCTACATACAGCTCTTGTCTGGTGCACAGACTTGGCCCATCCCAGCTGCAACACTATTACTATGAACGTCACAGCATTTACAGTCTGCAAGTGTGCCAGCACCAACCATCTGCCCTCCATCACTAATGACCAATTAAGAATCCATCTTTAATTAGCAGGTGCCATACAACTCCCAGGCGTAACCTCTCTCAGGTATTTATGTAGGCAAGGGAGGTGAATGTGACGTGACACAGATGGCTTCCAAAGAAAAATATGTCCGTGCATCGTGGGGTGGCTCCCCATCCAAGGGCGTCTGGAGAGGGGTGGTGCTGCCACATGTAACTTCTACATAAATGCAAGTGGTCACTAGAGGGTGTCTTCTGACAAATTTAGTCTTGGAAGTCTTTATCAACCTAATGACTGAGCAGGAGCACATATCAACACACAATGTCTTAGAGCAGCAGCTGCAGGGAAACCCACGGGACTCACTGGGGCCTCCAAACGCAGTCAGTGAGTGGCAAATCTTCTTTATTTTCTTAGGAGAGATTACTTGTCATTAGCTGCTCTGATCCACAGACACGTCAAAGCCCTGTAACAGCTCTATTTAAGTACCACTAAGCTTGAAGAACAACTTGATGCTGATTGTCCTGGCCAGCCTTTGTGAAATACCTGCAGTTTTTAATGCCCCACAGATGAAGAGGGAAATCTGTATAAATTAAATGCAACAGAGCATACGCTAATTGCCATTACATCCAGAGGTGCCTTTAACAAAACAGAAGAATGTTCATGGTTTTCCATCTATATCTAATAAAACCTATTTGTAATTTACCAATTAATGCCATTTAAAAATATGCAACCATACCTGATTGTAGTGGGTTTCACAATATGCCAAGCCTTTTCTCTCATAATGACGATGACCCAGGAATGGTTTTTCACATTTTGCACAAACAAAATGCTACAAAGAAAATTACAATACATTTTTTTATCTTTTGGAAGTAATGTTATTTTTTCTGGAAAGCAAACTAATCATGTCCACTACTTGAACATGGCTGAAGCCTACTAAGCCATCTTGAAAAGCAGAGTTAAAACTTTTGTTTCTACATTTAGGCCATTAAAATAATTATTTTAATGTCTTCAACATTTCAATCCAAAAGTTACAAAACAAAATCAAGCAATGGAGTCTCAATTTTTATCAATGAAGAGAATTGAGTTGTTAAATAATTTGCATTATCATTGTACCCTTGTGAAGAAAGCATTTCCTAGAGGAGACTTTTACAAGATAACAGAAGAAATAAACAATTTATCTAATTAAAATGGAAGATGTGGAACTAAATCTTGTATGTGGTCTTGAAAAATGAACTCTCACATGAACTGTTAAAGAAATATGTACCTGGGGTATTATGATGCTTAGTAACACGGTTGGCACAGATTTGACTGTTTTTCCACATGAACTGCTTTGAGCTCTGAAATTTTATTTTGTAAGGACCTTGCTGGGCTTCCTTTGAATTACTGATTTTAGTTTCACAGTCAAAGCTCTCTGTAACATGATAAGTAACTCCTATTTCACAGTGGAAGACTGGCCACAATAAGGTTGAAGAGGGATTTGGAGTAGGCATTTAGAGAATCATTGCTGCAAACTTTGAGAATCCTTTCATTGAAATTGAACAGAAAAAACACAGATAAATATGCTAAGGTTTACATTTGCAAGAGAGATCATTTAGCATCTGATGTTTACCTCCACATGCCATTGTTTGCCCATAGCATTCACCACACGGCCTTCAATTGGTCTCCTACATGCCCCACAGATGGGGACACCCATTTTGTCATGGCAGGGTAAGCAGTAGAGTTCTCCTTTCAGCTCACGAGCGTCAGCAGTAAGTTCCTTCCTGTTCAGAAGTTAATGAATTGAGAGCATGAATAAAGGCACTCAGAAATGTCAACTCTTGAGTTTCCACTCTCAAGTGAAAAGTGGAGCGAAAAAAAAATCAGCATTTGCTTTAGAAATTATATTTATAGTAGAGTAATGCAGCTGCATCAAATATAACACAATTCAACACAGTTCACCCCTGATCTCAGTAAGCTGAGAACAGGCTGCAAAGCAAGGTGCACTGAGTCTCTCTGGAAACAGCTACTGACTTATTGTCATTCTGCTTAAGCAGTGCAAGTCTGTGTGTGAAAGCTGAACATGTTTGGTTTATATTCTGGCACTTATCACCAGTTTATTTTAGATTTGCAAAAGTGCAACTGAAAGTAAAATGTAGTCCTCTATATCTAGTTACATTTTCCTTGTATCAAACTTTAGAGAAAGATAACTAGAGACCTACATGAGCTAGACTTATTCATTTCCCATTGCAGAATCTTATAAACTCTACTTTTTAGTAATTTGCATGGTTAGATACTGAGAACCTTAAGCTAAACCTTAAAAGTGACTGTAATCACAAATACACACAAATGCACAATCACTCTCAACTGGTTGCCACTGATGTAACACTACATACTGTTATTCAAATCAGCCTTTGCTGTGGCACTGAGACAGTAGCTTCCTGTGCAGCAGAAATAAACTAAGAATCCATGCTATGTCCTATAATGCTCCATTCTCCAATGCTCATCTCTGCATAAGTGCAGAATGTAGAAATATGCAGTTTCATGTGCTGCAGTTGCAGAAGATGATAAAATGAGATGGGAGAAGGCTTCTAAAAAAGACAGGCTTTAAAAAGAGAACAAAGTTTGGATGCCATTGAACTAAAAAAAAAAAAACATAGGCAAGATAGTAATTCAAGCAACAACAAAGAGCCACTTCTCCCCCTAGCAGAATGGTGAGCTATATCATTTCACTACTATAGAAATTATATCTGTGCCAGTGCTTGGTATTTTGTAAGGTACTGCCTTGTCCTGCAGGGTCCAATCTTTTTTTAGTCCTCAGCAGGTCAGCTGTTGTCTGAACCCCACAAGCCAAAACCAGTAACACACATCTGGCCACAAGACACCCAAACCCCATCCCCTCTTGTGAGTTGTACAGGACAAGTTTCCACTTTAAATTGATAAAGCAAATAAGGCCAGCATTTTGCTGTTTCCCATTGCAGAACTCAGGTTACCCGCAGTTTGCACAGTTGAAATGATCAGGGTGATAAGGATCGTTTTTGAATATGAGAGGCTGTTCATCAATAATAGCATGACACTTCTGGCAAATGTACTTTCCCAGGCCTCTGGCTTTTTCCTTGTTATGGCAAGGCCGGCAGAGATGTCTGAAACGGCATAAAAAAGAGAGGTAAGTATTGCTACCAGGTACTACGGTGCAAAATATAAACCAAAAATCTCTCAGAACCTCATTTCAATCAGCTCTTTTTTGAGTCTTGTTAAAACAACTTCCTTGCTAAGGCAAAACAAGTTCAAAGCACCGAAATGATTGCCCAAGTTCCGAGTGATCATTTAATTTTCTGTCACCACAGGGGTTGGTATAATTTCTTCAGCTGAGTTAAAGCTGTATTGAAACACAGAAAACAAGGTTTCTTATAGATTCTCGTTGATGAATGTTTTACTTTCAAAATCTTAGAAATTTAGATTAAAAGCTGTATGAGCACACAGGTCCTTCTTCTGTAGATAATTCTGTATATTGTATTATACATAAGAAGCCAATGGCCATATAATCCACTTGTAAAACGTTCTTTTGATCACAGCTGGCAAAAATATCCTACTCTGTGAAGGGTCCCACTGAACATTAAGCAATTGTTATTAAATATGGCGCCAAACTAGACCAAAATTGAAGAACCAAGTTGAAAAAAGAAAGTAAACATTTTTATTAAAAAAAATTACAATGCTTCTGTATCTGAAAGTTTTCTCTCTTATTACATATAACAATGATCCCAAAAGGTCACTGGGTAAAGAAAATGTTTGCCATGAAACTTGGTATTGAAGCAGACAAAATGTCAATATTTTAAGATCTTGTGGTTTTGTGATGCCCAACTAGACCATATCACAGAAAATACTTCAGTTGCTCCATTCGAGCTGGAAAGCCTCAGGAACCAAAACCTCTCAGTCCTCCACTATTAGTTCATTTAATTTATGATCAGTTAACAGAAGGAAGGGTGGAGATTTACCTGCCAGCATTCTTGACAAATCCAATATCAGCCAATACTGCTTGGCAGATATCACAGCAGAAGCACTCTGGATGCCAGCTATTGTTCATGGCTTTAATAACACGACCAATAATGAACTCACCTGTAAGAAACACAACACCAGGATGTAAAACCCCATACTAGACAAACTTAAAAGTAACTTACAAATGAATCACTACAATGACTACAATCATCATTCCTTTCCTCACCCCAAAATCTGGTAGGACACATTGCTTTCAATATCACAGTTCTGATTCCAAACCCTGGAAATTTGGGTTTGTTTGTTGTTTTTTGTTTTGGGTTAAAAAAAAAACATTTTTGCTGATAGAGGACCTTCTGCTATTTATGTGCAAGTCCTTCAATGTGCACACTCCACCTTCTCCCTGCAATAATCCTATTTTGGTCCCTTCACTGGTTTTACTTATCTGTTCTCAAGCTGTTAAGAAATTGATGGAGTACTTAATACAGTAAGTGCTTTCTTGTGCCCTAATCATTTTTCTCCTTCTCTTCTTTAAGAGTATGACAATGTTAATTTGCCTCGTACATAGCAGAGGTTTCTACTCCACTAGGACCAAGCCTTGAAGGTATTCTATACTCAAGGCACAACAGAACTGAACTTGGGTGGCTGTGGACATCCTGCAGAAAAACTCCCATGGAGTCCAAATGCAAAGGTGCAGTGAAGCTGCAGAACAGTCAATCCAACACACACAGCTTCTGACCTACCACAAAGAGTCCTGTCCCATAAGGCATTAAAAAAACAGTGTGAGAACTAATGTTTTGCGTGCAGTGTGACTGTCCTGCACAGGCAGTGACGTCCATCACATGTGACCTGATTGTTCTCTATGCTGATGTAACAGGGGTTCTGAGCAGTGCAAAACGTGTTGGGAGCTCAGCTTCCCAGTGCTGTCAGAGGCTGAGTTCTGGCTTTGGAGAACAACTCCAAGAGCTGCCAAAGGGGAGTGATCAGGTAGGTACCGGTGTGGATGATAACATCCAGCATGCAACTCTGTAGCATTCCCATGAATTCATGGATTTGCAAGAACAAATCCAATGGACTCCAGACATGTCAGGAATGCTCAAGGCCTCATCATTGACAACAGCCCCAATGACTTTGTCAGTGTTTATTAAGTACAAGCAGTGGAAAAGCCCAGCTCTGGGCAGGACTTTGATGATGTTTTAAGGGAGCTGGCAATACCAGGAGAGAGGATAGGAGAAGGTGGAGCTGTGCCAACCGTGCAGGAGAAATCCTGGAGATAGCATAGCTCCTCACAAATTGCCACCAACTCATTTCTTCCTCTTCCTCTGCTTGTTCACATCTGCAGCCTTAAATTCATAGTTCCATAGCATCTGCTTCCCTCTCCCTTGGTCAACATCTCCCTTAGCATCAACATCTCCCTCCACAAAAGGAAAGGCCTCACTGAGATAAATTAAAGCTTTAGCACCTTGCCAAAGGTGCCAAAGAAACACAAGGGCTTTCAAAGCAGTTTAGGTAATAGCCAAGTAATAACTTCCCAGTTCTGGCCCAGCAAAATGTGTCACACACAGGGGAAAAAGAAAACATGCTAGTGATTACAGTGCAGCTGATGTACAAGCATCTACATCAACAGTGTAAATAAAAAGCAGCCTGTGCTTTTTATCAACAGTGGCAAATAAAAAGCAGTATCATGTAGGATGGATATTAGGCACTGAAGCTTGAAAGGTATTTGTTTCAAAAAAATCAGCAGGGTCCAGCTGACCATCACTTGATTATAACACTAGATGATGAATATTGTCTCAGGTTCTGTGAAGTAGGACAGCACATGTGGGTTACAAGAGTCAAAGCAGATGACAAAGTCTTGTTGCATGGTTTCAGCTACATGAGAAGGGACAAATGTCAGCACATAGAGATGTACAGATATAAATAATCACAAGTATATATAATTGTATATGCAATCAGGAGTTTGTGAATGGTCTGTGCATTGGATCATTGGCTCAACAGCTAAATTATTTACTAAAAGAACTTTATTTTTTTTTAATAAATAAATTTTTAAATAATTTTAAATCCTACTGGTTTATGACCTTTAGAAAAAGCAACTCCCCAGTTTCTCTGAAGTCTAGCTCATTCCTGAAGTACAGATGCTCAGCTGAACATAAGCACCTCCCAGGAAACAGATACAAGGGCAGCACATCTTCCCCCAGTGACACTCCCATTTGTGATCAGTGTGAAGTATTTCACCTTAAAACTTACCACATTGATGGCAGCAAGGGGCAAAAAGCATTTGAAAATCATGTTCACAGTACTTCCTCCCTTCAAACTGCAAATAGAAAGAGGGATGAGGAACTTGCACTTAACATAAATGCAGTAACAGCCTATTGTGTTTCCAGATACAATTACGTAGTAAAACAAGAGGGGCTGAGCAAAAGCAACCAGACCATGAGCTACATGTGCTAGGCATTACATCCACCCACCTTAATTCACCTACTAGTTAGCATGTAGTGTTAATAGCACATAATTTCTCCAATACTGCTGAGAGGGTAAGGCATTTTCTGTCACCCCTTTACATCACAAGAGACGTCTGAATTTTGACAGACTACTGAAACTGAAGCAACCAAACACATTCTGAGCAGGAAACTAGCTAACAAACAGTCTTGGCCAGCAGGAGGGGAGAAGCATTTTCCTCAAACATATTTGATGTCTTCCTCATTCTACATTTCCTGCCAGAATGACCCAGCATACCTGAGGGTGGAGGTTGGAGTAGGAAGAACACCCAGGGGCAGAAATCTTTGCAATTTATGGAGCAGTTCAGCCAAACCATGAAGGGAAATAAGCCTTTTCCTTCATGATGCTTATTTCATAGAATTATAAAATCATTTAGGTTGGGAAAGACCCTTAAAATAATCAAGTCCAAATATTAAAGAGCAAAGTTCATTACATCGATCAAGTTAAATTGATTTTAAGGGATTTGAATTTTATCACAGCTTATGTAAGTTCAGCTACAGTTCAAGCTCCCATTGAAAAAAAAACCATATGGAATAAAAAGATTCAACAGCACTGCATTAGTAGCTTAGCCAAAGAATATGTAAAAACATGTAGGCAAATATGTGCTGAAATGAAGGGAAATGTTTAGATACCTTCAGGCACCATTATTATTAGACACAAATGCCAATGAGCATGTCAAAACCAGGTAGACAATATCAGGTATACTATAAAATGTTTGGATTTGAATGTCTCAGTTTAAACAGTGGAACAAGGAGGACAGCAGGAAACCTTGCTCCTTTCTTTTCACTGGGCCTAAGACAAAACCAAGTGAGTAGCACAAAATACTACCCAGAAAGTAAGTATTTGTGCATAGACAGAAAATACAGAAATGTGGTTCAAGATCACCTGTTGTATAATATGAAATGACAAGAATCTAATACAATATAAATATAATAAATACTTTTGCAACTGGCAGGATGGGGAGCCAATAAAACATTTCACTAGATATCTATGGTTAGAAAATTCCTGTGCCAAACTTGAATTGCACCTATTAGGAACAGAAAGACATTAACTCAGTACAGACCTTTTCAAAAGTCTCTGTCAGAAATTTATCAAGTGCTATTCCAGTGTAATACTCTAAAACAGATTACTTTTTAATTTTAAAAAAATAATAATTGAGAGATACAGGGCTATTACTTTCTCAAGGAGTAATGGAAATTACTCATTCATTGTGAATTGTGCTTGCTTCCTGCATGATAAAATCCTTTCCAAACAGAAAAAAAAATTGAAAGCTTCCTGTTCTGTTTATACAGGTGGTCCACTGAGGGATGCTTAGGTTTTCTTGGATTTCAAAGCCACCATATGTTGATCTGAACAGACCAAATAGGTTTTCTTCCCCTCTTTGTTTGCATCAGGCAGGTTGGTTTCCATTCAGTCTTGTTTCTATTTTCAACCTCTGCTCCTTTGTGCTGCCCTTTGTGGATGACCCAGCAGTTATGATCACAGAAAGCCTTGAGCTTCTGTAACAAATCTTACAGTACATAGTTTAGAAGCAAGCGTTTCACTGTTGTGTGCTGAAGGTCCACAAGGTGAATGGCCCTGCATAAAACCTCTTGCTGTGAAATAACCTCCATCTTACCTGCATGTTTTTAGCTAACTTAAGTGGAAAGTCATGCACAAAAACTGAGATTTTAGAGATTTTTTCTCTAAGGCAGCTTTTGGTAAAAACCATTTTAAGAAAACACTTGAGAATGGAAACAAACACGAACATCTCTTCTGCCATTAGTAGAGGACTGTGCACTGCTACCTATAGAGAAATTCTTCAATAGCAGCTCTAGGGAATACACATCTTCCAGGTGGTGGAGTAGAAGCAGACCAGAATTGCTACCACTTCACACCCAACAGCAAAGAACAGAGAACTCCACCGGAATCTGCTTGTGCTAATTTTTGTTTAGATTGAGTGCATAAAGAAACTTGCTAAAGTGATGCTACTGAGCAAACTGGAACACAAATCAAATACACCACACCCACAGTTTATGTGCAACATTAGGCATGCAGGTCTCAGGAATCCAAACTATCATTTCTAACAGGCCCCAGAGGACATCCACAAAACCCCTGCTATGCTGTGCAGACTCTAAGAAGTGGAAGGGCACCACTTGTGCCTGTGAGTGACTTGGCTCCAGTGCCACAGCAGAGAGAGCTGTGCTGAAGGGGAGGCTTGCAAAGGCAGCCCAGAGATAAGTCCTGCAGCACAGGAGACCTGACCAGTTCCACCCCCACCTGTGGAACACAATGTGAAGGCTTATCATGGCAGTGTTTGACAGCAAGTGTGATAAGCAGCTTAATGACTAACTGGGGGAACCATACAAGGCTTGCTATAGGCAGGGGAACAATATTTGCCTTCCTAATTGCTAAGAGCTGGAAATCATTTCCAAGAAGTAGTAGCTTAGCTAAACCAGGCACAGAGTAAATACAAGCTCATGCTGGGCAACCAACAATGCCTGTGTTTACCCACAGAACCTGCTCAGAAAAACACATTACCTGGCCACACCTCCAAACACATCCATCTTCTCAAAAAGTGCATTAAGCCAGTCTGAGGAAGATGTCCTTTCTGCCTATCTTCTCCAGTCTCAGTTTTTCCTGACAGTGATGCAGATTATCTCAAGTCCTCTGAGCACTGTCAGGCACTCCTGAGCACTCACCAACCTAAGCCCACCTTCTACCTGCTCAGGGCTTTCCTTCCTCTCACAGAATCACAGAATGGTCAGGTTGGAGGTGGGGTCATCTGCTCCAACCTCCCTCTTCAAGCAAGGTCATCCTAGAACACACTGCACAGAACTGCACCCAGATAATTCTTAAGTATCTCGAGTGAGGGAGACTTCACAACGTCTCTGGGCAACCTGCACTAGTGCACAGTAAAGAAGTTCTTCCCCATTATTAGGTGGAACTTCCTGTGCATCAATTTCTGCCCATTACCTCTTGTCCTATTGCTTGGCACCACCAAGCAGAGCCTGGCTTCCTCCTCTGACACCCTCCCTTCAGATAATTATATACATTGAGGAGGTTCTCTCTCAGTCGTCTCTTCTTGAGTCTGAACAGGCCCAGTACCCTCAGCCTATCCAACGTTATTTTACCCCTGTAATAATTGTGGCAAGAAGTATCTAGACTTAACTGAAACTTTCCACTTCCATGTAACATTTCTCAGGCTACCCAGCCTGAAAAAAAACCCTAGCAACATTAACCAAAACATGTTTAGCACACAGTGTTATTTTAATTCCTGGGACAATCTAATGGCACTAACTTCTGACTTACTGTCTTTGAGAGCAGCATGTTTCAGTAAGAGAGTGCTCAAAGACCAATCCTCATGAATATGAATGTTAACAAGGTAGCAGTAGGAAGCAAAATGCCTACATCCAGTGTATCTAAGCACCACTAGGATACTTGCCTCTGCCATGGAGATTCAGGTATGGCCACCCATGAGCAACACAGAGAGATTGTAACATTCCTGAACTATGGCTAAAAGTAGGGCTTTCTTTCTGCCGTAGTCTCCTCTAGAAGATACAGGCTGCCTAGAGCATGATTTCCCAAACTTTTATTTTTAAGGACCATTCCACTTTCTGAAAGAGGTCCCTGGAATGACTCATCATTTTTCGAGTCAAAAAAAGAATGAATAAAGCATTCATTATTAAGAGAAAATACATTTCATTAGTTTAAGACAATTTTATGAACATAATTACAAATATTTTAGTTTTGAAACGTTCCTATCACTTTACATTTGCCTCAGGTTTTAACGTGTCAGTATGGACTCTTTCCCAAGTCAGCTCAGTATATATCAACAATTGTAATGCAACTTGTTAAGTATCTAGGGGGGTGTTCTTTTGTTTCTATTTAATTAATTCTGCCTTGCAGCTCAGCTTTTGATGTCTTATGGAACACTAGAGGCTAATTTACTACAATTTGTGTAACACTATCCCTAGAGCCTTTTGATCCTCAAACAAGGTGAGAAAAAGCAAATCCCCAGGAATCCCCTTCGCCAGTCTCTTTTGCAATCCACACTCCTCCCTCAGCCTCTCCTCATCACCGCATAACACAGCTCTGTAAAATTAGAAATGCTTCTATGGAAGATAAACTATTGTGCTCTTGCCAAAGGATGACACATGTATGTGAGATCACAGAATTGTTCTTTTTACACTCTGCTCATTTTCCTTTTCAGCTCATCATGTGACACAAATCCTGTAACTGCTACCCTAAAATGGATTACAAACTACAGGGCCTTATCTCTCTGACAGTAATTCCCTGTCTCACACCATCTATTGTTCCCTATACTAATCACTTTGTATTTTATGGACCAGTCTTGAGCTTTCATTACCACTTTGTGCTGAGCCACATTCTGAATTCCCACGATAGGGGAACGTAAAAGAAAATGAAACCTATTCCAAAATACCCTCCTAAGCTGAGGCAAATCAACCTGGAGTGAGAAATATTAATGTGATCAGGTCTTAACCCCTGAAAGTGTGTTAAGAACTGATAATTTTGAATGGTCTAGATTGTTAAACTTAAGAGTTGATCTTACACTGGCCCTGTCTAGATCACAGCATGTTCATACACAGATCATCCCTTTTCCAAACTGGACTCATTTAACTCAGCGATAAACCTCCTATGGACCACAGGATGCTGGGATTTCCCTCTATATGACTTTCTTCTCTAAGAAGGATGTTTCCTGTGTATTTCTAGTATGATACAATAGATTCATAAGTGTCAGGGGGAAAAAATGCACTGCGAAAAAGATCTCCAGGCATTTTTCTCTCAGTGCTGACAACACTGAGACGCACATTTAAAGAACATTATATACATTGATGTCCTCCAAATTAGCACAGAAATGCTCCTGTTCTTTTTCTCCCTTTCCTGGGCAGACTCTTTCAGAGACCAGATCCTCCCATGGGACTTTCTAAGCTATCCACCTGCCTGTAGCTACTTCTGCTATGGGAATGAAGGCTCAAGAGGGGGTCTGGGGACAGGAGGGCTCCTCTGCCCCCCTTACCTCATAGAAGAGCCCTTCGGGGAACTGCTGGAAGCACTGGGCGCAGACGAAGCACTGCTCGTGGTACAGCTCACCATTGCTGTTGACAATTTTCTCAGCAGGGGCAAAGCCCCCCCTGCAGCGCTCGCAGATGGCGTTGGCAAGAGCGTTGGCCATGTTGCTGTCATTCAAAAGGAAAACAAAAAAAAGAAAATTAGCCGAAATTGAGAACCACACTCATTGGTCATGGGTCTTCCCCCCACCTCTCACCAGGCCAAACTGCATCACCCTAATGCTAAGCTGCTCAACACAAGTTTTTCAATGAACTTCATGGCTTGTGTCACCTCCTCAGAAATAAAGCTACCACTTCTCCCTGCTCCCTAACTCTTTAGAAACAAAATCCCTGTGATACACTCTAATTAACTGAAAACCCCAAACAGAAATGTTGTCAATACAGACACATTTACAGGCTTTTTTATGATGAAAAAAGACAGGCAATTCAAAGTACTACAAAAATTATGATATACATTAATATTACTGAAAATAAGGGCAAATATTAATGATGGAGGACTGGCATCACACAAGAAAACATAAACGATTTATTGTAAACCAATTCTAATATATACATATATAAATATATAAATTCTAAAATGTACATATATAACTATTAGTTCAGAGCTCTAAATAAACAATGTGAAAGAGTGTGCAGCATTTGGTGTGGCAGATATTAATGAAAAACAGAGTAGTTAAATAATTATCCTTTATATGAGCTCTGCATAGCTTGAAGTAATTTTACAAATTTAGTTTGAAGTCATGGGATTTTTGATTGGTTTATTAAAGTTTATCTCAGGGAGTTCAGATCATCATTGCCAATCCACTCCAGGGCCAAGGGGGAGGGTGGATTCCCAGCTCTGGCTGCCCCACCGTGACCAACACACAGGCCAACACAAGCTGGCAAACCCATGCAGGGATGCAAAGAAATATTGAAGTAGCAACCTTGGCTGCTTCTCAAAGGCACAGGACCAAAAAAATAGCAGAGTGATAGCTGTCCACATCTGCAGAAGACATTACAGCTGTGCTTCAGTTAATTAAAGTCAGAAAAAGGCTCTTTTGATTTTTCCTTTGCAAACATTTCATAACTCATATGTAGACTCTCAAAGCTCTGCCTTTCAGGATCATCCCACTGCCCTAGTATAACATGATAGCAGAGAGCAAATATAGGGCAATGGTCTGGTTTCATTACAATGTGATGTCAGCTGACAAAACCAATGGCTCAAAATTTATCTGGAAGGTTATTAGACAAGTGACATTATTTGAAACACATGTGCATGCATACACACATTTTGATACAGCTATCATGCTGTGCCTGTAAGTGCAAAGCCCACAGTCCTCTGCAAGATGCCAAGCCTTCCTTCTTATCCCTTCAAGGAGATAAGACCTCTGGGCTCCCACTACATTCAATAGGAATTGAATTCATTCCTTGCACACCATCCAAGGGAGCAAGCAAACACCTAGCACGTGGTTCAAAATGGAATGTGTTTTATCTATTTCTTACTCTGTCTCACAGAAGAGCCCTACACAAGGTCACATCTGACATGTTATTATTAGCTGGCACATTTTTTTCTCTCCCTTTTGATCTTTGCAGATGAGGAAAATGGCAACTGCAATCCAAATATCCACTGCCCTCACAGGGAAATGAGTGGGCAAATTTCATATGAAGATCAGATGCAGGATGGTCTAACCTATACATAACAGACAGACCTATGGACAAACTGCAGTGACTATACATATAAACTGTGATCAACTATAAAGCTCGCCAATGGTCTTCATGGACTGTGTATGCTTTCTGTGGGGCAAAACCTCAGTCCACTTCCCCATCCTCCTTATCAATCTAAATGAAGAATAATCACAAGAGAAACTGGGATCTTTCATCATCACTTCATCAGTGCTCTAGCATTAAGGATGCTAAGCACTGCTGTACGTAAAGTATAATCCAAGAAAAAACATGATACAAAGTTCAAGACCAAATAAAAACAGTTTACCTCTTCAGGAAAAAGTGCTTCACTTTGAAACTATGTAAAACTAGGGAAGTATGTAATACTCCTGCATTAATGAAGCAGTTTATCCATTTGCCCAGAATAAATGGCAAACAACCTGAAGGCAGAGGGACAACTTTAAAAATTCCAACACCATTTTTACTGCTGGTAAAAGTTTCTGATGCAATTAATGATGAAATTTAAAGTAACAATTCAAATTTTAGTTGACAGTTACAACTGGCAATGTTTCAAGCAGAACAGTGGCAAAGGCTGGATGAGAGAACAGCTTGCACAGCCTGAGCCCCAGATAATAAAATACATTATGTACAATAAACCAGTAATGTCACTGCAGTTACACCCCAAAGCTGAACAGTAATGTCACTGCAGTTACACCCCAAAGCTGAACAGAACAAACTTACAATTTTGCATAAAAGTCACAAAACTCTTTGTAGAGTTTTATTTCACTGTGCCTACGTTGCAGTTTTGACACCGGTTTCTCGCCTTCATTTCCTGCGGAGTTGTGAGCATTGGGAGCGACCTTGTAGGCAACCTCTTCATCCTCTGGGATGGGGAAGGGCTGAGCTCTGCGCTGGAAGTCCATCTCGCTCTGACTGCTTTCCCAGGTGTATATATTCTATCCTTACACTGCAAAGAAGCTGTAGGCAAAGTCTGCAAAACAATATGCTGGACTTCCCCTTGTTCCCAGCGAAGTGATTTACTTTCACAGCTCGTGTCATGTAGCTGGAGCTACTCAGCACCCTGCTAGAGCTTCAAGTTAAAAGTTCAGTGGCAGGGCTGCAAGCCTGTCACGCTGAGATTTACTGAGGCTGGCTGTGCACAGAGGAGAACACTCCCCTGCCAAGCCCTCATGTAAACTCGGATGCTGGAAAGGGTCTTTGCTGCTGGCTCCTGACAGAAGCTGCCCAGGAGAGCTGTGGTGTGAGTAACCCATGTGAGCAAATAAATTCACCACCAAACTTGGCTGCAGCTTCTTTCTGCTGAGGGGGCATGGAGGCAGAGTCCAACAATATTTTACCATGGGAAAACCAACAGTGGAAAGCAGGAACAGAAGACTCCTGTCTCCAGGTAAATATTGCTTTAATGCCCATAGTGTGTTAATTACATTGTAAAAATGGCCTTTAATGCTCCACTTGTGTCTTCTAAGTCATACGTGTTGAATTTATCTATTTATTGTCTTTCCTCTTGTCAGTACTTCAGACAAGGGGTAGGTACAGGTTTAATTTCTGTTTTGTTTCTCAGGCCATTAACGAAACTGACAGGCATGCCATAATGGACACTATATGGAGGAAAACCAAACCTTTATTTCCAGTGATGTGCTGCATTTAGAACAACTATCCAATGTAAGAACACTAACTGAAGCAAGATTTGCAGCTAATAATTCAGACTCCTTCAAGCTCTCCCTCTTTGAAGCACAGTGCTTGTGGGATACTCAGCTTCCAGCACTTCTTAACTGCAGAAAAGGAAGGCTTTTGGGAAGCCCTCTGGAGTAACTAACTTTTGTGTTGAACTGTCTCAGCCTTGTTAGCAATCAGTTGAACTGCAGAACTGCATGCACTTTGTGCTCGTGACACACAGCACACTGGTAGCTGAAAAATCTGCTAGTCAGTGAGGGGGCATGAGGAAGCAGAGGATGACACGAAGGAGATGAGTAACAGGAACAAATAGAGAAACTAGAACTAAGATCAGAGAATAACAGAATCATTTAGATTGAAAAAGACCTCAAGACCACAGAGTACAACCATTAATCTAATATTGCCACGTTCACCATAAATCATGTCCCCAAGTGCCACATCTACATATTTTTTAAATACCTTCAGGGACGTTGATGCTAACACTTCCTTGGGCAGTCTGTTCCAGTGTTTGACAACATTTCCGTGAAGAAATTTGTCCTGATTTCAAATCTAAACCTCCCCTGGCACAACTTGAGGCCATTTCCTCTTGTACAGTCACAGGATATGACAGAATGTCCAGTCAAGGCTACAATTTCTTAATATACCTGCACCTTCCCTAGGACCTACCACAAAGGGTCTGGCTGCTGATGGTTTTTGGCCATATCTCTCACCACCAGCTAGGACAGCTTGTTCAGCAAGCATACAGCAGCCACACGCCACTCTCCACGCAGGCCTGAGCTTGCCAGCAGCCACCTTCCTGCAGCTCAGCCAACACAGTCCTATGCTGCTGCTTCTGCTGACAAATTTGTAGAATGGGTTGGGTCAGTGTCTTTCCTTCACTTCCCCTCAATAAGGAGCAACCCCCTAGGCAAGCTATTTCCCTGCGTAGGTGGAACTCAGGCAGCATGACCCTCCTTATTTGCCTGTCTGTAGGTGTGATTATTCACCCTATGCCAGAGCTACCAGGAGTCAAGCTCTAACAGGCTAAGGAGGCTGCACCCTCACCACTGACACAGCCTGGCTGCAGCTCAAGCCCTATTTTTATCTGTCATGGGGCAAGCTGCAGATGAAGCAATTACCAGGTTGTAGCCTAAGGCCACAAAGATTTTGCCAGAGCACCACTGCACTCCTGGAATAAAAGGTTTCTGCATTCTCTGAAACATGAGTGATGAAAATGTGCAGTGTCTGCCAACAGACATGCAGGTATAGTGATGCCAGTTCTTCTTCTTCCTCTTGCTTCCCAACACTTTTGGCACAGGTCAGTGCTGAGCTTCTGTGGATATAAAAAACTTCAGTGAGACTGACTGCAGTGGACTGAAAATGCTGATTTATCCAGGATTAGTAAAGGTGCATGAAGCCACTAAGATAATAAACAGCAAGTCAGCCTATCTCTTCCTCTTATCACTATCTTCTCAACAATTTCCCGACTCTTTTCCTATATTTTGTCCCAGATCACAGACAATTCTCCTGGGAAGATGCTGCTGCAAATCAAAAGTGCCCTGTAGAGACTTTCTCCTGGTGGACTACCACAATTTTGCAGTAACCTGAAATCCACAGGTGACCAATGTGGTTGGAAGCCACTTCTGCTGCCTCATATCCTCTTTGGTCAACAAGAAAACATTTGATTGCTTCTTCAGCTTGCTATTGTGCACTCTTCTGCATGGCTGTAGCAAAACAAGTAGTACAGCAAGTTAGTGCAGTAAGATGTCCATCCAAAAAGCCTGATATTATCTTCCTATCTTCCTTCAAAGTAATAGGATTCCATATGTGCAATAAGTAGAAGCTGCCTGGTTCTCCAGTCATACTACCATTGCTGCTGGAGGAATGACTCCCGATTTTTTCCATTAAACAAGAAGGAGCTTGACAGGAGTTTAGAACGGTCCTTTATGCTACTGAAGCAAAACACAGCTTCTACTGTGGAGGTCCTGGTAATCCACAAATCCAGAGCAGCTGGCCATCCTTCTCTTTTCTGACATTTTGTAGGAGGCATGCTGCCAAGATCTGAAATACATTGTTAAAAATACACTGCATTTTCATTAGGGAATTCTAGGTTACTCTGAGGTGAACCTGCCCATGGGGAGTGAGAAGTATGTAAGGGGTTGTTTTGCAGCAGCTTCCCAAGGGCATTCCTTGGGATGTGGGACAAAGCATAGCAAGCAGCCTGTTGTAATGCAGTGCTAGGGAGAAAAGAAGTTGAGTGTTTAACTAGAAAAGGTAGGTATGAAAGAAATAGACAGTCTCCTCTGGGCACACTGAGGATCCTATCAGAAGCCAAAACTGGTGGTAGGGAAGGTGCTGAAGGAAACGGTAGAAGAGGGAGGGAGAAGTGTTCCACTGCGGTTACCAGAAGGGCTTTGGTAAACAATAGCAAAACCAGGCACGCTGCCTGATCCCTGCTGAAGGATGACTGCCGCCTCACTCCACGCTGCTCTCTCTCTGCACAGCTTCCCAACCTGGCTGCCCATGCTGCCCGGGGCAGACAGGGACTCTTACAGAGACGGCTCGGTGGCCAGCCAAGCCCGCTGAGCATTCCACACGGCCACAAATAGCCGTGTGCGGAGCAGTCACGGCTCCAAAGAAGGTGCTTGGCAAAGGCAGCTGCTGCCTGGCCAGCTCTTGGTGCCACCGTGACATATCGCTGCACGCCGGCGCTGCCGGGACACGGGGACAGGCGGGGATGAGTAAGCACAGTGCGTCCCACCACCTCCCCCGCAGGTACCAGTGGCTTCATTTCAATGATGCATTAACAGATGCTATGCGGCGACTCTCACACGCAAAAAACAAATCACCTAGAACAGAAGTTTGGCTGCAAAAGACGCGTGGGCTTGCAGTGCCCTGCTCTGATTTCTGCACCAACATTTTAAAGCACTAGTTGACATTTTGTGGGGGTTTTTTATTGAAATTAAAAACACTCTTGGGATCTGGTTGCTGCAATTGTTTATCTCTTAAGCAATAAAATACTTTCCGTGTTAAACTGGTCTCCTAAGGCATTTTGAAAAAAGTATGAATCTTTTATATCATTCAAATGCACATTTTACAGGTAGGATTTTCACATGTGCTCAGCACTGCTCTAACTACTTTTTCTATTAATAACATGGAAAACCATTGTGAAACCACTGCAGTAAAAATCGGGTGAATTCTGAAAGTTCCTGAAAGTTTCATTCTTTAGTCTTCACCTCAAAATGCGTAATTAAGCTTATGTGGTGGGAGTTCAAACAGGGCAAACAAAAAGGCAATTCTAGTTGTTTCATATCCTCCAGTATAAATTTATTCTAGTATAAACATGTCCAAAAAAATGCTTTGGTCTCCACAAACAGAGAAGGTTCACATTCCATCTCTCCATAAGGAAGTAAATATAACTGGAACAGACAGGTAAGTAGCAGCTTCCCACACAATGTTTATCAGTCATTCAGGCACAGTGAAATATCAGCCTCTGACAGAATTTGTAGAAAGGGAGAGCAATATGCAACTACAGCATTTCCCTGTTATAAGTAATATTTCAGCAAAGTATTGCGTTTTCTTCCTGCTGATTATGTCTATTACCAAATGAAGCCATGCTCTGTGTAAACCAAGTAATGACTTCTGTGTACAGATCTCATCTCTTCCTCCCCCACTACTGTTTCTTTCAATCCTGTGCAGACAGGGAAAACAAAACAAACAGTATCATATATGAGAAGCTCATGAATTCCAATAATTTTGTGTTGCATGAGACACAGCATATTATTGGTTATTCTTGAATTTTGCACCCTGTGTAGTCAACTGCATGCCTCCTTCATTATGGTATCCAAATTCTGTATCCAATTTCCTCAAAATCTATAGAATTTGAGGATGCATTTGCACTGATGCATTTCATATAACGCTTACATCCTCATTTCCAATTTAAGAATAATAAAAAAGGTCAGCCACTCAATACTAGTGGCTGCACATCAAATGTCCCTGAGACACATGCTGTGAAAAGAACCATCTTTTCAAGCCTGAAAAGAGAAGCTCAAGTCCACCAAGCTCCAAAAAATTGACAGGACAAGAAGAAACAACCTCAAGTTACATCAAGGGAGGTTTAGACTGGACACTAAATTCATTTTTTTTTTCATGCAAAGGGGTGTCAAGCATTTGGAACAAGCTGCCTAGAGAAGTGGAGTAGAGTCAACATCACTGAAACTATTTAAAAGACATGTAGATGTGGCACTTGGGGGACATAGCTTAGAGGTGGGCTTGGCAGTGATGGGTTATTGGTTGGACTTGATAACCTTAAGATTGTAAAATGATGCAGTAACATATTTCTCTTTAGGGTAATATTGGTTTCCTAGCACCAATATTCAGTTCATGTCATCTGTCGCTGACATCCACCAAAAATCCTCCACTGAACCCTCAGTGTAATGGCAAATGCCAGCCTTTGATTCTGCCTGAGTCATCTGCCTGCACTATGTGGAACCAATGTTTTGACAAGCTGAATACCATGACCTGAGCAGTTCATCCAGGAGCTATAATTAATACTGTGACTCAATGTAACACCCCAGCAATCAGGAGAGACTTCTAGTACATCCCTGCAGCTCCTTGTAGGGCAGAGAGAACTGCAAAACCAGGCTTCCCACCCACAGCACAATCCTTATTATAGTCACATCTCCACTGGAGACACCGTGCTGAGGACTGACCTTCAGCTTTAGTAACCTGCACATCACACACATCTTTTATCATTACTTTATTACTATTAATCTACACTTTCAGCAACATAATCTCTTCTCACCTTCATTAGTTTCAGTTTCTATATGATGAAGTGCAAAGTTTTTCATTGCCTGAATTAATTAATTTTGAGCAGAAGTACAACGTGTTACAGAAAACACCTCAGCTGTTGCTCTTCTCTCACACACATACCAATTTGTAATTATTAGTCACTCCAGGTTTCAGTTTCACATTTTTCTCTTCCTACATTCACTACAGCATCACCAGGCTTTAAAACCTGCAAAGGATGGCAGACAGCTAAGCCATCTGCCGTTAATACCACAGCATGAAATAATAATAGCCCTAATATTCAACTGCCAAGAGAACAACCAGAAGCAGTTTATGTTCCTAACACCCAAGAATGAGTAATGTGTCAACAAATAACACTAACACAAAATAGCATTTGGACTTTATTACAACAGTCTTAACATTTAGGGTAATGCAAACTAAAGGTCTTCATCTTGTACTTTACATTTATTAGCTATTCAATGCTGGTAGCACACTTGTCAAGTAAACATGAGTGAATTTCAGTAGCAGTTTGTGCAAAGGAAGACTTCTATGCATTTTTCTAGCAGAAAGTTTGGCAAGGTTTTTTTTAAACCTTTTTGCCAGGTTTTTTTAAAGTAATGGTTTCTATCCCAACACCTGACTAATCCTCAATGAGCAAAGCAGCAGTGGACAGTTACAGTATCTATTATATCACTTATGAGGGAAGAAGATGCAGAAGTTACCCCTCACAAGAATATACTGCTGGCATCATCCAAAGGAACAGCAGTTTTTTTTGCTTGACAGAAGAGAAGTAAAGGAAAGAGGGAAGATGACAAGAGTTTGAGCTTGCAATCAGAGGGGCTCAAGCCCTGCCAAGCCTCCTTCTGCTTTGCTACATACCCTGGTGTAATCTGAGGAGTAGCTTTAGAAAACATTTGAGTTTAAAACTACGCAATTACTTGTACAGTTCAGGCAAAATTCATAACCTGCAACTTGGCAGCTGGTGGAGTTTTCCTATTCTGAAGATGCACTTCTACAATGTCCTTTAAAAAGTATATATATGAGGACCAACTTTGCAATGTATCAGAAATATAGGGTATGTTTCACTTCAGTTTCTTAAGTCAGTGAGAAGAAATGTACAAAACTGAAAAGCCAAATATTGTGCAGGACAAATAGCTTTCAATGCAAACTTCCCATACTGGAACAAGGGGACCAGCCAGGGCAGTTTTGAGGCATGACTGAGTGGTAGTCCAATAGCTGCATAGAAACAGAGTTCAAAAGGTAGACTCACCTTGGGATCAAGAACTTTATGGTCAATGAAGAGTGTGGCATGCATGGATTTCACATGCTAGAAAAGACAAACATCATTCCACCTCTGCTCTACCTTTGTCCACTCATTCCTTGCTGGAACAGCTTGAGTATTTTGAATCTTTAATTTAAAAAGGCACAAGCTGAGAAATGCTGCCAGGTATTGCTATCTGTGTCTGCCAGTATGTTACTTCCTTTGAGGCTAATAGTAAAAAGTTTTTAATTAATTTTTTTCCTAGCTCTATTATGCCAGGATAATATGCCAAAATAGGCAGCCAGAAACAGCAGAAGAGCTACAAGAAAATATGTCACAAAAGGCAGAACCCAAATTTCTTTTCCTGGAGAAAAAGCTCAGAAAGGTTCATCTATAAAGACACATCACAGGATGACTTAGAATCTGCTGGCAAAATTGAGAAATCATCAAAAAACACTGCCCACAGAGTATTATATATAAAAACATCATTTCAGAATTCTACCAGCAACTACCTAAAATGAGAATTTCTACAAAGCTGGACAATGGTAACCTAAAGCTGCTATGACAAATCAAGCAAGGAAAAAAAATAACACAAAACTGTATGTACTACACCATCAGATAATACACATGACAATCAGAGCGTTGAGTGACTTAATAAATGCCTGAGAACGCTGGGTGCAAGGCAAGACCAGAGGGGTTAATTGAAGGAAAAAACACTGAGTGCCACAAACTCTGTAAGAAGCCCCTGAGCCACAGCAGGTGACAAGCTGGGGTTACTACCACGAGCAATCCCATAAAAGGCTCACTCTTTCCTTCTACCTCCCGCCACAGGCATCAGCCTTTGGCCATCCTCAGAGGCAGAATACTTGGCGGGCTGTTCCCATGCCTGGAGAGCATCATGTAAAAGGCTCATGGTCCTCTTGAGGACACTGTATCAGCTAGCTTCAGGTTTCCCAGAACAGCTCAGAGACCTCAGGAAAACCAAATAAAAAATATACAGAAAGGGCATCCAAACTTACAACCTTTTAAACTTTTCTCCCAAATACCTGCGAGTTAGTAATTTTTTATTAAGTGGTAACATTGGCATAATTTAGTTTTTCTCTTCTGTGTGTAAACTCACCTCAGTGTCACAGACTGCATTCAAAGGATAGCTTAATTGCAATGAAGAACAATAAGCAATCACAGAACATTTTTTTTAGAGAACACCTCTGATTAGGTATCATCAGGACACACAAAAACAAGAGCAAAAGAAAAGAAATGTACCATTTACCTTTACTCAGCTAATCCTGTAAATAAGAGCAGTGAAAATCCTAATTGCTATAATTAAAATCCTAATTGAAGCTTACATGTTACTAAAATTACTAAACTTACATTACTAAAATCATAGATTTAAGAGGAAAAGCAATTAGTGCTTAGGTTGATATTACACAAGCAGCTATCTCCAGTCATTTGGAGTCATGAGAGGTGATAGTTCGGGTGAGCAAGTCAAACAAAATCACTTAGCTGTTATGCAATGTAACAGACAAGGGGTGAGAGAGAAGGCAAGCAGAAAAGGGTGTGTTCCTCAGGAGTTATTTTAACCCCTAGAGCAATGAAAAGTACAGCACAAATCAACAGGAAAGCCTCTAGTCATGTGGATACCTCAAACTAAGCACAATGCAAATTCTAGGTATCCCAAAATTTAAATCTAACCATGAAGCATATTTTTGCTGGCTGTAAGTTACTCTAATTAATGGTACCAATTCAGTGTTCCATTTACATGGACAAATCCCTTCTTCAATTAGAGCAGCTAGCAGACAAGCTGAAGTGTTTCTAAGTTCAGAGCTCCCAAGCACTGATTAAAATGAGTATTTGTAGCATCCAGCTCTCCACTATTCTCACAGAGTTATTAGGGAGAAGCACTTTTTTTTTTTGTCTTAGCACTTCTTTTAAAGATTTTCCTGCTTTAACAAATTAATCACTTTTTTTACCAAGTTATAGAATAGTTACTGTTGACACTGACAGGGTGAGCAAGTTAAACAACTCTCACAGAAAGCAGCTATATAAATTTTGACATTGGTGATGCTATAAAGAAACATTACCAGGAGAAATCAAATTTAAGTAAGCTCCCAGGTACAGACAGGTCTTTTATTTTCACCTTAACTGGCTCTCAGTACCCTAAAGCAGCTGAAGGCTCAACAGGTTCCTGGTTTCCCAGACCGTTCCTGACCATCTTTTTCACTCCTTCTTCCAAGGAAGAGCAGGTCTTCAGAGCTGATGTATGGCTGAAAACAGCAGTACACCTTGTCTGGCTGCTTTGAACACATGTGCTGTTGAAGGCAGGTTAAAGAGATTTGTGACCTTGCACAATTTCCAAATGCTGCATCTCATAAAGAAAGGGAGACAGCCCTACTGTGTTGCCGATGGGGGGGAATTTTATTCATTTGTTTCTTTTTACACTCACCTAAAAGCCTTGCTGTGCAGAGCCTATCCCCCAAAGACTCAGTGGGACATAACAGTGTGCTTATGCCTCCTGTTTCATCTGCAAGGAAGTCTTTGTGCCTGAAATTTTGGGGCGCATCCACATGCCTTCGAGCCTGGAGTCAATGTGCAGAGGCAGGCAGGAGCCTGAACAGATCCAGCAGAAGATTGTCTGCACCTACTCACATGCATGTACCCATCAGCTTCACCAGCAGAGAGCAAAAGGAATGCAACAATAAATTAAAACTATTCATATGGAAAATACCTACAGTGCTTTCTGCACTGAACAGAGCAGTGAGCTACGAGTGACTGACAGTCATTGATGGAAGCTCATCAATGATTATTTATTGTAAATGCTGAAATTTACTACTTGGTAAAAAAACTTAAGACTAACCTCTTTAAAAGCTGTTTACATTTTTAATGGCATTTGAATGCATATAAATTTGGAAAAGAGAGCTACAGATAGTAGCTAAAGGTGATCAAATTACTTTTTAAGTGTAACTGCCAAAAAAAACACAAAGATAATTGCCTCTGCTTTTGCCACTACCTTGTACTGAGTCTTGAGAATTAACAGTATCAATTCTTTTAGAGGAATAATTCTATTTTACAAAAACCCATGGGAGAAAAGGGAAAGAGCAAAAATAGCAAGCATACTGCTATTGCTAAGTGACTCCTAATGATTACTCATAAATATATGTGTACAATTTCCTTTGCATCCTGTTTGCTGAGAAAAGCAAGAAAGAACAGCTCAGCATACAGTCAGAATTTTTTATGTGCTGTTTCTAAAGACAAAGCAAGTCAAGACCTACAGAAGATGTCATTGTTTTCCCACTAAATCAATATAGCTGGAAAAGAACAAGTCTTCAGAACAGTCTCTTCTGAAAAGCAGATTTTTCAGGTTGCATTTAGTTCAAGGATGGCTGCATCTGTTGCACACGGGAGAGAGAGATGAAGGTGCCTGGCATCCTCCTGCATTTTGAACTCTGTACCCGGGGAGCATCCTGTATAATTTAGGTTTATGAGCTGGTGAGTCTGCTCAAACAGGCAAAGAGAGGTCTGCATTCAGCACCCTGACCTCACTGGAGGTCTAAACCAAGCACATTCTTGTACTGTGCAAGTTCAAGAAAATGATGTGCTATCCAGACCATCTTTTACATGGCACAGAATGGCTGCAGCTCCCTAAAAAGTCAGTAAAGTATAAGTTACATCTCTAGCAGCAGATTAAAAGGCTGCCAGAGAATTTATGAGGTTTGTTAAGTGATACATGGGTGAGACAGAAAGACAAATTGAATTTCCCATCCCCACCAATGTGCTGTGCTGTCAGGACAAATTAAATGTATGTGATACATTATATGACAAACATATGTTTCTGGTGCACATTTAGGAGTTTCAGTACATTGTTTCACCATTGTTTCACAGTACATTGTTTCCCTAATTATTAGTAATCTCACACATTTTAAGTACAAATCACACTGACATTCCCAGGAAAGAAAAAGGCAGAATTTTGGCACCAAGCCCTGCTGAGCTGCTTTGTAATGCCAACACTTGGCTATGTCTCAGCTGCAGTTTGCAGGTTCCTGTCCTACCAAGCACATCTGGCTCCTGCTGTGATGGCTGGACCCAGCGGCTGAAATTAAAGGTTTTAAATACAGAAGTTCTCAAAGGGTGACCTGGGGACACTGGCATCTCGACTACATTTTGGCCCAGGATTAGAAAAACACTACTTGAACCGAGAAAGCAGGTTTCAGCGAACTGTTGCTTGAGGGCTGACATTATTTAACACATCTGGATTAATATGTATGTAAAACAAAATACAAAGGCACTAGAACAAAGAACAGGAGAGAGATACTATGGGAGGGCATTGAAAAGCCATGGATGGCAAGATATATTTAGCAGACATAAAAGAAACTTCTTGTATTTCTTGTGGACTCTATATACTCTGAAAGTATTTGCTAAGGACAGGCATCTAAGTGGCACTGGGAGAATATATGGAAAAAACTAGAGCTTTCCATTTTTAGAAAACTAATGAGCTTTTCCTCTTTGTTTCCAATTGCTCTTTGCCCTGTTGATATGTCATAATTCTGTATTTATAATGCCATAGCCTGTTGTCATGAGGAATGCAGTAAAAATGACAAATAAGCCTGCCTTGCAACACACTGCAATATCACAATACGGGTTAGGAAGGAGCAAGGTTTAGTTTGAATAAGGACCAGCTTAAGCTATTAGCAAACATAAGATAAGCTCTGGTTAGACATATGGGCTGTCCCCCTGCTCCAAAAGCATCACCTGACCATGCTCTATTCATCTTCTTGCACCTCCAACACTCTGCCCTCTGCTGATTCACAAGCCCCTGAATCGCTATTTCCTCCAATTTGGATTTTATTTCTCAAGACCAATCCCTGTTTCATGTATTTCTCATCTCTAACCAGAAGAGGCTGGAGAGATTAAAACACCCACACTTCTACTGGTGCAGTAAACACACTATTCTCCCTATCCAGCCCCAAAATGGTCTCATTCCCATCTTGGATATGCACAGTAATAACAGCAACACAACCATACAGAGCTAGTACTCATTGTTATGTGTATGCTTTAAAAAGAGGCTTTCTTTTCCCCAAATAGATCTATTTTTCCTCATTACTAGTTTTGTACAAAATAAGCTAAATGTAAAAATGTCAGGAATCTCTGCACTTACCTCTTACTCTCCTAAGTCTGGCTATTCTTCCAACTGCATTCATACGAATATATACTGTTAGTACTATTAGAAATCCATCTCAGAAATCAATTCAGAATTAATACTATAAAAAGATACCAAATACATATACCAAACCTGCAAGTTAACACATTCCTAGAAGTGATATGATATTTCTGACATCTCATGGCAAATTATCTCTGTAAGTTGCAATCACACATTTTGCCACAATTACGGTCCTTAGCTGTAACAAAAGAGTAAATCCTCCAGATCTGAATAACCATTCCTCTGAAATCACTAATGCAGTTGAAAAAAACACAGTAACAACCTTTCACATTACACAGTACTCCAACCTGATGCACAACCATTACCAAGGAAAAATAATCTAAAAATACAATGAGACAGGCATTAGGAGATAGGAAGTACTTCCTCTCATTGAGGCTTTTGTTAGCAGATACACAAGGTTCCTTTGCTGAGGAGCTTAAAGTGGGAATGGAGTGCTTTCATGCTGAGCACACTTAGAAAAACATCTTAGCATTTTTACCTTTTTTTGCGGGGTGTCTGCACTTACTCAAGTTACAAAGAGATCTTTAATCTTTCTGCTCCAAACAGAGGCTTTTTGCAATTCATTGTTAATTTTTTTCAAAAGGTTCACAGCAGCAGGAAGATAACCCCAGACATCAGATGGCTTTCTAAGTTTTGGTCACTCTTGCTGAGTAAGGTCAGGCTAAGTGGCTCAGCTGCATTCTTTTGTCTAAAGCCCTTTCTGCAACAAAGAACGCCCCATGAAGAACCCCAGAGCCCAGCAGCCACCCCAGCTCCACACCACCAGCCTGGCACAGGGACTGTGCCAAGACCCAAGAGGCAGCGCACCCCACAGAACCTGGGTGACCCAGAACCAGCTTCAAAGCAGACAGAGCAAAGTTGTCGGGCTCCAAAATGTTTATTCACTTGTGAGTGCTGGCCGTCCGAGGGGATCCCAAAGTAAACACGGCTAACATCTGCCCTTCCCAAAGTCAGGGCAGGTTGTCACACCATCGCCAAAGCGCGCAAGGTCACCCTATGGCTCCTGTTATCTGTTATCCCTCTTCAGGGGTTTTTCTGTCGTGCCTCGGGGCTGCTTCTCAATGTATGTGTTTTGCAGGGCCTTTCCAGAGCTGTGGCTGCATTTTGTTTGTTACAACCACCGAAGCGAGCGGGCAGCAGAGAAGAGCTCGGTGCCCTGGCGGTACCATCCATTTGCACTCACCTCAGGCTCTCTTCCTGTGACCCGGGCAGGACACTGTCAGGACGATCCCGTCTCCTCCTGTACAGACCTGAATGTGACAACTCTTTCAGCTGCAAGGCCGTCATATTCCCCTACCTGGAGGAGGGTTGGTTTTTTTGAAAGGTGAGGGGGGTGTTTTGGCTTTGGGTTGGGTTTCTTTCCCCCGCCTCTCGCAGCTGTGGGTGCCGAGGAGCGCGCCTGCCAAGATGCCTGCAGAGCAGCGGCTGGGCGGTGTGTCGGTCGGCCGGCACACCTGCGCCCGCCGGAGCCACCAACCTCTGCAGGCAGGCAGGCAGGCAGGCAGGCAGGCAGGCAGGCAGGCAGGCAGGCAGGCAGGGCAGCACCCGCCGAGCTGCTTCCTGTTTCTCATAGGTACACACCCTCCCAAAGAGCACCACATTTCCTTTATCACTCGATCACACCTAAGGGATGTGTGCGACAAGCTCACCCCCTTCTCTCCAGCTTTCCTCAAACCTCACCGACCCGACAAGCACGACCCTGCCCTGTGCTGGGCAAAGCAGGCGGCTCTCCCAGCCGCAAAAGGCTACACATCTCCAGGACTGCAATGAGCTGTTTACTCTTTCCTGTTCTAATTTATAACAAAAGGAAAGTCATTAGAGCTGTGAAAATTCAGAGTTACTCAAGCACTTTGGCAAGCTCTGACAGGGAGGTTAATGCAGCAAAGTGTGCCGGAAAGTAATTTCAGTAACTAATATTAAAATGTTCTTTTGGAAATGCAACAGCACTGTGCACTTTTCTTTTTCTACCTTGAAAATCACAAGAAAACCACAAAGTAATTTTCTTTCTACTCTCAGCTATCAAACACAAACCACTCTACCAGTTTGTCACATTTGGTAGTGATGGAGTGTCCTGTGTAATTGTAAAACAGGAATGGAAGTGCTTGAAGTTTCCTGCAAGGCAGGAAGGTTGTTAGCAGGCTATTTTGCAAGCTCTGAGTCTCGTTTCACTTAGTAAATTTTTAGTAGTAAATAAAGCACTCCATTTCAGGAGGCATCAAAAAAGCTTACCACTTCTTGAAAAATGTTTACTGTTTCTTTGACATATATAAACAAAAACTTAATTCAGAGATTTTACATTCTAAATGGTAAATTGGGAAGGCGTGTTTTTTAAATGAATTTGCATTTAATAAAAGCCAAGAAACCTAACAATTTGCAAGGACTGTTTTGACTATAACAGGAAACAAGTTCTATCTGGTATGAATTATAGAGTTCATTATTAAAGTGTTTATTTTGTAGCAGAATATATGTAAGAGTATTTTTTAATTTCTCTAGAGGAAAAAAGTGTAACATAGGTAATACTGGGTATATCATATGACACCAATTTTTTTGAGATTACCAGACTGAACACAAACTTGGTAATTTTATATAAAACTATCAATATGCTTCAGTCTGGAATGTCATCAGTGCATAATATTAAACATCTCACAATGGAAAAATAACAAAATTGTTTTGGAAAAGGAATCATGTAACATGCCAAATAGATAATGGTTGCAAAAACTCAAAGTGATTTACATGATGTTAGTGGGTTGTGCACACTGAACTATCAATGAGCTGTACACATCTGAGCTCCCATCCTCAGAAAATAAAAGCAAGAACGATCACAATATTTGCCTAAACATGCTGCATTCCAGTTTCAAATGAAGTATTTATAGTTGTTTCTCAGTACTCAGTAGGATAAGCTTAAACATAATTAAATGCCAATTCCCTGCAGTCAGTCAATCAGCAATCCAATGAAAAGTTAATGCTGTTATGAGTGGAGGTTCAGGATGGCAGATGACAGATGTTCATGGCACAGCAGCTTTTATATATTACCAACAGTTTATATTCTGCTTTAAATATCTGTGTGCATATGACTTATTTTTGTCCAAATGATCAATTTTAGATAAAAAAATTTAAAAAGTGATGAGTACATTTTTTTCTGTGAAAAAGCTCTTTGCAAACTACTGAAATTAAACGTTCACCTATAAATTTGTTCACAGATTCTTATTCACTACAGTAGCCTCTGTTCAGCATATACTGAGTGCTTTTGTATTAAACATGACACAAGCCAATAAAAAACAAAAGGACAATTCTTCACCTACTTTGCTGCACATTGCATTAATCTGAAACACATCACTTCATTAAACTTTTATTTATCTGCATGAGAAGCTGCTGGGCTTGGGCAACAACTTTTACTCAAATGTCCTTGGAAACCAGAGCTGCATCAAGACAGAGCATGCAAATTAAAGGAATACAGCAAGTCCAGACACAAAAATGAGTTGTTATACAGATCAAATCCATCTAAATATAAAGGAGGGCAAGATAGTTAGGTTTTTAAAGTAAAACTAGTGACTCAGCTCCATAGCCCATTTCACAGGCCTCTTCAGCGAACTGCAACATGGATCTACGCTGATAAAGAAAACACTTCCTTGGAGAGCTTCTGAACAAGCTAAAAGCTTTCTACATGAAGAAACACAAACTGGACTAGTAGCACTGTGGGATTGCCCATGAATCCTCACAAGAAAAGAGGTTTCAAATCTGAATTTACCCAAGCAGTCAAACTTTAGGTTCTGAGTATCAAATACAAGTTATAAGGATGTTTTTTGCAGAGACATTGCAGAACACAAATGTTATTTCTTGACTAACTCGCTTAAATGCTTCCACAAAGGAACTTGGATAGACGTGGCTCTCCAAGAATAGTTTTCCCAGCGAGTGCCTCCTGCTCCCCACACCCCTTTTTACCTTCTAGCCCCTATCTGCTGTTTATAATTCCTTTTTTGAGAGATTACATTCTTCTCATGTGGGATGGGGCCACTTGGACCCTTCACATTCCATCAGAATTTTTGAGGACCAGCCAAGTTACCACAGCTTTTCTCATTACCAGTAATGCACAGCCTTCTTGTATATCCTGTACTTTGAAGGTTTTCTCTTCATTTTCCAGTGGGTGATTCTTCTCTCATGCAATTGACCATCCTCCCACCCCCAGAGAAAGCCAACATTGCTACTGTGATGTGATGTGATGTGATGTGATGTGATGTGATGTGACAGATAACCATTGTGGTACCTGTCTTTCAGCAGAGGGAAATATTCCCCCATGTCTAACCAGCACAAAGTATGCAGTCCTTCATTCATCACAAGCAGTAAATAACTTTTTATTATGTGGGACAAGGCTCACGGCTGAGTTTGCATAGCAGTCCTACAGAGTACTATCTTGGTACTCCTGGCCTCCAGTGCTCTCCCTTAAGTTTCTGTGAAAGTACTGCTGTTCTGGTGACTCTAGGTATTCAGCAGAATTTTCTAATTTAAAAATCTTTTAAGATAGACAGGTTATGCCTGGCTACTTTATACTACATTCAAAGAGATATGAACATCAATTCATGATGCTGTAAAACATGTAATTGAATTCAGAAATAACAATAAATGTCAAGTGCTTCAAATTCAGGACATTTCTTCATAAGCCTTTATTTATAGAGAATATACACTAGCTATAGAAACCAGAAAAGTTTTAGGTCTCTTATTCCACACAGAAAAGTCAATGTGTGTCATCTGTTATTCCCTCCAGTGGCACGTTCTTGTTTTTGGGGGTATTTTTAACCTTTGAAAAAACTACCGAATCTCAATTAAATTTAGTTGAAGATTTTTAAATTGATAGAAAAAATTGTTTTCATGATAGCACAGTCAGTCAAAACAATAATCAGAAGAGTATTTTAATACCACAGGAATGCCTGTAGTGTGCTCACAGTTACAAGGTGGCTGTGTGTTCAAATGAGCACATTCCTCCATCCTGTTTATCACTGGAATCAGTTTCCAGAGGAATGTGTACAAGAGTGACTGTTTTCTACTGTTTCTCACAAGATTTGGAAGAAAGCACATATTAAAGTGAAGGAAAAGGCTTATATATCAGCAAAGGACTTGCTGCAGAAAATGAAGGAAGGTGGCAATAACCCTTCTGGCAGTTTTGCAAGAATCCCTGAAGCACCCAAATGATGTGCTGATGCCAACAAAGCTTCACAGCTTTCTGGACCTGCAGAATGAGTCCCCACAGATGGGTTTGGGTGTCAAGGAATAGTGTACCACACTGTGAGTCCCTGCTGGGACAGGCAGTGATAAAATGAAATGCACAGAGAGAATACCAAGCACAAATGCTAAGGACACACACCTTGAAACTAGAATTTCAAAGCTTCACAGGAACCTAAACTGTTAATTCAAGGAGTTAAATTAATTACATGTTTCCTTCCTTGTCTGATGTCACTCCAACATCCATTTTGATGTTTCTTCCCATGTTCCACTTAGTGATAAATCAATCCTGAAGCATGCAAATTTAATCTGTGGATTAGGCTAAGCACTGAGGCACTCGATCAATCTATGTCCACACTACAAAGCAGAGGTTTGGATTTATGTCCATGCTCCAGCTGACCAAGTGAGATTGTTGCAATTTAACAGTAGTTACTCGTTTTTGTTAAACCTCATCTACTAACGCCTGTCCCTGCCATACAATGTAAAATAAAAGCCTACATGATGGTTGCAGCCTGGTCTAGTGCAAGGTGTACTGGCACATTGCAAGGGGGGGAGGTTCAAAGTAGATGCTCTTTAAGGTCCCTTCCAACCCAAACCCAAACCATTCAATGATTCTGTGGTGTGCTCAACTCTTCAGAGCAGTGATGCACTCAACCCACTGGAGTCCTCTGGGATTTGATGGGGCAAAGGGAAGGCAGGGTTACTGTGGTGAGAAAAGGGGTCCTGTCTGATCCTGGCAGTACCAAAGGCATTTCCACCTCCATGGCTGGCAGCCCACAAGGTTTTGGTGAAGCGCGGCAGAGATCCCTGTTCTCATTCCACATATTCTATTCCGATAATTAAAAAAAAAAAAAAAAGCAAACATGGGAAAATTTTCTGTCTGCCTGAACGTGGAGCAAGGTATTTTGCTTTCCTTCTCCAAGCTCTCTGCACATGCTGCTCCATGAACTCTTAAATTAAGCAGGAAAAAAAAAAAACCTGCAAAAACCCTTCTTCAGCAAGCAGAAATCTACTTTGGTTGAGTTTTACAATACCTCCCTCTACTGGGAAAATACTGCCACGTTTCTCCTGCCAGTATTTCTTCCTACAGCCAGAGGGAGGTACGGATCAACCCACACATACTTTAGTAATTCAGACCGGGGCCAAGCTGAGAGCAGAGATGAATGAGAGACCAGCGGGTGAAGATGCAGGTTGGCATCATAGCCAGAAATTTATGTTGTTAATCAGCAGATGATCCATGCATGAGTAGGTGTGCAAAGAAGAGAGCGTGACACAGCATGAATCAGTTTTGTCCTGCCATTTGTACATAGGCCTCTTAAAAAAAAAAGAGTGACAAACAAGCTGGCAAACAGGTGATGCCCTAAGATGGGTAAAATTACTCATATGGACCTGGTATATGATGGGGTAACATCTTAAAAGAGAAAGGAAAAAAAAAAACCTACACCAAAATAATGAGGGGAGGGATAGTTTAAAGCCAATAAAACCACAGTTTAGATTTATTTTCACAGTCCAGAACATGTAGGGAAAAAAACCACAAGCAACTCCCAACCTGCATTTCTAGATCCAGGACCTAGCCTTCTGAGTAATTTTTACTGTCTTGGAATTAAAAACCCCTTCCCAACAGAGATTTTCAAAGCCAGTCAGAAATCCACCTTTTACATTTAAGCACCTTAGTTATGATGCATGAAGATCCTAAGCTGAAAAGTCTTATCTTTAAAAAAGTTTATTTCTGCTTGCACTCTGCTACTGTAGATATTTCCAGAAGGTTTACTTTATTCTATCATGATGAGATAAATTGCCCCTAGAAATGAGGGCAAAAGGCCCCAGGTGCCAGCTGGCTTATTGGGTGGTTAAAAGTGTCCCAGTAGAAGCTTCAAAAGACTGAAGATATCTCCAAGTTTAAAAAAAAAATTAAAAGATTTAAAAAAAAGAAGCAGACCTAGAAAACAGGCGGCAAATGAAGGAAACAGGAAACTGCCCAGAGAGCTGCTGCCCTGATACCCCAAGGAATTACCAGCTCTGGCAGTCGGGTTGTGTTCTGAAAGCCAGCAAGCCCTTCCAGGGTGCAGAAAAGCTGACTGCGACATATCAGATGGGCAATTGCTGAGCCCTGGTTTGGGTGGAGAGCTAGTGGACATCTCAATACAGGTCCCAAACTGACTTTGCCCTTTCAGAGAAGGAACAGGACTATTAGGAAATCCTAATTTTTCTCCAAACATCACTCATCAGGGTTAAATAAATGCAAACAAAACTACAGCAGCCTATAAACTGCTTTCTCTGTTGACTACCAGCAATTACTCTCCTGGACCCATCTTACAAATACTTTTCAAATTACTAACGCTCCATTAAACGTAGAGAAAGAAAAGCTTTTCATCAAGGTTTTGTCTCCTTTTACTGAAATGAAATGCCAAGGAGAGAAGGCAGTACAATCCCCTTGAGAAGGCTGGAACAGCTGGTAACCCTGACAACATGCACGTGGCTTGAAGGTACCTGCACCTCCTGGCACACAAACAAACACAACAAATACCATGAAAGCAGTAGGTGACACTACTTTACAGCTCCAAGGGCTTCTGTTTTACGAGGACAATTCAACCCTGAGCTCCCAAGAGAGCACCAGAGCATTTGAATGCTGCTGGTTGTATGGTCAAGGATGGTGAATTTAGCAGCCCAGAAGAAGCAATGATCCTGACTCTATGCCTGTAAAAACATCCCTCAGCCACCTCACACAATCTCTACTGTCCAAAAAGCCAAGGCATGGAAAACACATTACAGAGGAGGCAGTGGGGGCACTCAGAAAACACTTGAGACAGCACAGGTCGGACATACTGACAAGTGGTTCTATACTCTGACCAGCACTTCCAAGAAAGGTAGAAAATGGTGGGTCCCTAGAGAGTATCACCTTTAAATGCTCAGAAACCTGTAGTATGATGGTTTCTTGTATATAAGAAATAATATATTCTCTAAAGCAAAATACAGAAAGTAGATCAGGTGTCTACAAAGAATGAAGCTGAACACATGTAAAAACACTTAAAAATCACAGGCCAGGTGCAATTTTTAGCGACTCAAAAAAAAAATCTAAGTTTTTAAGTATTTACATTTTGGTTTTGAAATTATTAAAACTTGTAATTCACATCCAAGCAGAAAAATCCATACTGGAAAAAAACAGAAAACCAAACCAAAACCAAGCCAAACCAAAACAACAACAAAAACCGAAACAAAAATCAACAAAAACCAACCAAACAAACCCCCCCATCACAAAACAACCAACCAACCAGCAACAACAACAACAACAAAAACAGTGCAAAAGAAATGAAAGCAATTCAACGTGGACATTCAGTATGATGATGTAAAATGGAAAAGCCATTCCCCCTTCCCTTAATGCTGTAAAAATTGCTTTGAGATTCAGCATAAAACATAAAAATATGATCTCATATGGACTTTTCATAATCTTTTAAAGCACATGAAAAACATACTTAAGAGTCTTAAATCAGAGCAAAAACCTTAAACCAAAAATTCACAGCTGTCCTACCGTAAAAGCTTTGCTTCGCTGGCAAAGTCACTGACTTTTGAACACAACCACACCAGAAGCGAAACAATTTCTGTAACAGGTGGCACAAATCTTTTCCTTCCACTGGAATTACAGTTTTGGGCTCAATTACTCTGTCACAGTGTCCTCTTCCTCAGCCAGCAGACAACCCGTCAGCAGTGGTGTATCTTCAAACTGACCATGAATCCTCTGCTCTGGGTGGGGACAAAATAGTGTCCCTAAAAACACTCCCAGTGAGCAAAGGATAAAAAAACTACTGGAAATACCAGAATACCTCTGCATCTCCAGAACAACAAAGGACTTTGCTAAAAGCTCTGTTACCATGCTGCTTGCTGTAAGTAGTAATAAAACCCAGCAAGTAGAACTATTATTTGTCCTCTTCCTAGCTCTATTTATCACCATTCCCATGCATGGCTCCTGCTCCCAAGAATTTCCCTGTGAATGACTAAAAGCCCACACAACTCGTAGCCAGGCTGTCAGCTGAGAAGGCAGCACAATGTGAACTCCAGCAGATGCCTCAGCCAGACCCTCAGCCCCACTGACCAGGTGCACGCTTACTGTCAGCCTGTATCCTCGCTGGCAGCACGTTCACAATGAGCAGCCTTTCCCATATAAAGCTGCACATCAAATGCCCACTGCTTGCATGTTTTCCCTGTGGTTATTACTGGTAGTTGTGATAAAATTTAAAAAAAGAATAATTTAAGTGACTCAGTAAACCACTTCCTTCTTTGGCCCTGTAAAAACTTGATGCTGTAAAGAAGAGACTAAATCTATTAAAATTCACAGTTCAGCTCTACAAATTGTGTCATGCCAAGTCTCCATCTCAAAACTACTAAGGACAGAGAAGGAAGCAAACCTTCCACCTCATAGGAAAGGCTAAAGCTTTCATTATACCATCAGTGTATGGTACAGAAGTACAAAACCATAAGAACAGCAGGACAGCATTCCAGGTCCTTTTATGGGAACAGCAATCTTGGAATCACTGATGAGCAGCAAAGCATCAAGCAGGGCCACTTCAACCTATCACAAGCATCTGTCAGTGCCATGTGGAGTGGGAAGATTGCATCTCCCCACCTTCCCACCTGCTGAGAAAGAGGAATACTCACTGATTTTCTTCTTTTCTGAGATGAAGGCAGACAGTGTCACACACTGTAAGGCTACTGCCATCTCTGACAACCTCAGCACAGGACAAGGACTAACTGGGGACAAAACCACCATCTCACAGAGCAGGTCAGGGTGGTGAACCTGCCCAGAAAAACAAGAGTTGAGATGTGTCTCTCTTGCGTGGACAGAGACTCAAACTCAGTTTTTCTAAAGCAATCTGAATCCCTGGGACACCTCAAAGGCCTCAGGCAGGTTAAAGCAGGAATACCTTTAAAATCAACAATGTTTCCCCGCCAGTTGCTATGAAGATCTGTAAAAAATGAAGCCTGAAACCTTGCTCACCATCAGTGACAAAAAAATTAGGCCACAATCTGATGTCTGCAGGGGACATGGAGGACATGCTGCAGGCAGCAGTGTAGTGTCTCCATCTCAGTGCAGCAGTAGGGCTTCAGGCTTCGGTCCCCTGACTGCCAGTGCACTCTCCCAAATGGTCAGACAGGAAAGTTTCCTTAACACCTGTTTTCACCATACACACAAAATAATGCTATGCCATACCAAAAGAGCCAATTTTGCTTTTCCTTCATCATGTCTCTACATCCTGTTTCTTGCTCCTATTTCTGTCTTTAGGCCACTTAACATTATCGCTAACCCTTTTCTGTGGACAAATTAACAATGTAAGTTATCTTTCCAAGCTGCTGTTTCCCATACTGTCACATAGTGCTTCCTCATTTGAACTTCTTATCTCTTCCTGCAAAGACCTTTCAAGTACAAAAGTGGCAGTAAAGTTTCATTAAACTTATCACTGGACAGTTACCCTCCCAGGCGAAAGAATGCACTACAGCTTTGCCTCCCAAAATACGTCAAGGTAACAGCATTTTGTTCTTGAGCATGAAGAAAATCACAAAAAAACCCAAACAGTTATACAGAATGAGAGGCCTTGGTTGCCACTGCAATTCATATTATTGAATATATTGCTCATATGCTAGCAGTTCCACTTTTATAAAAAGGCAAGGACAGTTTGTTGATTCATCATAACTGCAAAAGCTGCAACACTTCATGGTTAATGTGAATAAGCATCCATTAAAAGGGAACTAGGAAAATAAGCATAAACTCTTCAATTAATGTTTTAAAGCATGTTTGAGCAATTCATTAACCAGCTGGCCTGGCTAAGCCATATTTTTCAGTTTTGTTCACATCACCATATTTGGCTCTCTTTTATCACCAATTTGTTTTCCAGAAGAGCTGTGCTAAAAGAAAACTTGCAAACAAAATTATGACCAACGAGAGCAGAACAAGACCAGCCCCAGAGAGACTATGCTCATAGGCACTGACACATCACTGCAGTCTGTGGCTGCCCAGACCAGGCCTGATGGGAAGTGCAGGGCAGAGTCACACAAACAGCTCTGGACAAAGTCACACGGTTCAGCCAAGCCCATCAGCTGCTCCTGGCACCAGGGCTTCCTCCAAAAGAGGTCAGCAGATGTGACTCTGTAGTGATCATGAGCTCCTGAGGTAACAGAGAGGGGGCTGGACCTGCACTAAGCATAGAATTAGACCAAAAAAGTTAGTCTACAAGCAAAAGTTAACTAGGGAAGGGAACCACTGGTTCATATCCACATTTCCACAGATTCAGAGTATTTTTCTTTGCTCCTCTAGCAGGCCAACTTGAACTAGGACTGCAGAGCAGAGGTAGAGCCAAATCCCCAGAGCTGCTCTGGGATGCTCAATACTGCAGCTTCTGGACAAGTCAGTGTCCCCTCTGCTCCAGGCAACAAGAGCCACCCTGTGCAAGGAGACCTCTGAGGTGCCATGAGCTGGTAGAGAAGCCTGACAGTCACACCCTGCAGCTGTCTGCCTCATCACCCCCTGAAATCACCGTCTCCTGGGCAAAACAAGCAGAAGGAAATATGTACTCATGACTCAGCTGTTCCAGTTTGCTGAGGGTGTATACAAGAGAGGGCTGAACTGACCTTGGAGCTCACCACCAAGTTCCTTTTTTCTCCTTATGACACTCTTCCTTCCCCTTCCCCACACAGTCCTTCCTCCCTCACCTTCACCCCAGCTGCAAGGAGCAGCCCATGTCTTCCTCTCTCAAGAGCTCTCTCCCAGCCACCAAAACGGGAGAAGATGGGTTTGGGGGGTGGGTTAGTGAATGCAGCTGCTGTAGGGCAAAGGACCAGTGGGTGCCATACACAGCACAATGGAGGGAGATGCAGGAAGAATCCCTCCAGCTCAGCAGAAGTGAAATGTTCCCTCATCCTGTTCCCAGAGCCCCCGGCTGCAGCCGCCCCCTCCCCACGGGCCGTGCCGGGACCCCCGCCATGACCGGGCCGGCCCGGCCGCGCTCGGACCGGCAGGCGGAGCCCGAGAGCCGCGCTCGGGCCCAGCCGCACGGGCCTCTCCGCAAAGGGTCCCCTGCCCGCAGCGCCCTTCCCTCCCCACACTGGGGAAGGCCTGTTCAAAAAAACGAGGAAAAAAGCCCCAAACGCCCCCGGGGTTCCCCTTGCAGCCCTTCCTGTCAGTGCCATCACAGCTGCCGTTCGAAGCAGAGCCCAGGCCACCACATAATGCCCAGCAGAACTGGATGGCTCCTTGCAGCTGCATCCTGATGTGCAGGGAGATGCACACATTCTGTTGCATGGACAGCACAGCCATGGGCCAAACTGACAGTCACCAAGGGTACATCAGGGCATGAGCCCCATTTCGGGATCTCTGATTTCAACTACCTACATCACTGTCTGTACCTGTCTCCTTTCTGACACAAGAGCACACTGGAGGAGGGAATACTGCTTCAGAGAAAAAAGTGATTTTAATCCAGGGTAGGGCTATCATATCCCTTCTATTTCACTTACAGAGACTACAGATGCACTAAAATACCATCAAAAAAGATTTGCCACCCATGGATACAACCCTGTTCCTAGGCTTCAGTAAAGAAGCATGCACTCACTAGTCAGTACATTTCCAATCTTCAAGTGCTTTGTTGCTTTAACAAGGCCTCTCTGTTATCCTCCTCTGGCAGGACAACAACTCTCAGGCTTTTTCAGTAATAAATACAGACTCTCTTCAAAATAATCTAGGTCAACCTTCCTTTCTATTTAATGCACAGCATTTCCAAAATAAGATCTGTTTTTCTCTGCAGGCATATCATAAAACATGATAAGGCTTTTAAATAATCCTTCAAATGGCCCAGCCCATGGTCATTTGAATTCTCTTTTGTGAGCATCACTATTTTCATTTATTTTCATGAAATTTCAGCTTCTTGATTGTGGAGCCTCTTTTCAGACTGCCAAGATAATTTTTAATTAATCTCCTGTATCCCTAAAGGTTTATCCAAATCAAGGACATTCACAAACTTCGTAAGCCAACTTTCAGCTGCAGCATCCAAGTCACTGATCAAGTACTAAATGCAAGTGATAAAAGAGAGAATTCCTGCAAGGTGCAATCACGCAGGTTCTGTTTGGGGGATCCTGTTGATGGCTCTGTGTCAGAACATCGATTCTGGCCCAAAAGCTTCTTTTCATACAGTTGCACACCTCCCTTCCAGCAATTTCACCTAGACTATTATTTCTAAACTGCAATATACTTTCTTGAAACCAAGCCCCGAGTCCACACTAATATGCCTTAAAAGGGCATGATGAAGGAACAGGAGGAGGTATCAGAAGCACTCATGTGAATGGTCCACAACAAGAGAGGCAAAAGAAGACAAGTGGATACACAGAAGAGAATTTGCAAGGCTTATGCTCCAACAAAGTAAATCACCATCACCTGAATTCTAAAGCCTCTTTCTCTTGTTTGCTTATGAAATTTTGTGTGAGACAGCATCAGCAGATACATCTAATTTATTTCCTCTTTTCTGTTTATAAGGCACGCTCATCTGCCAGACCTGGAAAATTGCCTGCTTTGAAACAATCTGTTCTTAGAAATCCATGTGGCTCTTTCAATGCTGTATTATTCAGTAAGTGCTTATATATTGACTGTTAGTTGCACTCATGACTTGCTAGGGTTCAAAGTTAGGCTGACTGAGCTTTAGTTCTCCAGCAGCCTGTTTTTGTCACATTTTCAAATATAAAGACTGTGGGCAATCTTCTGGGGCCTCTTACATGAGCTCTGAAAAAGCATCCCTAACAGGCCTAACAGCAGTCTATGAATCATCCAGTACTACTGCTGGCACAATGTGCACAGTATTAAGCCAAAATATTAGAGAAATTGTATCACACTATGTTTGGCATTAATGTTACAAAAAGCATTCTTCCTCACCATTACGAATGCATATTATTATCTTTAAGGATTAAACAGGAACAGTGGCAGCCAAGGGAAAATAAACAACTTGCAACCATGAAGATTATGCCTGTGGAATGGTATGAAAGGACCAAAGAGACAATTCTCTTGTGAGAAATTCTTTACACTTTTCAGCCTGGATCTGGCTCCATTCACCTCCAGGGTTTCATTAATGTTCTCCCTTTTCCCTGGGGTTATGTGAAAGAGGAAATGAGATAACGCCCAGTCGGTCCTTGTTACAGGCTCCAGCCCTTTGAGCAGCACTCAGCAGTCACACTGACTAACACCATCGGTAGCTGCTTTCCTCCCACACTCGCTGGCAGGGGCCCGGGGATCTCCCCTCCCAGGCATGCTGCCACCAACCCGGCCAGCTGGCCGCTGCCGGCCACCCTGCTTCCCTTCTGTCGCACCTCCCTGCTGCTACTCACTGTTCCACCCATCAGCACTCAGGAATGCAAAGGACTCCTTTCCCTCTCTCCTGCCAATGATACCAACTAACTTGTGCTTGGCATTGTCTCACCAGGGCACTGCAAGGGCTTGTCCCACTCCCCAGCCTTCACAAAATGCGGGCAGTGGCTTGGCTTGTAAAGGAAGCCCTGCATCCACAGCACCCACAGACATTAGCTTCGTCCTTGAATCTCAGAGCCAACTCAGGATTCTCTGGATGAAGGATCAGCCAAGGTGATGTCTGTCGGGACTTGCCCACCTGGCCAGGGCTGTACCACAGGGCAGAAGAGAGAGTTGGGGCATAAATGCCTGCCCCAACCTGAGGGAAAATGCACTGCAAAGACTGGATTTTATTCAGGTGTGGTTTGTTCAATGCTCAGACCAAGAAGCTGCCCAGAATTATGTAATCTGTGGCAATCCTCCATGCAGTTATGAACTTCTGGATTACTGATCAACTGTAGCACTAAAAAAAAGTTCATCATGAAGCTGCACATTTAAGAACACTATTGGAGGAATAAATGTAGGCATCAGCAGAGGGAAAAACAAGTTATTACATACCAGACCAGTGAAGATGAGCTCAGTGAAACAACTTAATTGTTTGGAGGGGAATACAGTGAGTCACCTTTAAAAATTTCAAGTGTTCTCAGTACAATCTCTCACAAGACTCCAAAGTACTTTATAGAGTCAGAAAGAGTCTGCAGGCTCTCCAGCTCAAAAACCCCACATATGAATAAGTGTTTGGATTATTGGACTTCCATTGCATTATTAGCTGGATCCCAGTTTGAAGAAACGTGTGTTCCAACATGAAACTGCCTTCAAATTTTTTATTACATACTGGTTGGCCTGTTTGCATATTTCTCAAGAAACAGATATTATTACCACATATGTGTGGCACAGACAACTTCTGTGCTCACCACTCGCCCTCCCACCTCACCCACCGTGCTGGTCTCCTCTCCTGCCCTTCTCACACCCTATTTTGGGAGACAGAGAAAATGAACAGTGTAAAGACTTGTATAAGAATTCATCCACTCCAAGCAGAAGAATGTTATAAGCAACTAGAAATGTACGCAACATTTATTTCTGAAGGTCATAACAGCCTGAAGTATTTTTATTCAGACAGCCCCTTCCTAGTCCACGTCTGTCTTGTGTACCACTGCAGTAAACCTCAAGAACTACTCCACCCCTTCAGGTCAAGAGTAGTGAGGTCATGGATCTCCAGAAATCACCCTCGTATATCATCCAGTTCCCCTTCTGTCACCCAGAGGGATTGCCAGTCCCTGCACACCCTCCCCTCCTTCACCAGCATTCTCCTCTTCCCTCATAAATGGCTTATCCAGGGACTTTCCATATGGGAGCTCTTCCAGCAGCACAGCAGGAATGTGCAGCATTATGTGCAGCAACACAGAGGCACAAGTGTGTGCTCCCTGTTGTAAGGAGCAAAAAGATATCATTCAGAAGATAAAACCAGAACAACTTATCTGTAATTATTCACCATAAACATCTTGGTTTTGATCATACAAACATAAACTTGGGCGTAACTTCTACCAGGAACTGTGAAGAATGCCAGTTTGTAGGAAGTCAATGCACATATTGTACATATTTTAAAGCTCTTGCTATTAATTCTGCTTTATGTGACAGTAGCTATGCAATAACCTTCCAAGCTGACACCAGCATCTTTTTCTTTTTTTTTTTTTCCTAAAAAATAGGGGCACTTTACAGCAAAGCAGAGAAGTCTTATCTGCAAGATAAAGTAAGGTACTACTCCATTCTGCTTGCTGTAACAAAACCAATCATAAAGGGGAAACAAGAATACTTTTATTATAAATCACATTCAATCACCCTACTGCTTAGTACTGAATAATAAATTATAAATAATTAATTTAACATCAACACCTCTTTTGCTTGCAATTCCACCCATAGAATATTAGACATTCTGTTAATTTCAGAATTGTATTCCTCTTGCAGCTTTACCTGATTTTGCTTTTTTTAGGAAGGAAGAAGGGGGTGTCAAGGCAGTCTGCCATTCCCTAGATGACTAACTGCTTTACCTATCAGCCCTCCAGTGCCTACTTCCCTCTGCTATGTACAGGTCTGACTCTGTAGTGTTTAAACATCTCACAGTCCTTATGCTATTTGTCCTCAAGCACTCCTGTAAGACAAGGTGGTGTGGAACTCAGCTGGCAGCTCTGGAGCTGGGGCAGAGGCAACACCACTAGCAAAGATTCGGGAGCAGGAGATGGTGCAGCACAGGGGACCAAATCCTGCTCTGGATTTGCATCCTTGCCTCAGATCACATGAAGTCTGGAGAGACACTCTAGCAGAAAGGATGCTTAGTTAAAAATGAAAATCAATGGAGCAGTTTAACTTGAACAAAAGGGAAGCATTTCAAGGCTCCCAAGCAAAACCCTCACTAGCAGCAAAGTGCCACCTCAGCATTGCATTTGCAGCCTGTTTGCTGGCTGGGCTGAGGGTCTCTGGCATTTAAGAGCCAGATGTGAAAGTGCTGTCTGGGGACACAGCTAGACAGGAGATGTCCATCTGTCTGTCTGTCCCACTCCTTTTCCTACTCCTTTTCCTGAGTTTTTTACACTAGGCAGTCTGAAGAGAGGGAATTGCTTCCCTTGCACCAGTGGCCAACTTGGGTGCTCCTGTGGTGGCCATTAGGATGAATTCACATTTACAGGGTGACACTGAAATTTCACCTGAAGATTGTTCATCTGTCATGGGGAGCAAGATTATGCTCCTGCAGCACACCAGAGGCCATTCTCCAAAGCACCTCGCCAGGCTCCTGTGTTTTCATTTTTGGAGAGGGCAGGGAAGCATTTCTCTAAGAGAAAAGGAGTGGCAGGACGGAAGGAATCCAGACCCGGAGGCACAGTGGGGTGGATCAGTGGAAACACTGCTCTGATCACCTCATCTCCACATTTGCTGCACCCTGCCAGCCCTGACAATTATGGCACCACACTTGCTACCCTTGGCCTCAGTCACCCCACTGGCTGGCTGTGCCCCTTCTCCTTTACTTCCCTTAACCGTCCTTGGTAAATGGGGCATCAGAAAGAGGCATTTCACTTTAGGAGAAGAAAACAGTTCTTTTGCCTGCACTGGGAAACCAGCCAGCTCCCATTCAAATCAAAGGGAAGGGATCACGTGGATGCATTTCAATTAACTGCACTGGTGAGGCAGACTGCAAACAGGCTTCCCTTTCAGCCAGACCCCTTCATTTATGTCTTCTGTTGGGGAGGTGGTGGTGTATTCAGCCAAATTACGTGGGGGATTCATCTTGTTACACACTGTCTGAAAGCTGGGAGGAGGCTGTATTTGCAGAGGGCTGAATTTAGCAGGGCCATAATCTGGTGGCAAATAAGGGGAAAAAAAGAAAACTTATTTTCTGTCTGCTAGAGCTATGGTCTCCAAATTATTTTGATTGTGTACTTCTATCAAAAAAAAAAAAAAAAAAAAAAAAAGAAAAAAGCTCGTATCCCCAGTACAGGTACCTTTATTTATTTATAAATTATGTGCATACAGTTCCACCATCAGACAAGCAGACTGCAGGGGTTAAAGAGCTGATTACAGAAACTGTCATCTGCTCACTGGTATTGGCCCATCACACAGGCTCTTATGCCAGTACCACCTTCAAATACTCCAGGGCAACTTTCAGGTAGCATCAGTCTCAGGAAGGAAAAAGAAAACAAAAGGAAATATAACCAAATGAAAAACAGCACAAGGCTTCTTGCAAGCAAGAGTGTGTGCCATTTCTCAAGAACTGTTTTCCCTTAAAAGTAATTTTCAAAGTCTCTGTGGACACACACCCTTCATGAAAGAATGCGAGGAAGGAGCATTCACAGAGATTCTAAAGGCATTCTAAATATGGGTCACATATGTGTTATGCATATAAACAATCATGTTCAGATAAAGAATTACTATCATGGGTTATCCTTAACAACCAGAAAAGACAGAGGTCTGAAGTCACTACTAACCTACAGTGGGTTTTTGGCACATCATTCGTGCTTCCTCTGACAATGGGCATTCCCATTTCATTTCCTATTTACTTCTAGCTGCTATAAAAATAGCAGGTCATCAAGTAATGAAGCACATCAAATACTCAGCATATAAATAAGTAAAAAGATCAACAACATCAGGTGTGTGGTAAGGTAAAGGTCATTTTTATTTGTGTGGAAAATACAGCAAGCTTAGAAGAACAAGAGCAGTAACAGAACTAGTATTACAATTATATGTTTATTTTTTTCCCTTAATTAATTCCCTTATGGTAAGTTACATGCTAATATCAATGACAGCAATAGATAAGGAAAATACAAGAACTATACAGACATTGCTTTTACCAGGAACTTCCACAGGCACTCAAAACTTATGAAATTATTTGAAAATAGTGCTGCCATACAGCTCAAAAAAGCCTGATGCACATCTTTCAGAATAACCCTCACCACCCTAATTTGAGCATATGACTTAGCAGAAGAAATGGAAATCCCCAGATGTTGTGTCTGACAAAAAGTAGAAGTGAATTCTGTGTACTAGATATTTGAAAAGAAAGAAGTTACTTACAAAATTGACTTTTCTGCTTTCTAAGTAATACAGATCTGCAAGGATGCCAAGCTATTCTGAACACAGCCCATAACAGAATTCATTCAGGACAGCAAAAAATGCAGCTTAAACTATCTTTATTTTAGTACCATTTTTAGATCATGGTAATGCCAGTAACATACAATTACTAATGTTGGTGTATCAAGAAAGTACCAAATTAAATTTTAAGAAGTTTGCTTGTCTATCAAACTCCTTTTTTGGTAGCTCTGATCTGCTACTGAAAAATGAGGCATCGGTCCAACATAAAGAATAAGCCCGAGGGGAAAAAAAATCTTTACTCCAAAAAAATCCAATAGCTCTTTTGACAGAAAGAAAAAGAGGAAGAAAGGCATTTTCATCTGAAGGCACATATGGAAAAACAATTTGGGTTCCTTCAGATTCGGGGGGGGGGGAATGCAGAGGAAGTTTTAATTTAAAAAAAAACCAACCAGCCCAAGACAACCACACTCAGCAGCCAGGAGCTCAGCCATAGGAGTCCAGCTCCTCACATCCCCACAGCATCTCCTGTGTGCCCTGCTCCCTGCCTCACCCCAGAGACCACCCCATCCCTGCCATGCTGTGAAATGTGAGCAGGGACAACCAGAGCAAAGCAGAAGTTTTCTGTCATTTTTAGTTCGCCCATGACTGTGAACATGCAGCCCAGGAAGAGACAGTGGGCCAGACTGGGGCCAAAGAAACCCACCAGTTAATGCTGGTGCCTACAACAGCTAGAGATTTAAAACACAAGAATTCCCACCTCGACATGAGGAAGAACCTCTTTACACTCAGGGTGGCAGAGCACTGGAACAGGCTGCCCAAGGAGGCTGTGGAATCTGCCTCTCAGGAGACATTCAAAACCCACCTGGACACATTCCACATTCCTGTGTCACTGCTCTTGCTGACCCTGCCTTGGTAGGGGGGTTGGACAAAACGATCTCCAGAGATCCCATTCCAACCTTAAGAATTCCATGATTCTGGGATTTATGGGACACATTTATTACTAATTTTTGAGCTTTAAAAAAGGGGGGGCGGCAGTCACAAAAACGTGAAGACACTACCCATGCTAACTACTAAAAATGAGACAAAAAGAGAAAACCAACAAAAAAAAAAAGGGTGAAAACAAAAATTCAGTAAAATATGTGATGTCAGGCATGTATTCTAATTTCAAATCTTATCTTTCAAGCTTGGCCTCTAGCTGCTCTTCTCTGCCATTTCAAGTTACTTAAAACTTCTTGCCGTCATTGCAGATGAAGCAATTCAGATGGGATTTGCAGGGAATCTTCTTCCCACAGCAGGAAGTAGAGACAAAGGCAGCAATAGGCAGAGACAGTTTGGGTAGAAAAAGCTGATGCAGTAAGAGAGGACTGCACATGATGGACGGTGGGAGGGAGGGGAAGGCAATTACCATAATTGGTATTCTGGAAGCCACAGCCCATAAAGGGAAACAATGAAGTTTCGTCCTGTAAAATCCAACATCCCACCAAGTCTGAATATGTTCCAGATTTATTAGTGGTTAAGAGTAGATGCTTAAAAGAAAGCACAGGAATTCCAGTAAATGAATTCAAGACAGTAATAAAGCCAGAGAAGATGACATACACCAGTATTATATGAAATACAATATGTGAAATGAAAGTGAGACTCAGGGGAGCACCTTTAAAAAAATGGTTAGAGAAATGTTTCTGAACTTCTGCTGACATGAATGAGAAAAGCTTCAGATGCTCAGTGTTCCCAAAATAGGACTCGTAACCCAGCCTTCTCCTCCTGGGTTCATTACAGAAAAGCAGCTTTTTAATTACCCAGATTTAAATAATCCTGAATTATTCTGTACCTAAGACTTGAAATTAAATCAGATTTTCTCAAAAAAAAAAATGCTCAAAGTGGCCAGAAATTCCTTTAAATTCTGTTTTTCCCATGTCCATGACTTGCAGCCTATAAATGTCAAAAGCTATTAAAAATAAATTTAAAAATTAAATCAGCCCTCAGTTTTAATCACCAGTGCCAGGAACCATGGAACAGCAATTATATAATGGAAGAGGCAAAAGAGAAGAAAGAGAAATGAAGATAAAATTTTCTTGTTGTCAGAACAGCCACAGGATTTCTCACTTAATTCCTTTCAGCTAGGGAAATCTTAATAAATATGTTATTTGTATGTGGATAAAGTACAATAGAAATGCGTGGTTTTATTAAATTTTAAGGAATTAAGATAGGCCAACCCTGCCAATGGCCCATACTTACCCAAAGGGAGGGATGAATGTTACTGAGGGGACTGTGCTATGCTGCCATCACCTTCCAGACAGGAGCTGGAGGACAACTCCCTGCTTTTGGGCTCAGAGCATCAGCCTCTACCCAGGGAGGAGGCTGCTTTATCTTCAAGCCAATCATTAATGTATGCTTTGACTGCTCAAAGGAATCTTCCTAAATACACAACAATCAGTCCAATCAACCTGGAAGTGAGAGTATAAAAACAAAAGATTCACAAACCGGATACCACTAAGGAACAAAAGGGGCTGTTTTTCCCTCCTAAGGTAGGAGATGAAATGCCAGCTCAAGAGTACCTCATTGCTGATACTCTTAAGAGCAAAACGTTTGGGAAAGCAAAGGCTTCCTTTGTTTTGTTTGCTGGTTGTGTGTGTTTGTTTTTAAGCTTTCTTTCTCCCAAACAAACAACAACAAAATCTGTATACCATTCCTGGCTTGCTCTCTGACCTTCAGCAAGTTGCCATCTCCTTGAAATCACAGTTCAGAGACACAGTTTACAGATAGCCTGTTTCACAGCTTCTTGGGTGGGTTCAATCATGCTGCAGCAGGATGATGCCGAGTACCAGTCCACAGAAACTTTCTTACCCTGACCAGATGTTTTAAAAAACAATTGTGGCAGGTAACCTGTCCTGCAATGAAACGTACTGCCATGAAGTTACCTTTACTCTCCCAACAGCTGGCATAAATTCTGTGCTGTGTGCTCTGCCCAATTAAACACAGACATCATTTGTGCCTGTGTCTGAGCATGTCTGTCCCACCAAGGGGCATCATACATAAGTATAAGCCCAGCCCTAAGCTGCACTTCACCTTACCCGTGTGTCCCTGAAATCTACCAACATTTTATCTTTCAGAAAGTGGGATAGGAACCAGAGTTCTTTATAGCCCAAATGAAATCTGCCAGTACTGTTAAATGGAATAAAACATATCTAAAAAGGCTAGCTCCTTCTAAAAATCCCATTGCAGCAGAGTTATTCTTCTCTTTTTACTGGCTTTAAGCAATCATTGTACTTACAGCACTCCCTCTCCTCTCCCACCCCCTCGACTTTTGGGATGCTACAATGGGAATGCTGCGGTGTGAAAGCAAAAGAAGTCCAATCATCTGTTTAATATCACATTTACTTGATACTGCAAGGGCAGCAAATCTGCTCTAACTAACACTGCCTTGCAACTATCCTCTTCAGAAATTGGCTTTTCCACAAGTGTTTACAAAGGAGATAATGAAAGGTCACTCCAAGCAGCCCAACCAGGTGCTCAGCACTCAGCAGAAATCACCAGCATAAATTAATTAGAAATGAAAAAAAAAAAAAAAAACAAACCAAAAAAACCAAAACAAACAATACTCACAGAGACTACTATTTCAGCAACTTAATGGATAAATCATTACAGTTGTCCAAAATCAAATCTAGTTCAAAGGGAAGAGGGGGACGATACCAAATTAACAGAAATACTGTTTTTACCATTAAACCCCAACGTGCTGCTCTTAATGTCACTGAAAAATACTTGCACAATGCTGACTAAGGCAAGAAACATTGAGCAAGCAGTATAAATTCTTAGAAACCACAGTGACTTAGATACTGTCTTATATTCACCTGCCTTTTTTAACCTCTTCAGTACTTAACTGACTGCCCACAGGTGATTCAGAGCTTGTGGGATGCATCATAAGTTATTAAAGTCCTCCTAACCAAGCCGGTGTATAAATGTCAACTTCCCTGCTGCTCTTTTATTCATGTGTGTCATTCACTAACCATTGTTACAAGGCACAGCACTTCTCCCCTGCTCCCTCTTTCCTGAATGGTGTTCTTGCTTTGTCAAAATTTAACTAGTGCAGAACACCACCACACCATGGGAGTGTACCAAGAGATCCCCTGACCTCACCTCTGCAGAGCCTGGCTCTCAGACAGGTCGCCAGGAGTCCCACAATCCACAGTTCCATGGACACCAATACCCCTCCAACCCCTACTTGCAACTCCACTGCCAACCCAGAGCTCAGCTCCCTTTCATGAACACAACTCACTTGCTGTAAAATTCACACCTCAGAGAGGTGTGACTGAGGACACAAAAGCCCCAGTGAACAGGAACCTCCTCCTTACTTCCCCATCCATAACCACTTTGTTTGCACCAAAGAACATGCAGGCCACCACCAAGTGACTACTGGGCTAAAAATGTAAATTAAATTATACCAGTTAGCAGTATACTGGGTTAATACACAACTTTGTAACACTCCACTGCATAAGACAGAAACCAAATTCATCTGGGCTCTGACCCTATGAGCAAGCAGACCCGTGGTGACAGTGGCTCACTCTGCTTTTTCAATTTTTGCTTTCTTTCACACATTTACATTTGCATGGTCAGTTGCCAAACCACGCAAACCCAACTGCAGCGGAAAAAAGGCATCACAGAGATCTCTTGAAAAATGCTGTAAGTAAAACTACATAGTTTTATATATATATGTTACAATGATAATTTTTAAATTAAATTCAGGTCATATGTATTAAAAAAAGCTGAAACAGCCTTAGTTAGTATTTATAAAAACAAGTATAAGGTATACAAAATAGGTAACAAATTCAGTGTATGACAACTTCAGCTGAAGACATTTATCTGTAGGCCCAGGGATGTGACCCTGGCCAGGCACAGTGGTGTCACATAAGATGCTGGACCCATCCGTGTGATAGCCAGCTGCTCTTCTTTAAATATGAGAAATCAGAGATTAGGAAGATATCCTCCTCTTACACGGCTGACCTTAGTGCACCATCCATACAGAGCGAATTCAGAACCGTGATGGTTTTGAAGGTTTCAAAGCTGACAGAACCAGTTTCCAAGTATTAGCAGGTATTTTGTTTTATTTGGCCATTGATCTTCCACTTATGGACCCTTAAGACTAAATCAAGCTCCAATAAATAGGGCAGTGGAATTTCAAATGGCTTTGAGGAAAATTGGTTAAGACTTGCTGTCTTAACTGTATTAGTTTAACACTCTAACCTCTAGAATTTGCACGTTATCAGAAGCATTAAACAGTGAGAGGTCACACATACAGTCATTTCTTCATCCGTAACAATGGGCTGAAGGTAATCAAACTGGTATAGAATTCTCCATTTATATGCATACAGTCTTGAGGAATTGTCACAAAGCTTCATTAATCTATTTCTGTTGAAGTTAATAACAGACCCCTGCAGATTTGAAAGGAACTGGATTGTAAGGGGTCATGCAGGCAGAGAGCTATGCAGAGAGCTCTAGTGAAGCAAGCAGTAGCACCCTGGCTAGCTAGCTAGAACTGAGCTCAGCTTGGCTCTTCATAACTACTGAATAAGCCAACAATCCCTGACTTCAGCAGTTTCCTCTCTTCTCCCCCTGCACATAAGTTATGAGTGCAACTGGTTCACAGCACAGCAGCATGCCACTGTGATGAAGAGAAAGCCACTGCTGCAGTGTGGGTTGATGAAGCACTTAAGATGTGTGTCCTCTCTAAAAGTACACATTTTTTTAGCACAGCAAATGTGTTATTTACAGAAGCAAAGAAACAGGATACAGCTGAGATATTAGGAAATCAAACATCATAGTATGCAGGTATAAGGTAATAAAAATATAAGATAATATAAGATAAAAGGTAATATAGGGTAATAAAAAATGATAAGATACATAAGAAAAAAAACTTCTCTGGTGCTGAGAAAAGATAGGAGAGGCAGAATTACCACTTAAAAAAATCTGTATTTTCTCCTGCTACTCTTCTTACCTGTGTGGTTGGTTTAAATATTTTATGTGCCAGATAGATGTATGTTACGAAAAAAGCTTATAAAGAGAATACAGAACACACATGCACTCAACCCTCACATAAGCCACAAACTGTGAGGCTGAACCCAGGTCCTGCTAACTGAGGACATGTGTTTTGCACTTGAGTTCTTGGCTTCAAGGAAATTAAAATTTAAACTCATAACTTGACCTGAGTGAACTCAGGAATTTAACTTAAGGGCTCTGCTGAGCATGAGGACTGTATTGTCATCAGACTAAATAAATTGACTATTTTTACTTAGATACATTTCACTGTCTATCAATTTCTGAAAAGCAAGTATGTCCTTTCTAAACATTTTTATTGTTCACTTTAAGATAAGAATACATGAAACAAACATGATCTCCTTGTCCTCCCTGACTTCTCTTAATACCGTAAGGAAAATAGCATAGGAAAAAGTTTTATAGCATAGGAAAAAGTTAATGCAATTCTGTTAATGCCCTTGCAACACTTCCACTTGTCCACCAATTCAGCACTAAAACATGAAAAATTGGATACTGACAGCACCAATGCTTTTGCCTTATTAAACTTTAAATCAGCTTGTGAAGTTGATACTACAAGACCTCTGTGGTATTAAAAAAAGCATTTTTTTTAACTATAGATTTCTTCACAATTAATTCAGGTAGACCCTGCCTTTCTTGCATCTCCAAGATCAACTCCAAGGACATTACTATTTAAACCATGAATACAGAGCTGATCTATTATTTTTTCCAAGTTTAAAAAACCTTTTGACTTGGAACTAAGGCTCTGCTCATTTTGCATTTGCTTTCATGACAAAGGATTAATGATAGGTTAAAAAATCTGGACTCAGCAGCTTTTCACTATATTCCCCTCCCACTGTGGTAGGGACAACCAGCTAATACCTGGCAATGCAAACCAAGGAAGGAACATTACTCAATATATAAGAGAAAAATCCTCTGCTTGACATTTGTACCATCAACACCTTCTTGCCTACACAGGTTGGACACTAGAAGACAGCTTTCAGTGGTGCAGTTCCTCCTCTGGGAGAACAGAGCCCTTCTTCCCACAGAAAACCTCCCATGCCACATTACCATCACCTCAGCCACTCTAGTGATGGCTGGGATGGCTACAGCTGCTCCACTGGGCACACAGTGACTGAGATCCCAGCATCTGCCCCATCCCATCCCATCCCATCCCATCCCATCCCATCCATGAACTCCGGTGCTTGTTTTTGTAATGCATGGAAGTAACACTGCTGCATGTTTCTAGCTGTGTGCTATTGGACTTAACAGAAAATCCATGATTGAAATCAAGCCACTACACAGCTAAACTTTACCAAAATCCATCAGGTAAAAATTATTAGACCACTTTTCCCTCAGATGACACAAAATACTCATTATGTAATCCTCCCTTCATTGGGAATCTGTCCTGTCTGAAATTGCCCTGAAAAGACACCGGTATCACACAATGACATTAAACTTCTTCAATGTCTCTTTCAAGTATAGGTTGACAAAGCTATTCATAAATTAATAAATAGCCCAAGGTGAGCAGAAAGATTTCTCATGAAACCTGAGCAGTAATGCAATATTACTGTTCCTGGATCCTTTGCCATTTTATCATCTGCTAGTAATTCTCCCAAGGGTGATGTCAAGGATCCTCTTAACTGTACTGTTTGCCCACCTCTGCATGGTAATGATAAAAATATTGATTTTCACATTGGTGACTCAGATACAATTTGACACAAGAAGTCCAAAGTATTTCATCCTTGCAGTGCATCAGCAATCACAAGCACAGAGAGCTTCACTCACATCAAAATGAAGCAGCCTCATTAATACATGACACTGGAAACAGTGCTTCATTTGCCCTATACTTTTCAAAATGAAGGCCTGGTCCAGCAGCAGATTTTAATGAAGGTTGTGGAGGAGATAAGAGAATGGTTTGGAAGACAGGTCTGCCTTGGGCAGGGACATCTTCACCTCGATCAGATGGGTCTGAAGAGCAGCAGCTGCAGGGTGAGATTTGCCTCGGGTATGAGCTGACACCAAGGAGAATCCCACCTTTCCTTGAGAACCCTGACACATGGAACACCCCCCCACCCTTGAAAAGCCTCAGATCCCCTCCAAGTCCTGCTGGAGTGAAGGTTGATAATTCCTATTCTGCATGTGACAATAAGGAAAATGTGGCTTTGAGTCTTAGACAAAGTTTGAAATTTTGACCTTCAGGCTTACACCATGTGTAGCCACCAGCAATATTCCAGCCCTCCTCCATCACTTCATCTCACTGCAAAGCTGTGGCACAACTCATCTCTCCACCACCCAAAGCTAAACCCCACATGGTGACCACACTGCCCTGTGCCAGTGCCTGAAGACATCCAGCTTCCAGCATGGCATTAAGTGAGGCTGTACGAACCATTCCAGAAGGGACATCCCTTGACCAGGATGCCCATGGAGAAGGGAGCCTTTTCACTTTGAAAAGAGAGAAATTTTAACTGTGAGAGAATTCAGCACAGGGGAATTCATCCCAGGGCTGCGAGCCCTTTAGTTCCCCCCCACCCCAGACTGTCCTGCCTCTGTGAGTTTCTTGTATTTATTTTTTTTTTAATGTGAACCTGAAACAGTTCTTCAGTGTTTGAATGAGCAGGGACTCGGTCAAAAGAGTAAGACCCACTAGCCTTTGGATTATTTCAAATAATTAACAATAAACTGCTGGTTTTGGATATGATTACAGAAATCACACTTCTTTGATGCACAACAGCAAATGAGCCCACTAAAGGGGCAAAAGGAGGTAGATTTTTTTTCTGGGAGATAAGCACTTTCCTAAGTAACACCTATCCTGAGGATCATATTTATACAACTATTTAAACAAACAAGACTTTTGAAAGTCCGCTATAATCCACTAATAAGGAAAGATCAAAGAAACTAACAGGAAGGCCAGGATGCAATCAAAATATTTGATCGGTGAGTGGTTTTGTATCCAAGCCATAAACTCAAGGGCATTTCAGTGGAAGCTGTGGGAGGAGAAGCTGCTGTGAACACGTGGAGATTATGTGGTCATGGCAGATGGAGCCCCTTAGGGGAATCCTCCCACCCCAGTGCTATCCCTGCATCCCTCCCTACACAGGACACCACCAGCATCCACCATCCCCAGCTTCCCATAATTTTCAGTGCAGCTATGTTTAACAACCAAGGGTGGAAATTGTACTCATTCCCCTAAATCCCACCACCTCCCCCACTAAAGTTAAATATTTGGCCTTTGGTTTAAACTAAATGGATTTTTGTTTTTCCTCTCTGAGCGGTCTCACGATCTCCGTGTGACCCCGGTGGGAGGACAGAAGGAGGCAGGGAGACCCCACCGTGCACTCAGAGCACTGCCAGAGCCCAGGGACTGTGTCAGCCCACTCAGTAGCAGAGATGGGTGTAATAAACTTTTAAATACTTCCTTCCCCCCTTTTTTAAGGAAAAAAGAACAAGGAAAAAGATACTGATATTTTCTGATTTCCTCCTCACACCTTTTTATTTTTAATACATACTTAGCAAACATTAAACAACTACATATTTGGATGCAACTCAAGCTAAACTATAGCTTTGATAGTTTAATTTTGGAAAGAAAAAAAGCAAATTCTCACTTTCTTGAAAGGCTTTACTTTTACTTATTTGTATATTCCCTAGGTTATCAGCACATTTCCCTTTGCTTTTCTGAGAGCAATATACATGTCCTTGTAACCAGAGAAGTATGGGAAATTCTGGAAACATCCAACTGTGTATAAACACTTAAAGTTCAGACACTCTAACACAAAACAAGTACCTCTCTGAAACAAACATCTCCAGATGTTTTAACGTATTTTTATATATAGATAGATATATATAAGATGTGACTCAGGCACAGAAAGCCAAAAGAATGTTCTCATTTCCTGAGACTGGCTAACAAAAAGGAAAAAAATGTGAATGAAAGACCAAAAATTCAAAAGTCAGCTTTTTCTTAACAGCAGCAGCTTTAAAATGCTCCATTTCATATCTTTTTCATATAATCAGAATATTGCCTCTCTCTTGCAACTACATAGACTCACAAAAGGAAGAACAGAAAGGAGAAAAAATGTTTCCTGGGTTGTTTAAAGTACTACAGAAATGTCTCATTAGGGAAGTGCCTGTCCTTTTTTCAGTTCCAGTGAAGCTGATCGACACCTCCCAACAAGCCCCTCTCCCACAGCCTGGGACAGAGGGGTTGAGAAAAAGCCAGCAGCCATGTGTGCTGTGGCTGCCCCACAGCTCTGTCTCTGCATGGAGAGCTCAGCCTGCAAGAGCTCACAGCACATCTTGTTGCATTTTTTTTTTCTGACAGTACAAGCGGGTACAAACAGCAAGCAGTTCCTCTGGGACCTGAAAGCAGTGGGTGAAGAAAGCCCATGGGCATCTCAGATCATGAAGTCTTGTCATACCAACAAACGTCAGGTAGATTTAAACAGGCATCAAATGTGTCACTGTTCTCTGTGCCCTTTCTAGCCATAAGCTACATGTCAGGAGGGTAGGACACGAGATTTCCTGCCTCTGAATCCTTTGAAGGTGAATTTCTGCAAACCAATTCAGTGAGAGCAATGACAAAACCACTGCCGGGGTGGTTTCCCTTCAGGCAGAGCAGTAGGAGGGGACAGCAAGCTGCAGAGAGAACAAACCCAAGTGCGCTTCCCACAACAGAAAGCAAAATTGCCCGGACAATCCTTCCACAACACCGGCAGGCAGGTAGGTGATCCTTCTTCCAGTGCAACAGAGCATGGACTCCCAACCCTGACACCGCACGCGGGGCAGCCACAAGCAGTCCCCAGACCCAGCCCAGACCACCACCAAACACTTCTCCCTCCTTCTTCAAATCCCCAACACCTTGGCACAGAACTCCACTTTTCACACTGCTCTCTGCCAAAATGGGTATTGCCACCTTTCCCAAGTTCTTTCCCATGGACATCACTGCCACCCACAAGATCAAGAAAGCGATCCAGACTGAGGCAATATCAGTTTTAAATCTAGGTATCTACCAATCTCCCTCACCACAGGTTTTCAGCTGGCTCAGGTCCCTGATGCTGGCACTAGAAATGTTGGGGGACAGGAATGTGTGGGTCACCCCAGGCAGTGTAGCACAACCACATGCTTAATTGAAACATCTCTGTTACCATCACTGCCCATGGGAAGAGCAGCTGCCCTGGCATGGCCCACAGATGATCTGTCCTGAATCATAACACTGGCCAGAGCTGGGTCTGGGAGATGGCCACTGCCAAGTGAATCTCAGCCCACTTACAGCAGACCCTAGCAAAAATAAGTTAATACAGCACAGATGTCCATCTCTCTGCCATGAAACACAAGCCTGTCCTGCTACCAACACAGTTCAGAAGAGCACAAATGCAAAGCTCAGCAATATGTGCCTATTTGCAAGCATTTCCTCACGAAAACCAGAGGGTTCTGCAAGCAGAGGCTGCTGTGCCATTTCAGCCTTGAATCCACAGGGGCCTTCCCCCGGCAGTGCTGGTGGCACCCCTGCTTCCCTGCCTGCCAAGCGTATTCTGCATTCCCAAATGAGAGGTGGAGTGTGCCAGGAGACACCAAAGGAGGGCTCAGGGATGCTGTGTTCTGCGAGGCAGGAGGCTGACAGCCAGTTCCTTGCCCTGGCCAGGCAGCACCCAGCCCCAGTGGGGATGGCCAGGCCTCCACAAAAGAGTCCTTGCAAAGTATCGAGGTCCCTTTTTTCCCCTCCCAGGGTGGATTTGGAATTAATTCTCTGCGTGGTTCCCTCTGCCCACATCAATCCCACAGCTGCTGAATGTCAGTGTGGGGTCTGGACTGAAGCCAGTTTGCCATGTTGTTGCCTCCCAAATATTTGCAGGCATTACTGCATTGCTTTGCTGTGGTCTTTCCCAGTGCCCCCAGCTACAATAAAACAACATTAATACAGAAAAGCCTTTTAATTTTGAGCACAGCAGCTACTCCATGCTGCTCTAGCCACCCAGGAAATGTTCATAAAGTCATTACAATGCCTCAGCTCCCCAGATGATCCACATCAATTCCTCACACATGATACAAGAAATATCCCCACCCTGGTTTTAACTCCACTCTTCACATCAGTTTAGGTTTCACTCAGACAACATCCACCAGTGTGTTCTCAGTTCTTCAAACTATTTAATGCAACCAGTGTTTGAAACAACCCTAAATCCACATGATTAAGGACTCACCTTCTCACTGAATTCTACATAAGTGGCTGGTTTGATTTATTAAAAAAATCAAAAAGCGATGAAAGGAAGGATCATCCAAGCTGGAATTCAAGAACTTCTTATTTAACATATAAAGAAAAGCAATCAATATGAAAAATGCAGATCATAAAACCTCCTCCTGGGTGCCAACCATGTTGTAATGCTATTTTTCATGCACTGCAGGGTGCTCCAGACTATCCCATTTTGGCAGAGGAACACGGTTTCAGGCTGTAGAGGAGGTCCACTTTGTCCATAGTTTGTCATTGGCCATTATCAGCTTCTGGCATCCTGCATATTGCTGACAGCCTCCAGATGCTGAGACAAATTCAGCAAACTATTTGACATAAAGAGCTGCTATGGTACACAAAACCATAGTAATTACAAGGAAATTACAGTATCCTGACTTTCCCCACCCTGCTTCTATCTGCTTAAAAAAAAAGAAGTCAGCATTTTCATAAACTTACACATCACAGGAAGGAAAATGCTGAAATAATTGCAAAGAAGCATTCTAATTGGAAGAAAAATATTAACCCCAGGGCACAGTCCCCTGCTACATTTTCCCTAATTGTCAGACTGAATCAGGACCTTTCACCCTTTCTGCCCCAAGAGCAGCCCTTCTGCAGAGGCTGTTAAGGGTGACGTGCTCTGTAGCACATCCCAGCACAACAAGAACAGCAGACCATGTACACGGCTGCTTGGTTCACAGTAGGCACAGCTTCAACAAGGGGAGGCTTTGGCTGACAGTAGGCACAGCTTCAACAAGGGGAGGCTTTGGCTGTGAAAATGTGACTGTCAGTTTCATTTTCCTTGTCAGCAGCACTTGCCATCATGGGAAAACCTGACACGAGTAATTTCCCCACTGACTATCATGCTGCTTTTAGCACAGCTAATAATTAAAGCTTCCCTATATTGAAAAGTAATAAGAGATTTCGTTATGCTACAGAGTGAAAAACTTTTGAACTGGGCTTTGGAGGAGAACAAAGCATAGACAAATCAGGATGTGTAACCTGACACACAGCATGAAGCCACAATTGCAGGAGCTGAAAACATCGCCTTAAGTGCTCCAATAATAAATATTTCACTGCAACTTGAAAAAGAATTTGTTAACTGTGCAAACCACCCTCTGTATATTGCAGACCATTAATGGTTCCCCTGCAGTAACTGTATGGAGCAAGTCCTAAGAAAAAGACCTGCACACTACAACTGAGACTAAACTACAGCACCACATTTAGCTTCTTATTTAGAATCCCCTATCAGAGCCAGTAACACCATGAAGTGCCCCCATTTTTCAGCTTCACAGTCTACAGTGGAATAAGAACTGTAAATCCAATAAGTCTGTACTAGTTCTTCAAGTGTAGTTATACTTGGAGTAAAGAGGACCTGGCTTTTTCCAGTATTTTGCTGCATGCTGGCCTGTATTTCTCGCTACAAAGAAAAACTCTGTTTGTTCTAGGAAACTACAAAAGCTTAAGATAATAATGGCTCTGAATGGGGAACCTAATGTTTTTCTCTGAACCACATATGAAACTTATTCCAATGATAACACATCAAGATGAGTTCAGCATAACCAGCTGAAAAAGCTGTCTATAAAACTCAAGAGGACATTTATAAAGCAAGCAGGCATTGCCACAACAAGCTATCAGCCCCAGGCAGCACACCAAGCAATCCTGAACAGCCCACCACTACCCAACACCGACCCTCTGCACATCCCTCCTTACCCAAATCCCTCTCTTCCAGGACAGAGTCTGGTCTCCCAGCGTGATTCTCAGTGAAAAAGCTGTGCCTCAGTAAGGACTGTTCAAGTGACAGCACCAGCCTCCAAGTTCCTCTAGTTGCAAAACAAAAGCCACAGGAGTGGCTCAAGTTCAAAAAGCCTCCATAAAACAAATGGAGAGGGGAAAAAAAAAAGTTAAAAAGAAGAGTATTTCCTTGTGCATACCTGCTGACCAGATGTCTGCTGCTTTTCCGTGCACCAAATCTAGAGAGACCTCAGATCAATCTTTCCTTTTTTGTTTTCTTCGCCAAAACTCAGATTACTTAAACTCTCTAAATCAAACCCAAAAGTCAAGATACAAAACCCCTTGGGAATTTCAGCTTGTGGAGGCCTTTGAGATCACATTACATTTTGTCAAAAAGTAGGTTTGAATGAAATAGTCACATTTTTAGTGGGTTTTTTAAACCCAAAGGATCAAAACAATAAAACACACCAATTTTTAATTTTCCCTCCTTGTATTTTACAAAATCAAAGTGCATCTTCCAAGAGCCCTACCCCTTTGTTTTGACTTCAGTGGACTGGAATCATCTATAGAAAATCCCCTCTGAAGGAGCTGACTCTACAGCGTCTCACTGCTGTGCCACCCTGCCAGATGAGCAGCCCTACTGTCCTGGTCAGCACCTCACTCTGCTCCCTCGAGCCAAGCTTCTGTGACAGTGAACCACACAGCACCTCCACTCCCTGACCACAGCACAGCCCCTTGTCCTCCATACAACCATTCATCCCAAAAGAATGGTGAGAGGAACAGAGGAAGCCAGCCAGTTTAGCCAAGGGGCCCCACGTCCAGCCTTTACTGGGCAACAGTTTTTATTTGGGGCACACCAGCAGCAGCAGGACTCCAGGGTGACTCTCAGTCATGGGAGGATTTGCTTGGCCAGGAGGCAGCATGATTGCTCCTGCTGCTGTGAAAGGATGCTTGAGCCACCAGCTGTACCCTGGATGGCTCTGCTACCACCAGTGTTTCCCAGCAAGTGCTGGCCAGGCTCATGCTGCTGCAGGTAACCTCCCTGCTATTCCACCTCTGCAAGTTTCTGCAGGCGGGGGCTCTAGTCTGACTTTGTCCCAAAATCTCTCACTGTGCCAGGGGTGTAGCTTAGCTCATATCCTCAGAAGCATGTACCAGCAGGGCAGCTGGCCCACTCCCTGACAACTTCAGCAGAACAGATGCCAAATATGCAATTGCTCTGTTTACCTGGCCAAAGAGGCGGCTCAGCCCGAGCACCTGTGTGGGGCTGAAAGACACAGAGTACAGACTGACGCTGGCGGCACAAATACTGACAACTCAGCCACTTTCAGGAATGCAGAAAAGAATCCTGGCCTGGAAGCATCTACCACCCACTATGAAAAGCAAGTGGCTGTTGGAACACCTGAAGAAAAAGCCGTCACCCACAGTACATATGGACACCTGAATCACATTATCATGTTTTTCTAAGCATGTGGCTGCACTGCAGCTGGAGCAAGAGCTGGTCAAGGCTGATGAGATCCTGCCCAGGACATCAGAGCACTGACCCTGGGAGCAGAGCTGGCTCACCTCGCTCATATGGCACCTCTGTAGCCCAAACTCAGCATGACTTTGCAACTGCCATGGCTTTTCTCCAAAGGTATGGCAGAGAGCTGGAGGGGCCTGCAGGAGAAGTGGGGCGCGGGAAAGATAAGGCAGCCTTTAGACAGGCTAAAGTTTGTGTGCCAGCAGCCGTCCTGTACCTGCACTCCAAGGCAGCTACAAAATCAGTCTTTGTCCTTCCCTCAGCTCCAGGTTTTGACCTATTAGCACAACACTTTGCCAAGTGCTTTAATTAGGGCCATTTCTTCCCAAGAAACAACTGCACAGGGCGAGGCTTTGAAACGCTGAGCAATGAGCAGAGCAGCCTTTGCTTTCCGTCCCCAAGACAGGACTGCTCGCTAATTGTGGGATATGCATAAAACATCACGAATCTCACCACATCCACACCCGAGGTTATTTAATGGGATGCTTTTTAATAGAGCTACTACCCGCCCCGGACAGGGCGCCTTTTAACGCACTGGGCATCAGACGGTGCTCACGCCGCTCCCGGGACGTGCGAGCCCCAGGTCTGGGTGTTTTTCCCGATCGCTGCAACGAGGGCACAGGGCCCGCCCCAGCGCTCCGAGCGAGCGCCGAACGCCGAGGAGGGGATTGCGGAGAGAAGGGAATTCCTGCAGTGCCCCTCGCTGCGGCTGCCGGGACGGGGAAAAGTTTCCCCGTGGAACGCACACTTCACAGGGGGAGTGGCAGGGACACCCTGCACGGCTGCGGGCCCCTCGTCCCCGCGGCGGGACCCCAGCCCGACCCCGCCGGCGCCCGGGGGGCAGCGGGAAAGCGCCTTTCCCGGGCAGCAGCCGGTGACAGCGGCCCGGCCGACACAAAGCGCCGCCCTCGGCAGCCGCCCGCCGCGGGAGGCGGGACGGGACGGCGCGGGCGGCCCCTGCGCCTCTCCTACCTGTTACAGTTGATCCCCGCCGCCGCCGCCGCCACTCCCAGCATCCCGGCGGCCGCCGCTGCCGCCGCTCCCGCCAAGCGCTCCCCACCGGCGGCGGGCGGGGCCTCGCCGGGCCGCGGTAATGGCGCTGGGCGGCCCCACCGGCACCGGCCGCCGCCAGGGGGCGCGCTCCGCCCGCGCCGCGCCCCGCCCGCTGCGCCCCCGCGCGGGGAGAGAGGGAAGGGCACCGGCGGGACATGGGATCGCACCGCTCCCGGCCGGGATAGAGGGGAGGCACCGCCGGGATATGGGATCGCACCGCTCCCGGCCGGGAGAGAGGGGAGGCACCGCTGGGATATGGGATCGCACCGCTCCCGGCCGGGATAGAGGGGAGGCACCGCCGGGATATGGGATCGCACCGCTCCCGGCCGGGAGAGAGGGGAGGCACCGCTGGGATATGGGATCGCACCGCTCCCGGCCGGGATAGAGGGGAGGCACTAGCGGGATATGGGATCGCACCGCTCCCGCCGGGATAGAGGGGAGGCACTAGCGGGATATGGGATCGCACCGCTCCCGGCCGGGAGAGAGGGAAGGGCACCGGCGGGACATGGGATCGCACCGCTCCCGGCCAGGAAAGAGGGAAGGCACCGCCGGGATATGGGATCTCCCTGCCCTGCCCGAGAAGCAGACGGGAGTCGCTGCCCAGACCTGGGGTCCCCCTGTCCCTCCCATGTGCTTCCCGCTGGGCCCGCGGGAAGGATCGTTCGCCTCCTCTGTCAGCCCTGCGGGAGATGCGGCGGCCGGAGCGCCCCGCAGAGTTATGTGAAATAGGTGAATAGGTGCCTCCTGGGAGCGGCTGTTGCTGGTTTTATGTTTTTCGGCTTTTTTTTTTTTTTTTTTTTTTTTTTTTTTTTTAAGAACCGAAAATTGCTGTCAAAACAATTCCAAGTATTTTCACTGTTTCCTACACGTGGTCGGGTAGTGCAGGATAATTTGTAGCAAGAAAGCTCTCGCCACACCTTGGGGAGCCAAATATGTGCAGGTGAGTTTTGCTGGAGCCAGAGTCCGGTTTAGATCAACATTATTTAAGAATGTAACAGCGTTAATAGCAACGGCGTGGGGAAAGGCTAGCACCTCGCTCATGTTCAGAAATGTATAAAGTAAATGTAAGAAAGTTACCTCCAACGCTGCCGAACCTTCCACTTCACTTGGAGAGAAGCGACCTCATTCCAAATCAGGGGAGGTTCAAAGGCAGACTACGGACAAATGAAAGGAGCACAACAGAAAAGGTGATATTTTTGAGCTGTTTGTATCACCACCCATTGCCATCCTTAATATCAGAACAAGGAAGTGGCAGGTTGGAATGAAAAATGCAAATATTTGCCTGCCAGGATTAAGAAAATATCTATATGGCTCCAAGAACACAGCCCAAAGGAATATAAATTAAGCCAGTGAGGATCAGCATAGACAGGGATGAGGGAGCACAGATCAGAAAGAATAATTCAAACATGGAGCACCTCCACTTTGGTATCCATCAGAACCTGGAAAAGAATGTAATTTTTGGGGATTATGATGCACAAAAGGTATTTGATGGCAGTGCCAGAAGCATGGTTCTAGAGAGGACTACAGCTGTAGAAACACAGACTGCCTGTAGTACTTTTGTTTGTTTATTTGTTATTTTTCTCCTTGGCAGGGTTCAGTTTTGCTTGCCAAGATGAGGAATCAAACACGACAAGACTTTAGCATCACAGAGAATACTTTTCTGCAATAAAGAGGAAAATAGAGTATATGGCTGAGAAGGGAGGGGATGATAAGCCAGAAGAGGGGGATGTGATCCTTCTCCTTTACTCTGCATTGCTCAAGCCACACCTGGAGGGCTGAGCCCAGTTCTGGGCTTCCCAGTACAAGAGAGATATGGAAAAAGCCCATCAAATGGTCACCAATATTTTTTAGAGACTAGAGCACCTCTCCTGTGAGGAGAGACAGAGAGCTGGGACTGCTCAGCCCAAAGAAGAGAAGGCTCAGAGACATCTTACCAATTAATACAAATATCTGAAAAGAGAGGGTAAAAGGAGGACAAAGCCAGTATTTTTTCAGTGGAATCCAGTGACAGGAACAGAGGCAGGGGAAACAAACTGAAATATAGGAGGTTCCCTCTGAACATCAGGGAAATTTTCGCTGTGAGAGTGACTGAACACTGGCAGAGGTTGTCTGTGGAGTGTCCACCCTTGAAGGTACTCCACAGCCATCCAGATGTGATCCTAGGAATCTGGTTGTAGGTAGCCATGCTTGAACAGAGAGGTTGGACGAGTGACCCCCAGAGCTACCTGCCAACCTCAACAATGGCGTGATTATGTTGAAAAACTAATCACACCACCCCTCCTCAATTAAAAAAAAACAAAACAAAACCCACAAAATAACCAAACCCAACCCCAAAACACCCACCCATTTTCATGAGTCTATTAGCAAAGCTTCCTTATATCATCTAAAGAAGTAAGTACTCATTCTGTGCCAGCTGAAGGTAATACAACCCTTTTGTTTTTTTCTAATCTGCTTTGGGCAGTCTGCCATTACTTGTAGGCAGCTTCATGAATGTCTTTAATTAACCTCAGCTTGTCTGCAAGGATTTCAGGGTCTCTCTCATTGCTGATCCTCCTGGGGAGCTGTGTGAGGTGGCTGTCCCTGGCTGCTAAAGAGCAGCACCTCTGACCAGCACAGCCTGAAAGGACAGGGAGGTGGCTGGGCAGGTGTGCAGCTACCAGGGCTGCAAACTTCAAACCAGTAAATTCTGGAAATTATTAACAGGCAGTGCCAGCCAACAAGTGCAGCCGTTGTGGCGCTTCCTTTGGAGGGCACTTTAATGGATTTAACAGCCAGTGAATTGCATCATGTACAGTTTTCCAGGGCTTTTAAAGATGAAATCCCTAAAGCCTGGTCTGCAAGCAATATAATCTCAAAGTAGCAAAGGCATTCTCATAGAGAGTGGGAGAGCCTTCCCCAAACACGTACAAATGCCAAACACTAAGTACTAGCAGCTTTTGGAAACACTAAGTACCAAGAAAAGCCAGGAATTCAGTTTCACAGTTTCCTTCCCCAGGCTGTCTGCACTTTGCAGCAAATTTGTGCCTTGGGGCTGATTTAAATTTTTGTTTTGTCTTGCTTTACAACAGAAATAACAATTCTTAATTGTTATTAATTATCCATTACATAGTATTAGACCATGCTGGCATTCTAATTAACTTGTAAAATTCAGTCCAGAATACTCAAGCAAGTAATTTAATAGGATTCACAAAACACACACCACAGACTTGTAAGGAGATCATTCCTTCCATTCCAGTATAATGCAGCCAATGACAATTTTCTTCCTATGCAGTTTAAAGAAAATATGGTAATCTGCCTACTTATTTCAGCTTACAAACCCATCACAAAGTTTAACATTCTGCTGCTAATGCACTTGGCATCAGGTACAGAAGTGCCATTATCCCCAGCAGGCAAGCCAGGAAATAGAGACAGAGACGCTGAAATTAAATTCACAAAGGAAGCATGTGCCAAAGCAGGGAATTTGGACTCCATGTCTCCAGACCAGCATATTAATCACAAAATTAATGCTGTTTTTTTTTTACTCTCATCTCTCCCTTTGAGACCAGAGTAAAATGCAGTTTTAAGTAGGCATATGCTTTTGATGTTCTATTTCCAGACTACTTTACATTTTCCATCACTGTTGAAATGATGCAGTACAAACTTATTGTACTGCAGCTGGCAGTGACACTTTAGTGACATGGACTCAGCAGTGCCAGGTTAACAACTGGACTCTTTGATCTTTGAGGTCTTCTTCAACCTAAATGATTCTGTCACTCTAAAGTGACAGCACAGAGCCTTTACCTATTCAGAGCTAAATGCATGATCTGCTTTGCTGACATTGAACAAGCATTATTGGCCATTATTGTAGGCTTGGGTTAGAAGTGAGAAAAGGTAGGGTTATTGAGGACAGATGAGAAGGCAGCTGCTTGGTTAAAGAATTTGACTGCCTGTCTCCAATCACAAATATCAGCATCTTTACATCAAGTTATTTTTCTGGAAATTAAAAAGTATTTTGTAAGTAACTCCTAACTGTGGTATTTGCTTGAGCTTTTGCTTTCTTCCAGAACTTCACGCAATTGCAGATGGTAGATTGAATGGCTTGGGTTGTAAGGGACCTTAAAGATCATGTAGTTCCAACCCCCCTGCCACTAGCAGGGATGTCTTGTACTAGACCAGGCTACTCAGAGCCCCATCCAAACTGGCTTTGAATACTTCAAGGGATGGGACATCCACAGCTTCTCTGGGCAACTGTTCCAGGGCCTCACCACCCTCACAGTAAAGAATTTCTTTCTAATATCCAATCTAAGCCTATTCTGACTCTGAGAGCCTGTTAGCAGAGCAGCCCCATGATTGTTTATCTTAATATAATCAATGGATTTAAATTGTAAACTGTGCCAGTGTTCATGTCACACCTCCAAAGCTATGAAGCTAAAGCAACAGGGAAGGAAACTTTGACCATGTAAGAAGGAATAATTTTTGAACATGGTGTGTCTAGCTAAATATTCTTAGCAAAGCTGTTAATGAATTAATGGGTGAAAAAATTATTTAGGTTTCACATTTTTGTTCAACATTATTAACTCCACTAATCAATTGAATAAATAAGTTTTGACCACTATTTGATATCTCTAAAAAACATTGCTATTATTAAAAACAATATATAGTTTGCTCAGAACACTCGAAGACATTTTAGTGATTATTCTGACATCCATATAAAAGAAGTCAGATTTCTGCTTTATGCATTTTAGACACACCTGGTATATTCGGCATCACTTTTTCTTGGAAGAGGGAAGGAGACCGCAAAACCAAGCATATAAATTTTATTGATCAATCTCAAACTTCTGCAGAATTGATCAATAAAATTCCATATTTAGCAGCTTATAAATTTCTGCTTCATGACAAGATCAGTACTTGTGCAGACACAGTAAAGGCTAAAGAAAAAACTTACAGCAGCACCACAAAACAGGTACTTTAAGATATTAAGACTCTTGGAGATCATTACTCTCACATTTTTATAGTAAAAGTGTGTAATTTTTTTATTTCAAGCTTTTTGTCACTGCAATTCCCATCTTTCCCAGAATGTTATGAACCTATCCTTAGCTTTTCTGCATTTTCTGAAAATCCTCTTCCTGCAAGATTTCCACTATCCCCCACCACTGCAATCAACTGGTTTAACCAGTTTCCAAGAGAAAGGCTGGTGGGTAGTCAGGGCAGGGACAGAGAGCTGCCACGTCAACAAGCAGGAACTGTTTAGGGTTTTATTACCACCATCTGCTTTTCTCTCTGTTGCAGAGGCTGTAGCCCTCTGCCCCTGGAGCAGAGGGAGACCCACCTGTCCCTTGCAAAGGTGGGCAGCTTCACCTGGACTGCTACAGCTGCAGGTTTAAGCCAATGCTGTGACTAGATGTGAGGGGAACATTAACTACTCTGTATAACTATGTGGATGCTAAAGCCAAAATGATGCGATTGGCCTTCTCCCTTGGCAAGAGTAACGCTGAGCATCAGCAACTTAACTCCACAAAGGGGAGTAATAACAGTAAAACAGCATTTGGGTAAAAGCCTTTTCCTGAAGCTCTGTAATGGTTTCTGTGCTTTTTATTTTTGAGATGCTCTGCATGCTGCAAATGGCAGGAGAGCCAAGAGCTAATATGTACCTCCCCTCCGGAAACAGTCTGAGTGTTCTCAGAACAAGCTTCGATTTTCAGGCACTGAAACAATAAACCCCACTTAAATCCTATGCTCGTACACAGCTGCTATCCCGTGTCTATCAATTTAAAACACTTTCAAAGGCTGCTCTGGGAGGACTGGGACTGTGCTCATGCCCAAAAGACCACACTGTTTTTGACACTGATTACATTTACCTTGGATTCTTAAGAAGCCTTTAGGCTGACAGAAAAAAAAAAAAAAAAAAGAAAAAAAAGAAAAAGAAAAAAAAGAAAAAAAAATTGCCAACACCAAGGCATGCTGATTTGTTGGAGCAGTAACTCATGTTCAATCCAGTCTGAATCCTCAGAATGAGCCTGAGAAACACAGGACACGAAGGAAAGGAAAGAAGTTTCTGAATCTAAGATGCATCTTCTCATCCTTTCAGAATCATAGGATAAATTTTAATCAAATTAATTTAAAAAGTAGTCAAATTATTATTTCCCTTCCCCATAGCATATATAAACTCATGTGAAAGCTGCTAGAAGTTGACTGCAGGTATCAGGCTCTCTTTTATGACCCTTATATCCATTTATCATGTCTTCTTTTCATGGCTTATGATCCTCTCTCTGACCACGTATTTGTGTAATAAGCATGGTCTAAGAAAAATGGTTGGCAAGAAAATAAACATACCAAACCCTTGCTTAAATCAAACCAAGCATCTCTTCATCCACTGAGTTTGTAATCTTTGCACTAGGACAGTTATGCAGATAAAGAAAAATTATCACACCCTGTTAGGGAAGAGGTAATTATAGCCATTTGAAAGTTGAGTGCAATTAGAAAGACGTGCTGATTTATAAGGTAGTTAGTACTCAAACACACTAAGTGCAATCCTGCTAATAAGGCCATTAACAGCTTCTGCAACCCTCCTAATATTGTCAGATTGCTGGTGACAATCTAGTAACACTTTTGAAGTCATTTAAATGAGCTTTTAAATTAAAAAAAAAACAAAACAACCCTAGAACAAACCATTTTCTTTTCTGTTCACCCAGAAGAATCCATTGCTATAGTTGCCTTCCAAAGTACAGGCTGTGGATACTATACCAGATCCATAAAATCTCTTCAATACAATGGTAGACAGTCTTGTTTTCTACTTTGCACCTGACTAGCATTTTCTCAGGTAAGAACAGGCATTCATGGAAAAAAAAGTCACTCTGTTGAGTAAAGGTGAATTTTATTGAAGTGATGGCCACATGAAAAGGCCACCAAAAACATATTTCCAAACAAAATACTTATCTATCCAGACTAGCAATTCTGAAATTACTACAACAAATATATTTTTATCTCTTCATACATTTGGTTTCTCAGCTTGTGAGTGGTGACTGCTATTTGCAAGACTTCTGAGATATTTTCACAGTACCAACAATAGTAGAACTAGCAGGTAGTTTAGGAGGTATTGGTGTGCTGAGTGAAGCTAAGGCATAAGCCAAATGAAGCATGTATGTTTAAGCTGGCTCCAAAGTCACTTAGTACAAAGTAAGGAGAATTTTTAGGCATTCCTCCACAATTTCATAATATATCATCTCTTGTTGCAGCAAATAGATGGAGGGAGATAGACGAAGGAGGATTTAAATCTAGAAAATAATATAACCCTGTATTCTCACAGTTATACTTTGAGGAAGGAGAGTCATGAAAGAAAAAAAGCAACCTTACTCTCCTGTGTATAATTTCTAACATGGTTCCCTTTGGCCATCCTGAACCCCAGATTCAACTGGCCACATCTATACAACAGCCTGACAAGTTCTGATCTTCCTGTCTTTCAGCTGGAGCACTTTTTGCTTGCACAGATGAGTCTCCCTTCTGGGTAAAGGGAAAATGAAAGATATATAACCCATTTCTAAGTCAGCATTAGATAGCTGAAAATTCAGCCACAGTGAAGGTTTGGGAATGCTGAATCACTCCCATTTTTGGTTTTTACTTAATATATAATCTGTATAGTGACAGCAGAATTACCATTATTATTATTATTATTATTTTTATTATTATTATGCTCTCCTAATGCTTGGGCTGAAGGAAAGCTGTTAAAAGATAAAAATCAGTCCTAAGCTCATAAACATTTTGGGCAAGGGTGATATTTTCTGTGAAACATTCTAATAAATGTGGCACTGTAAAGAAAACAAAAGGAACCAGAAAGCAAAGTCAGCACAGTGCTCTTCCAAAAAAGAGCACCACACTATATCAAGAAGCAGCAGTACTAGTTAAAACTTTAAACTGTTTTTTGAAAGCAAATCACAGCTACAATGCTGTACATTAAAATGCAAATATATGACATATAAAAATTTCTCTATGCAAAATAATCCTGTTTCCAGTTCAAGTTCTTCTATGCCATTTACTCAGTTGTCTGTTAAACTTTATTTTCTTACACTCAGTTTACTGCCATATAGGTAAGTTCTGGCAATCTTAGCAACAGAAAACAGTTAAGTAAGTTATTAAAATATTTTTATATTAATTAAGATCTCTATCTTTCATTGTAAAAAAATATATTAATGCAAGTTGTTCACTCCATTCGTAAATACGGTACTCAAGTTTTACTAAAAACAGTGAGCATGCAACTCAGACTTGAAAGTAGTCAACAAGCAACTGGTATTTCATACAGCCAGTGATATATGTTACTTGCACACCTTTATTCACAGCTTACAATGCTCAATAATTTACAGTTCTGAAATATGTGCATTTTAAGAGGAACTTGTCACAGCTCTTAAGCAATAGTGGAGACTAAATCAGGTCAGCAGCAAACAGAGTGTGAACTAAGTGAGACAAAGCCATACCCTTCTACTCATGTGCTTCCATTGTTAAAGTCACAGCAGGAGGATGACTAGCACTTATTTTTATACGTGTTTCAAATCTCTCCTGTTGCTGTTTTGGCATTCTTCTGAGTGACATTAACCAAATCCAGCTGAATAAGGAGTTGGAATCCAGCATCCAAGATCTGGTCTAAATCATTCCAAAGGCAAATGCAAGAAAGCCTAAACACAGCCTCCTATTTGCTACCTACAGACACCTAAAAGACTCGTCCCTCACACTACTGTTGATCAGTTCTATGTTCTGAAAGTTCCCAGAGGATGTTTTCCCCAGTAGCACAAACCATAAAGGTTCCAGTTAAAATATATATTGGAAGGGAAGAAAATAGAAGTGCCTAAAAGAGAGGAAAGGAATTAAAATACCTAAATAAAGCCCGTTGGCTTTGTTGATTGTGTACTGAAATATATACAACAAGCAAAAAATTAAACCAAAAGCAAACTTACTGAACAGTTTATTCTCAACATGTTGCCATTCAGCTGTTCATATGTTCAGATTAATCTCAGTCTGAAATAAGGCCATATTAAAGAAACAAGCATCATTTCCTCAGAGCTAAGATAGATAGGAAAGGAAGAGCCCTATTTTGTATTTGTATGGGTACCAGGGAAAGACTCTCTGTAAAACAACACAGAGAATATGAAAATATGAGTGAAAAAGACAGAAAGACTCTGGTTTAAACATAAGCAGGATTCAAACATGTGTATGCTTTTTAAAACCTCACAAATAAATTAAGATGTTGAAAGGCATTTATGGACTGTATAAGGGAGCAGACAACTGAAGGTAAAAAGAGGTGCTGTGTTGATAATAGAAGAAGAGATGGTAGAAATTTATTTTTCTTGGGAAAAACCTATAACATTCTGTTGAGTAACCTGGAACAGAGACCATCTCATCTGTGCAAATATCTGCGCAAACAATGTACACACACAATGGAGAGAATAAGATCTTCAATCATTAGAACATTTAAAAAATGCATCTATTGACAAAAGCTTCATTCTTTTCTCTCAGAAGTTAGTTAGGAGTCTGACCTGTGGGCTCAGATTCCTTCTTTAGTGTCTTCACTAGGACTAAGTCAGTATGAGTAGTCTTGTCATCCAATTAGAGACATTGTGACAGTAATGGAACATTTTTCCTGTTCTTTTCCATAAATTTCCAACCTCAGATTAAAAAGGGCTTAAGCCCTTTCTCACAAAGCTTCAGCCCACTTAGGACCCCTGACTCTTGGAGTACTATCCTAAGGCCTCCATAGATGCCATTAATCTCTACTATAGTACCATGCCCAGGTGTGACAAGCACTGTATTTCATACAGATTTTTGCAGCCTCTACATTTTGTGAACTGTTGCCTTCATGTTCTGCAAAAGCAAAATAATTTAAGAAAGACAACAACTTTAAAGCAGAAAATGCCCTTTCTGTTTCTTAATTATCTTACATTTTGTAGCCTTCACAAGAGGGGAAATAATTTTAAATTTCTTAAATGTGCAGAGAGTAACACTGACCATATAGATTAGCTAGCTGACAGTGATATATGAAAGCAACTGTAAACAATTTTAAATGCTTAAAATCTAAACTCTAGTTATTCCAGTTAATATAAGGTCAAACTTTTAATCTCATATCAAAAGAACTATCACAGGTTGACAAATTCTGTTTCCAAACTATTTGCAATGCATTTGTCACTTCTCATAATTCTTATTATCTGTTTTAACATTTACAAGAAAAATAGTTCACTGCTGCCAGAGCATAACATAGGACCATCTTTCAGAGCTACTGCAGGCTTCTTTCTTAGTGGAGCCTAAAAAGCTGAAAAAAAACCACACAAAAATAAACCCCTGTAGTTCAATGATACAACACCAACAGATCTACAGTAAGATTTCTCAGTTTTGCAGTTGTGGAATGTTTTAAAGATTCAGTGTTTCCACTGTTTTATCGAAGTCCTGACCAGCTGTGGAGGTACGAAGCCCACCCAGAAGGCCGTGAGGTACTCTCTTCTTCACCTGAAGGAGGAAGAAAAGCATACTTCATATTATGTTAGACATTTATTATATTAGACAGTGCATCATTTGGTTACATATCCTTGCCCCCATTCCTTGCCTTTATCCTTTTTCAAATGCTGCCCTCAAGCTTGGTGAGAAAGGAATTCACTCTTGAGCTGACATAGACATGGATTGTACCACCAAATCCAATTGACTTTGGGTACTTAAGAGTGTCTGAAAAAGGTAATTTATCACCATTCTCCAGAAAAATCCAATCAGTCTTCATCAGAGGGCCAGAACAACATCAACATGCTTTTAACTTAAGTTACATCTTATTTTTCCAAATGCAGCCTATCATGGAATGCAATACTTGAACACTTCCCTTTTTAATGTGATTTTGTTCATGAGTTTTAAGTTCTGATATGTACATGTGTTGCTTACTATTTATATTAATTCTAAGATAAAGTATACATCATTTGCTAATGAAGTACAAGAAGCTACAGTTAATGTCATTGAGAAGAGACAAACAATACCTTAAAGAGCATTTAAGAGAAAAAATGCTGATAAAAGTATTTGAAGCAGAAACAGAACACTACTGTACACAGAAATCCAGTGTTTATTTCTTGAAAATGCCTAGCTCTATTTATGTCCTTCCCTAGTTCCTTTATTTCTTCAATGAAGAGCATATTTTAAGATATTTTTAAATGTATTATATTGAAACTAATATTAGATCTGCAGTACTGCCTTGAGAGGACCATTTTAGTTATCTGTTTAGAACATCTGCAAAGAAAAAAATTCAATTATATAAACCTCTATTTTGACAATTTTTTTTTAACTCTACTTAAAACATGAACACATTAAAATTTTCAACTTACCATTGTCTTCCTAAAATGTGAATGTTTCAGAAGAAATTATATTTTATGTCAATTTTATGGTATTTGTTCTGTTTATTGAAAACTGAATAGTAACTTCCTGACAAAGAAAATGGTTTTATGACTAGTTCATTGGCATGATGATACTAAGTTTTGGGTTTTTTTCAAAGGTCTATACAACGGACAGCACAGAACTATCCCTTTCCCTTTTCACTTCTCCTCTTTTTTTTGACAATATTTTGAACACCACCTACCTTGGGCAATTGCAACCAACTTCCCCTTCTCTTCAGGGCTGAGCTGCAACATGGTGTCTATAACTGGGAGCAGCCGTTCCTTCTCACTTCCTGATTTCAGAAATATGAACTGCAATAGAACATTCTTCAAGTACTCTAGATTAGCCACAGACTTTTCTCTCTCTTGATTTCTTTCCAATCTTCTTATTTCATTCTTAAGAAGCTGCAGATGAGGAAAAAAAAGTAATACTGCTTGCCTCACTTAATGAGTAATTGAACAAAGGTCTTTTGAAGAGCTAAAAAATTAATTGTGTAGCTTGCTTTGAAAAGAATAATGCATGTTTAGCAACATATTCAGGACAAAAATTCAGTGAAAATAAAATATGTGATAATGTTGTAAGAAATAACTTATTGACTAAAAATATCCTTTTTGGGTATTTTATCCTTTTTGGATAAAATTTGTGCAGTACAGAAATACAATATCAGTGATAAAATAGTAATAACAGTGCAACGGTTAAATAACTCAGAAATCTGATGATATTAATTTAAAAGCATATTACAAAAGAAAGCGTAGTACATATAGAAATGTCTTCAGAAAGCTCATTCATACATTAGTTCGTGTGTCTTCTTTTAACTTAAGACAACTAAAAGAGGCTAGAGGAACAGAAACCAGACAATGCTTTACTTGGGAATTTCTGCTTTTATCTAAGTGAAAATAGTACAGACCCTTTACTAAACATTAAACTTCCCAACTCAATAAGGTTTTTGTAGAAACTTTTACTACTACACTCCTCTCCCCCTTCCCCTCAGCCAACTAGAAACTGTGGTGGAAAAAACCCCAAAAAACTGAAGTATACTCTAGAAGCACTAATTAGACCTGTTGAATAAAAGCCCCTCTCAAATTAAGTTATACATCACTAAATTTTATAGACTGGGATTTTCTGAAAGATATTTGGTCTAAGAAACAGACCATGGAAATTAGAGTTGTCCTCACATCTTTTGTGTGTCTGCTTACCTTTATTTGTTCCATTAGGATTGCATTGGTTGCTTCTGATTCACGAAGTAATTCATTCAAGTGATCAGCACTCTTAGTTGTTGTGTTTAGTTTCTGAATCAGTTCATCCTTGCTGAGATCTGCTTGCCACTGAGATGGTTCTGCAATTAATTGGAAAAGAAAACTAAGAGAAGGAAAAAGCACTTGCATCTACTTCATACTAACTTAACATCAGAACTTGATTATTGTAGTTTCTTATGAACAGAATTCATGCAGAGTGCAGACTTAACAGGCATCAATGCTGCTGCTGCATGCTTATTTTCTGATCTATTTCTGTTTATATATTAGAGGAGGGTTGGCAAAATAGTGCTAGAGTACCTCAAGATACCTGGTTTTAACTTATTCCTTGTTTCCTACCCATAAATGGAGATTTTCAACATTTATCCATGAAGTGTTCAGTAGACATTTAAAACAGGATTATATGCTAGCATAAATTTTTCTGGTTTTTGGGGACTCCTAAAACATTCTTTTTCATGCTGGATTTCACTTGCCTAGGAAAAAAAAACCTTATGAATAATGTACTGTTCTAACAAGCCTCATTAAGATAAACAGAAATTTTATCCCTTCACTAACATGATTAAATCAGTACTTAACTGTCCCTAGTAGAGACTTATCCAGAATACAAAACTTTCTGTAACTATTCACTGACTTGCTCACCCAGTATTTTCCCTTTAAAAGCTCATCTTTAAATCACTAAAACCTGTAGAAATGTCCTACTATAAGTCCTTAATCAATGACAAAACTACAAAAGTTCAGGACAATGTAAATGCAGTAGCACCTGACTAGACTTGTGTCTTTCCCCTAAAAGTATGAAAACACAATGTTCTAAAATACTTTGAGGGCACAAACTTCTGCAACCTCTGTAGGCAAGCACTTCTGACAGCCATGTCCTACCTACCTGGCTTTGCTTCTGGTGAGTTCAGCAGTTGCTCCAAGGACTGAACATAGGTGCTGGCTGAGGACACAGATTCTGTGTCTGTTGTTTCCATACCTTCTCCCTCTTCCCTAGCCACAGTGTGCACATCGAGCACAGGAAGGTCAGTGTTCCGCCGCTCTCTCAAGTTCTTCGTTGCCGGATTTGAAACAGCTGGACCTGAAAGATACTTACTGATGTTCATATCAGAATGAAACTGGGATGGCTATTTCCTAGGTGTGACTGTCAGGGACTGAGAGTGGTACATAAAATAGTCTTCAAAATGCCTGGGAAGGTGAATCCAAAAGAAAAAGCCAACTATGCACATAACATTTATGATAGTAAAATACAGCCTTTCACCTCCGAATTGTCATTCCAATCAAAGTCTGGTTCTAAACCCAAACTTGACTGGCAATTTTTATTTCAGTGACTGTGAAACCTTCAAGCACATCTGCCTGAAGATGTGTTTTAGTTACTGTAATAGTAACAAATATCTTTAATGGAAAACAATTTGCTTTTGTTTCAACCAGTCCTGTGGGAAGTGTAAATTCTTCTGTTCTACTTCAGTAATAACAGAGCAACTTCTTAAACTGCTACTGCTGCTTGGCAAAAGTCCAACTACATCCTGATTAGTGACTATACAGATACGAAAATAGCACTTGAGATTGAAGATAGTAAAATCTTAAATTGGAAGAAGGATCAAATAGCAAGTATAATAAAGAGCATGTATACAAATAAAATTCTTAAAACAGCTTCCAAAACACTTTTCTTTAGCTTTACACTTCATACTTGAGGCAGATGTCCAGCACGCTCCAAAACCTGAAACATGACAAGAACACCAAATATTTTCAAAGTAGTTTTCCTCCATCTGTCTGATACTGCAGAACAGGTATCAGTAGTGCAGATTCTAGAACAGAATAGTTCCAGTTGGAAGTGACCTACAACAAGTGTCTAGTCCAACTGCCTGACCATGTCAAAAGTTTAAACATTATCAAGGACATTGTCAAAATGCTTCTGTTTCAGGCATCAATCAGATCAATCAATGGGAAGCCTGTTCCAAAGGATGACCACCCTCTCAGTAAGAAAATGCTTCCTAATGTCCAGTCTGACCCTCTCCATGGCAGCTCTGAACCAATCACACATGTCCTATCATTGAATACCAGGGAGAAGAGCTCAGCACTTCCCTCCTCACTTCCCCCACTCAGGAATCTGTAAGACAGCCATGAGGTTGGCCTCAGCCTGCTTTCCTCCAAACTAGACCAACCCAGAATCCTCAGCTGCTCTTCATAGGACAGTCCTTCCTGCCCTTCCACCACCTTTGTTACCCTCCTCTGGATGTATTCAAGGACCTTAGGATTCTGAAGCAACAGTAAATAATAACAAAGATGTATTCTTGACTTGGTATCTGTGGACAGATACAGCATGCTGCAGATTTCCTAGACAAAGTTGCTGGTGATTTTACAGAAGCAAACACTGTAAGCACATTTTAGTTTTAGACTGAGGTACACAAATTGGTAACTAATCCATGAAAACCTGGTATTCTGCCTGGAAGTTACCTCTAGTGCTTGGTTCACTCTTGAGTTGGAAGAGCTGAGCTTCTACTCTGGAGAGTTGCTGCTGAAGTGTCTCCACTGTCTTCCTGTGCTCTTCTTGCAGGTTCCTGACCTGATCTCTGAAGTTGTTCCGGAGAGCTTCATTCTGGGCTGTCAGCTGACCCAACGCCTGCGCGTGCTCTGTTTTGATGACCATGTTCTCAGACTGTATTGTGCAGAGTCTGAAAACAGTGCATGCACAAACAGTAAGACACAAGCAGTAAAACACTGTAAGTTTTACATCTCAAAATTTTTACAGTTTGAGGCAGTTTTCAATTTTCATGTGTATGATTTTCTTAGAACGACTATGTGTGCAACTTTTTTTTCATTTAAAGTCCTCTTTTTACAGGGAAAATCTGAAACTGAAAAAGCTACACATTACTTATTATATGAATGCACTCTGCTATATAAACTTGACTTCTATTTCAGAACAAAAATTCAGACATCTTTGGGAAATAATGAAAGGCTTAAGAGACACTGTGGTCTAAACATTCTTAAATTTTAAAACTGTATCATGACTGTTTATAGTATCATACAGGGCACATCACTTATACTCCACTTCCTTATAACATTTATTTACCAAGCACTTACTTGGGACTTCTAAAAACACAGGTTTCTAAGAAGGTAAGTTTATTTTTTTTAAACCTCAACTTTCAGTGCAGAGGAGTGTAGCTGTTAGCAAGAAAAATGTCAGTAACTTATCAGTTGTACTTGGTTTGGAGGTACTCCAGAAGCACACCAAAATTGTCACAAGCAAGTAAATATATTAAATAAATAATAATATACAATACAGACATGATATATTCTAATATAATAAATAAAGTCAAAAACAATTAAACAAATGCATTTATGGGAAAACTAAGCCCAGGACTTACCCTTATAAGCATACAGACTTAAACAGAGCCAGAGCAGTGTTTAGGTATAAAGGGAAGCTATTGTGGAATGGGTTGTTTCCAGAAAAATGCAGAACATAATTTGGTTGACTACAGTGAATCACTAAGTAGCTATCAGGAACAGATAAAACAGTACAAAGACAGTGACAAGTCAACACTTCCTAATATCAATCAGTAATTTCTAACTAATACCTTATGTGACAATCTCTGTACCCTAAATGGAGAAGAAAAGAAAACGATAGACTCCTTTTGTGGAGCTCAAGCGATCTTACAAGCAGTGATACAGATTAAACAGATTCCATTCATTTTGAAAGAAAAATTAGGCAAATTAAGTCTCTGGTGAGCATAAACTTAAAGTACAGTACTTTCTGTAAGAAAGGGGCTTGGGGGACAAGAACTGAGTATTTTGTCAGTGAACTTGTTTGCTTTCCATATAATTACCTTATTTTTTTAAATAGGAAGCATCCATAAAATTTAGTAGAGTGGTACAACACAAATGTGGTGCTGGGCATTAGACTTAAAAAAAGTCAGTATGCTTAAAAAATGTTAATTTTTAGGTCTGATAGTTAAGAGGTAGGTTTGCAGAAATCTCAAATTCCCCTATCAGCTACTATTTCATTGTCATTGTGGAAGCTTCTGATGGCTTGTGAAAAATAGCAAACAACCCTTTCGAAATTCACTTAACTTTCTCACCAACATGCCTATTTTTTGTGAAGTACAGTTATAGGCTTCTACATGTTAAGATCTCAAAATTCAAACAAAATAAAATATCTCTATCTTTTCATCAGCAGACCATACTTTTCACGGAGTTCTGCTTCTTTTGCAACAGTCTCTTGCAGCATCTTATTGTGTCTTTCCAGCAGGGTGTCGTGTTCAGACTGCAATGCCTGGAGTTCAGATGCATTCATCTGTGAATTATGCTGAGCATCTTGCAGCTTAACTTTAAGTTGATCTATCACCATTTCCAACTGTTCCCTACACATGAAAGAAAAAGGAATACACAACACACATTTAAAATAATTAAATTATTTCAGAACTTATATGATATCCAACATTTTGGACAGCTCATCCAATTTGCACATTTATTAATAAATCAACACAGCACTAAGACCAAAATAATTTCAGAATGTGGCTACAGCAGAAACAATCAGATCTTGTTTCAACATAGATACAAATAAGTTTGTCATATCCCATCTGAACTGCTGGGAATGCAACTATTAGGGTAGGAAGCATGACTGATAGCACTTTCTGCTTCAAGGAGGGACAAGACAGAATGAAAATAATACATGGGAATCAAATGGGAGAAAAAATTTCTTCTTAAAAGTGGTAAGGCTTTTTTTCATTTGTTTAGTAAACGCACATCAGTTCAATAAGACCAAAAACAGGGGACAAATGGTTGGAGTAGATTTTGAGCAAATTACTGGAAAGCAACATCAAGTCCATAACAGATAAACTCACTGGTCAGAAACAATTCAAAATCAGAAATATCAGGAAGAAAAAAATCTTAAGTTTTCTTAAGCATTCTTTTTTTACTGATTTCTGTATTTATATATGCAGACACCTCCATTATCTCATCTCACCAATCCTTAGAGTTGATACTTGTAAATAATTTCTTTGGGAACCGTTTGTCATCTGCTTATTGCTTATCCAATTTGTTTCCAAGATGGTTTTCTCTCACAAAAAAATTATCAATACCAGAACTTCTTTAAGTTCTGCAAATAAGAGAGTCAAAGAAATGCAGCTCTTACAGTTTGGCTGCTTCAAAAGCAAGAATGTTTCAAAAACCCTAAACGAGCCCTAAATCCGAGTCCTCCAACAAGGCACCAGTCGCCCTCTGGTGGATGTTTAGCTGCAGTTGCCGGCACCGACTGAGGGTCTGCGTCAGAAACGAACCCTGGCATTTCACACATAAACACTCAGTCTGTCACCAAGGGCAGCCATCGATGACTAATAAAAATAACTTGCACAAACTGATAGACTTCTGCAGTGAGTTAGACATTTTCTGAAGTGAATATGAATTTACTTGGCTTATGACTGTACTTAAAGGATTTTCAGGGAACTTTTGGAAGTGTAATTCTTTCCTTCCAAGTCTTTCCTTGTATGATACAATATACAGGATTTCAAAAAGATGCAGTAACTGATGACTGAATTGGCATCCAGAGCTTTACTAACGCTTAACCACTCACTCCTGAAAAAGTTCAAAGTGAGCTCAGCTGAACTGAACCAATCTGCTCTTTTCCTCTTTGTTGCAAACGGCGCTTGGCAACTTCACATCAGAGAAAACGGCATGTCAAGTCTACACAGAATGTGCAGGCTAATGTCTGCTCATGGGAGCAGAAATCATAAAAAACTTCCTAAGACCTTACTTCTCCCTCCAACTGTAATAACAGGTGATCTACACAAAAATAACGGTTAAAAAGACAAATCCAGCTATTAGAAACTAATATAGCACCACAACAGCAAGAACTGATAATATTTCTTCTGTTCAGCCAGGCAGCACCACAGTCAGATTACAGATCAAGTACAAATATTAGTTTTACCTTTCTTGTTTGGCTCCTTCCGATTCTGTCCGAGCAGTAGATTTATTCTTTTGCTGTTTTAGAACATTATGAACGCGGACTTTATAGCTCTCAAATTCAGATGTAACAGATGCTTGTTCAGCCTATCACACAGAAAATCACACAGAAAACAAAGCTGTAAGTTATACTATTGACTATTGCTCCCTTACTTCTCTATAATGAAATGCATCTTACACTGAAAAAAATTAAAACCACCAGCTGCATTTCCTTCTTCAAAACAGGTTATTAAAACAGTGACTATAACGATGTTTCTTTAGATTTTAACTGAGTATCATATAATGTGAAACTTGAGACCCAGATTTTCAACATACCAGTATTAAAGAAAAGGAAGAATACTTGAAAATTCAAAAACTGCATTCAACTGAGAGATTCGTAAGCCAGGGGATCTGTGAACAGCTTTAAATGAAAGCAAAGGTGACAGAAAATACAAGAGGTATAATTCTGTTTCTCTCCAATACTACAAGGGTGACAAAAATTCTAACGTGCCATAAAGTTATGCATAATTCTGAGGAGTTAAGTCAGTCTTGCAGTGATATTACACAGCACCAGATATAATATTCTATTTGACTGTAAAGGTGTTTGGTCTGTCTTTTCTTCTAAATTCAGCTGTTGCCTGAGTTCTGTGGATATACAGAAAGCTGCCTCACATCACAGTAGCTTCATCCTTGACTGTACACTATACAGCAAAGATTACTGCCACCCTTCCAGTACTGATGTTGCATACTCCTCTTAAAAAATACCAAAACAGCACTGACACAGGTTTTCTTTCTTGGATCTTAGGACAAGTTCATGGATTATTAGTCACTCTCGTTTACAGGTAACTAAAATGTTCTCATCTCCAAGAAGAGGATTTTGGAAACTGTCCCTTCAGCTGAACTGGTGACTGAAATTCTACAGAACTGACTCTGATTAGCCACTGGTCCAGATTTTCAGAGTCTGTACATTTTGTAGCCATTTTCTTTACATTAATCCTTTGCTTTTCTTCCTGTCAAACTGTGTGAATATTCCGAAGTCCTCAGGTACACAGTCTTCAATGTCAGCATGATTTCTGTTTTCTACTGCTTTGGTGTCCACATTTCCTTTAGAGGGATTTTCCTTTGCTAATAGCCTTGTAATAATATCTATTTTCCATATGTAGGGCATCTAAATAGGAAAGCTAATCCTCCAAGAGGTTCTAGCCATGCCAATATGGAAGATCTACAATCTTGCTGATTTCACAGCATCACAGAGCAACCACCATAGACAGGTATTGTAAACACCCAGGTATGAATAATATATTTGTAAAACCATGATCCATGTGTACCAGCACAACAAAGGCAAACCTCCTATAGCAACAATCACAAAGTTTGTCCATTTCAGTTCAGCTTTTTAAAATGTAGAAGTTCTTTTGAGAGGCTGCATTCAGCTGTTGTTTACCTGCAGGATGCACCTACCATACAACAGTGGCCATAGAGTAGTACAATAATCCCCATAAAGTTGGTTTGAACACAGGAGTCCTACTATACTTTGAATCTGTTTGTCTCCAATGCAAACACTGCATTCCAGGACCATCAAACAGGGTTATATGAGCAAAAAAATCCCAGAAACAATAATAAATTTCAGCAACAGTGTCAGCTTTCCATGTAGTTCAGCTGCCAATTAAGAAGCTGCTCATACTTCAGCATATTAAAAAGTGCTTGCAAATATATTTTTCACAGCTTTTTTTTTTAAAGTGGCATCTGTGTTAATTGGTTTTATATAAAGCAAGATATATTCTTTTTTTTTCATTTGTGCTCTTTTCTTTAAAGACTCTTCTTTTTCCTGAGTGCACACCTTCTGAGCATCTTAAATAAACCCCAGGTCCCCACTACCTCAAGTTTTTCCCTACTGTAAATAGCAGTATGCAAGTCCAGATGTTCCAACCCAAGTGATACACATCAACCAGGACAGTCTGGCCTGTCCTTCATACCACCACTCAATACTGGGATAATTTGCAATTCTTGGCAGACAAAAAGAGAAGAGTGAAAAATCTGCAGAATATTTTTGAAGAAGCAGAGTGCAGGTAACCTCCCTTCTTAAGCCTCTAAGATTACTTCTTCCACTGGAATACCTGGGCTGCTCTGCACTCTTCTTGCAGGGTTGCAATTTTTTGCTGGCAAGCACTCATCGTACGCTGGTGCTGCTCCGAAGATGATCGCAGTTGCTCCTGAACTTTATGCTTTTCTGATGTCAGTACAGCCACTTGAATCTGAAAAAGTCAGTTGAAAATGTCACTATCATGAAAACTTTTCTTACTTCTCCAAGGCAATATGCCACTGAGAACCTAGGACTCTACTACAGTAATTCCTGCACTGGTGAATACAAAATTAAAATCCAATAAAAATAGAATAAAAAAATAGACATGGGTTACCACATAATAATTTTTAAAAAGTGATGCTGTTTAAAGAGAGAATTGAAGATATAATTACAATGCTGGGGTGGAAGCATTTAAGAAAGCCAACCTCTCTCCCTTGTCTGCTTCTTTCATTACATTCTAATCCATTTCTATTCTGTATACAGATGGACAACACTTAAGATTTTTGCTGACAATGTTGTGCTCTTCTGTTTTTAAACTGAGAAACTTCCATTTTTAAAGAAATGTTAAAAAATATATTCCAGTTACAAGCCTTAAACTCCACAGTCCTCTCCTTTGGTGGAAAGGGAAAGAGGAAAAAGACAAGGTAAATCTACTTAATGAAAATCACAGGAAATAATATTTGGGGAAAGCAGCAAACAGACAAAACTCATTTATGAAAAAGAACCAGTAACCTAAAAGTAAAAACAGCACCTCTTTATTCTTCAGCCTATATTCCAAGTGCCCAGTACAAATCACACCCTCACTACTTAAATGAGAAAACTCATACTAACAAAAAGTGAAGTTTCTTGCCTTATAAGCTTCCACTTGCTGTTGGCTGGCTTCCAGTTCCCCTTTCAATGATGCCTGCAACATTAGGTGGTCATTTTCCTGCAAGATAAAATTACCCGGAGATTAAAAAAAAAAACCCTCCAAACCTCAGTAACCTAAAAATTCAGCTACCAGCTGTTTTTAAAAATCTAGTTTAAAAATAGAATACAGCCATTAGCATATGGACTTACAGCTTGTTTTGAATCAGCCAGTTCTTTTTTGGTTTTCACCAGGAGTTGTTTTATCTTGGCATTTCTTTCCTCATCCTGTTGCATAGTTGTCTGAAGTGACTCTAAGGCAGCAAAAAACAATTATATGCAAAGGAAACTTCCTCTGTTATATTTCCTTAAAAATGCTGGAAAATATTTTTAAAAATTCCAACAGATTCCTTAAGAGCTGTGAACAAGTAACTTACACTAACTTTAGTGAACTTTTCCTAAGTTATCACAAAGACCTTAAATAAGTGAAATGTTTTTACTTTTGAGCATAGGAAGAAATGGAATTTTCACATGGTAATCAGTAAAGTTTTATAAGTGTGGTATATCTGAATGAAACCCTTGTCAGTCATCAATATTTAGAACTTATTCATAACTTTATCAGGTAATAAACACAGTATGACAGGCAGGTAAATTGGCTCATAAGTGCTGAACACTGGATTAAGTGATTGATAACCTAGTAAAGGTTCCTCTAAGAGAAAATTGCTTTCCTAATACAACTGTTTAGTATTCCCTGCAAAGCTTACCCTCACTTGCTGACTTGAGAAGTTGTTTCTGAATTGTATCTTTTACCACTGCTAGCTATACCATAGTGACTCTTCTGTTTATAGTTTACTCACTTATTTCTTCCTGTAGGGTCTCTTGTTTCTGTTTCTGAATCCCTGTTTCTTGCTCAAGATCTTCTATTCTGTTGTCTTTATCAGTTATCTTCTGATTAAGTTCTTTTACTAGCCTTTCATAATCAGCTATTTCCATATCCATCAGTGTACTCTTTTGAGCATCCTGAAAGGTACACAAAATGAAGTTAGAGCTTACAATTTGCCTTGCCTGCTAAGACTTTTTTAATTCTGTAAAAAACTATATTGCCCATCAGACAAAGATTTTGTCTCTACCCATATCCACAAACATCATCCATCCATTGGGTTTCCACATCCTCAGTAAATAAATCTATTTTCAAACAAGAATCAAAAGCTTTGAAAAACCTGTGGCTAGTTTTATCAGTAGGTATTTTGTATGTATTAGTTTTTGTCACAGAATCTCAGAATTTCTAGGTTGGAAGAGACCTTTAAGATCATCGAGTCCAACCCATGTTCTAACACCTCAACTAGATCATGGCACCAAGTGCCACATCCAGTCTTTTTTTAAACACATCGAGGGATGGTGACTCCACCACCTCCCTGGGTAGATGATTCCAGTATTTGACCTCTCTTTCTGTGAAAAACTTCCTCCTTAATTCCAGCCTGTATCTCCCTTGGTGCAGCTTGAGACTGTGTCCTCTTGTTCTGTCTGTTGTTGCCTGGAGAAAGAGACCGACCCCCAGCTCACCACAGTCACCCTTCAGGAAGTTGAAGAGAGTGATAAGGTCACCCCTGAGTTTCCTTTTCTCCAGGCTGAACAACCCCAGCTCCCTTCATCTTCAGTCCTTACAACCAAGGCAATTTCTTAACAGTGCACTATACATGTACTCCAGACATCTGAATTCTATTCTTATTTCTACTCATGAAAGGCCACATAACCCAAGCTAAACAAACAAACAAAAAACAAAACCAAAATCAATTCCAAAAGTACATTTCAGCTCTTCAAGCACACAGCCAGGGGCAAAAGCCCTCACATTCTCCGTTTTGCAAACCTCCAGCTTTAAAATCCTCAGAACAGAAAGGGAGGCATTCAACACAGACAGATGGGCCAAAATCTTTAGTAGTCCATGAAGCACCAACATGGATAGCAACTCTACCTTTCTGGCCAGCTCTAGTTCTTGCATAGTTTTCTGGAGATGTTTCTTTTCCTTCTGAAGTTGCATCTGAAGCTCCTCCATTTCTCGGAGAGTGCCACTATGTTCCTGAAATTTAGGTAGTTGTCAATTATGCAGTCCAATTTCAAAATAGATGCCAACACCTTTCTATACTTAGACACGTACACTCACACACACACACACACTTGTGTTGTACAAAGACAGCTGATTCCTTTCTTAGGAAATCACTGTGAACCAGAGAAAAACCAACATTACTATGAAGTGGTTTTCATATTCTGTATAATTACCCCTAACCAACCTGAACTGACAGCCTTGCAAAGTTCTTTCAATGAACAGACCAAGCTTTCAAAAAAGTCAAGTAACATGGAGGGAAAGTGCAGAACCTGGTCTATGCAAACAGAGTTTACAAGTTTACAAAGGTTTAACAGAAATCACATCCATTGAAAGTCATGCTTCAGCTCATTTACCATCCCTATGAAATACCACCTTTGTTTTCTGCTCTCTTAGAAGTTTTTCAGCCTCTAGTTCTTTGTCAGCCTTTGTTTTGGCTCTTTGTATCTCCAGTATCTGAGCTTCCAGCAGCTTAGCATTATTTTGCACTGTTTCAACACGAGCCAGGAGGTCTTCATTAGCCGAGCGTAACTGATCATGCTGAAATTAGCACAGTAGAATGGTAAAAACATAAGCTGAATTTATGTGCAATGTTAACAGATAAAATATTTTCTGTATTTAAAAAAAATACCTAACACTGATTTCTATCCAAATCCCTTACAAACAACACTCCTACAGATGAGTCTTTTCCAGCTTAATTCCTTTAAACCACATTAATAAACAGGTGAAATTAAATCCATTAGCATATTTTGGTTATTTTGTTCAGTTAATTTGCCCAGCTTTCTATAAAATGGCAAGAATCAAAAGAAATCTGAAAAAAATACTCAAAAACTTATGCTTTCTGCATTATCACCTTCTCCTTGCAACAATACAGTATTTCAAATACACACTTCAAATACAGCTGCTGTATTTATAAACAAATGAACATACTATTAACTCCTAAAAAGGCTGAACTGCAAACTTTGACTGAACCACCAAGTCGTCCACCAGTACAAAGTAAGAATTCTACTGCATCAGGCATACTTTTGCAATGACTTTAACAGATTTAATTTTGACATTTTCAATGATGCATCCTATTCTTTATTTTGCCTATTAAGAATGAGGTATAAGAGAAAGATGTCAACTACCTAAACATTGTTTTATTTACAAATTCTTTATAACAAACTTGAAAAGCACAAAGTCTGCATAATCAGCAGAATATATATACTATTATTTCTTATTTCTTCCTATGCTATTTACTACTGGCTTGTGCTTATAAGGAAACTGTGGCCTAGGTGGATCTCCGGTGTATGGGGCCTGGGAGTTTAAATCCTAAATACCAAACCCATTGCAGTTAGCTTTGCAAAAATGTGTCTCACAGTCCCTTAATTACCATTTTAGACTCTTCTGAATGCCACTGTAGTACTCTGCAATGCATCTTAAAGTCTAATCCTTGTGAAAAATGCGAAATTCATAACAAATTTAGGATATTTAAACATTCTGTTGATTAAATAAAAAAATAAAAAAACCCAAAAGCTGAATTTTGTTGAAGAAATAGAAGAAAAAATGTCTCAGTTAAAGGTTACTGCACTTTATGAGAAGTGTAGGTGTGTGGTCAGAGAAACAGTGCAAGTCTGATGCTTGCAGCAGACAGGTCCAAAATCAAGCCAGAGACGATCTGTTTTTTTCTATGAGTTGACCTGGGATAAATTAAACTCTTCTATTGACAAAGTCAGACATTCTAGATATATTTATCTTTGTCATGGCCCAGGTAAGGTATCAGATGTTGAAAAGAAACAAACAAACCACTCTGAATCTCAAGTTACTATTTAAAACACATGTAGGTTATGAAACTAGAGTAACAATCACATGATTAGGACTTGCACCCAATAGGCAGAATTAATTTTTATGGTACTTATCAATAGATCAGACCCACATACAGAACTGACCTGCTCAGATGACACCTGTAGCTGTCTTGTCAGGTCCTCTATCTGACGTTCAAGATTATTTGCTCTGCCTTTTTCAGAATCCAGCTGCTCTCCTTGTTTGTCATATTCCATCAAAAGATTCTTAACACATACGAACACAAAGGCATAATTTTTGACAAGATGTATTGCATAAGCACATTCTATACCTCTGAGGTGTGTTTACCTAGTATTTCATTATACGAGTTGTCTTACTGCAACATCACAAATATCATTATGAAATTAAAGCTATCATTCCACTACAGGCTCTGGGAGAAATCCCTTTCAGTTCCTGACATTCTAGAATAATTCAGTTTGGAAGACAGCTCAGCAGGTGTCACCCTCCTGCTTAAAGTATGATCAGCAGTGAGATGAGACCAGGTAGCTCAGAGCTTTGTCCAATCATGTCTTTCCAAGGACCTGCCTCCAAGAATAGAGATGGCTATTCCACTAAGCAACCTATTCCAAAGCTTGACCATTCTCATAGCATGAAAATGTTTATTCATGTATCCAGTTGGAATCTCTCCTTTCAATTGAGGACTACTGTCTTATCTTGCACCACCATTAATAACCCGACTCTTCATAATGTCTTTGTAGGTACTGGAAGACTCCTATCAGGTTCCTTCAAAGCTTTTTGCAGGCTGAGCAGCTTCTTATCACTTATTCCAGTCCCCTGACCAACCTGTCATCCCTCCACTGAAATCACTTCAAGTTATCAATGTCTTTCTTGTATTTCGGGGGAAGAAGAAGGAACAAGAGTCGATGTAATACTTTCAATGATGTCACAGAATCATTTAGATGGCAGATGGCAATTTAAGATCATTGAATACAACTGTAAACCCAGCACTGCCAAATCCACCACTAACATATGTCCTGAAGTCCTGTGTTTACCTCATGTACTTGTATATAAAGTGCTTGCTGTGTTTACTTATTGTACTTTAAATATCACCAGGGATGGTGATTCCATTGCTTCTCTGTTCTAATGCTCAAGCACTCTTCTTGTAAAGAAATTGTTCTTAATATCCAATCTAAACTTCCCCTGGTAGAACTTAAGGACATTTCCCTCTGTCCTATCCTGTTGCTTGAGAGAAAAGACTCATCCCCACCTGACTACGCCCTCCTTTCAGGTATTTGAGAGAGTGATAAGCCTCCCCTGAGCTTGCTGTTCTCCAGACTACCTAACCTCAGTTCCCTCAGCTTCTCCTCCTAAGTCTTACAGGGAACAGCTTTCTCTTGGGGAAGCAATGCTGACTCGTCACCTGCTTCTGCTTCATGTGCCCAGAGATGTGCTCCAAGAAGACTTGCTCCCAGGAAATTACAAGTTTGTCTTCATCATTTAAGGGTTTTCAAACTCATCTTCAATTTTTTGAACTTTTCAGAATTCACAGTGATTTATGTTTTGCCTAGCAACACATTGCTTGGTATGCATGATGCTAGATTCAAAAGAGTTAAAAATAGCATTCCAGTAGAAAGAAGTGTCTCATTTTCTTCTGACAAGAGCTGCATGGTTCCCTTAAGAGAACCTTACACTTCTTGATTCTGGTGTTCAACTGCACAATTTCTTTTGCGAATCACAATTGTGCAAGTAAATAGCAATGTATATCCAGGCTAGGCTTCAAACCCAAAGTATTTTCTGACAGATTACTGTCTTTTGTGAATGCAGCACTATTCTTACCTTATAGCTTTCAGCTCCTTGAATTACATCTTTCATTGAAGCAGACAATTGATCTTTTTCTGATCGAACCAACTCCAACTCTTCCTTCAGAGTCTGCACCTTATTAAAAAGAAGTGTGTGCCATTAAAACAAAGCCCTCCGTGCAAAATCTTCTTCATATTAGGAATTAGTCAGGGTACCTCTTTTCGGCTGGCATCTAATTCTTTCTTGGCTTTCACAGCAACCACTTTAATTTTATTTAGCTTCTCTCCTTTTTCAGCAGATTCTTTTTCAAGCATCCCTAAAAGAGAACCATAAGAAAGTTAAAAATTACACCCTTCCATTTCTTCCCAAGAAATGAAATTAAATGAAATTCAATTAGAACACAAACATCAGCATGACTTTAAAACCAAACAAAATATAAAGCATGGGGAGGTGCTGAAGTGTTTCATTCAGTCAAACATTTAATTTGAAGCTAAAACATCCAGACATACAGAGAACTTAGGGGCAATCTTTCCCTGGACAATCTTTCCCTGTTTCAGAAGCTTCCATCACAGTTAAGAGTGATATTCCTGTCTACTTCTACATAAATTTAACAACTCAGAAGCATTTTCCTGCTCTTGTGTTGGAATAAGTGCAATAAAACAACAGTAGTTTTGGCACCGTTGCTTCCCTTTCCTTCTGGGATTCTTACTGATAAATTTCCCACATTAAAAAATAAAGATTAAATCCACTACACTGCTTATAGACAGATGTACAGAAAAAGTCTTAAAATATCAAATCATATCCAACTAAAAAATGCTAACATTTTAAATTCCCAATGGAAGGAATACTGTAGGAAGATGCATTAATATCCACTTCCCCATCTTCCTCAACTTGTGGAAATACAGGGCAATCATGCAAAGAAAGAAAAAATAACAATCCAAAGAAGCCAGATCATTTATATAAAAGAAAAAAAGTGAGAAAGATACCAATTTTTTCTTGAAGCTCTGCTACTGAAGACTGCTCATCAGTTTTCTCAGTCATTGTTTCCATTAAATTCTGTATTATAAACAAAGATATAAGAAGTATTACAAACATTTCTTTGTGGTACCTGTTTTGTCCCTAACAAGCCACCAGAAGTTTCAGCTACAGTTAAAACTGTCCATGTTCTTAGGACCAGGAAAGCCTTTATGAGCAACTTTGTATCAGCTTGATGAAAGTACAGTTATGCTGAAAGCAGAACATTCCAATCTTTTAAGAGCTGCTTTCCATCCTGTTCAAGGATAAAAAAGGGGAGATACCCTCATTCTGCAACTGTCAGCTTTACAAAACCAGCAATTCCCAAGACCTGAAGCTAATGCAGATCAAGAAGTTTTGTTTGAGATGGAACCACAGAAAGTTAGAGGTGAAAGATTATGAGGTTAGGTAGTCCATCTAGTCAGTTGATTGTTTCAAGGGATATTGATAGGAATAAAGGTTCAAGTACAAGAAACTTTTGTAAAAAAAGCATTATGATTGGTTTTGTTTCATTTTTTTTTCCTGGGGGGAAGAAGGGAATTCTGAAGTGCTAGAAAACTCAGAAATATGTGCTTTCTACAAGGGAGACTCACTTTCAGGCCAAGGGAAAAAAAAAGGAAAAAAAAAACAGAAAAGAGAGAATTGAAAGTATTTTTTGAACCTTAATTTTGAAGACTTTAGAGGTTTAGTCTTTATACTTCAATAACAAAATATAACCTTTAGAGAACTCAGTTCGTCTTTCACATTTCTAAGCTCAGTTTCCTTTTGTTCCAGAATGAAATTTAAGTCGTCTTGTTTTTCAGATCCTTTTTGCTGTTCTTGTATTTGATTTTCATAAAGAGCAAGTTTTCGACTCATCTCTTCAGTATTAGCTAAAAGATCTTGATTTTCAATCCTTGTTTTTTCACTGGCATTTCTCAACTCCTGGATATCATGTTGAAGCGCTTCTTTTTCAGACAACACTCCTTCCAGTTCTTCTCTCAAAAGATTCTTTTCTTTTTCAAAATCTTGAATCAGGGATCTATGTTCCCTATGTTGAGCTGCATTTTCTTCCTCTAATCTCTCAACTTCTCGCTGCAAACTAATTACTTCCTCCTCCTTTTGAAGCACAAGGCACTGCTCTTCTTTAATTTTTGACAAGAATTCATTTGCAATTTTTAACAAGTTAAGAGAATCATATTCTTCATTAGAATCTGAAATGCTGAACCCCACTTGCTCAAGTAAGTGGTACAGCTGAGTTCTTACAAGGGATGTGTGCACTTGTTCATTTTCAAGTAATGTTGATATATGGTCTTTTTCTGCAGTCATCATTTGTAGTTTCTTTTCCAAGTTTTCAGACTGCTCTTTCAATACTGAACAACTATCTTTTTCAGATGTAGTCTTTCCCAGCTCTTCACTTAATTCGCCTTTTTCCTGAATGAGTTTCTTATTTTCCTCATGGACAGTGTGCACTTCAGATGAAAGCTGCTCTTTATCACGCATCAGAGATTCAATCTGTTTTTCTAATTGTTCTAGCATTTGAGCATTTTCACCCTTAGAAATTAAAGCTTCATTCAGTCTCTCTGTTAATTCCTCTACCTTTTGCTTCAGGTCATTATTGTCCTGGTTAGCACAATCTACTTCTTGCTGAAGTTCCTGAATTTTAACTTGTTTTTGCTTGCATGTTTCCTGAAGGGTTTCTCTCTCTTCACTCAAGCATTTTACATCATTTAAAATATCCCTGTTTTGATCAGTAAGAGCGGTGATCTTGTCTTCCAGTTTTCTTTCAGTAATCTCTTTTTGGTCAATGGAGCTTGCCATTGCACTATTGTCCTCCTGAAGACTAACGATTTTACATTTAAGTTCTTCTGTCTCTTCTGAAAATTTTTTTACTTTTTCCTGAAGGTGATTTACATTTTCAAGAAGAACATCCCTTTCATTGAAAGCAGCCCGGAGTTTCTGTTGCAGCTGACTGACATCAGAAGCTTGCTGTTGTTTCATTGATTCCAACTCCTGGCTGATCTTTCCAGCAGATTCACCTAGCTCAGCTTGTAGAGTTTCCATTGTTTCTCTCAGGCTGTTGTAATTGGACACTGCTTCTTCTTTCTCCTGAGTTACCTTTTCAAGTTGTTCTCTAAGTTCCTGCATTTCAAAAACTAATGCCATCTGTTCTTTTTCAGAACCAGATAATAAAGTTTCATTTAGTTCAGAAATTTCTCTCTGGTGCTGATCTTTCAGAGTCTGTATCTCTAATTTGTGCTCTTTTGCAGCAGTTTCATAGTGCTGTCCTGCTGCTTGAAGCTCCAATTTCAGTTTTTCAATTACACAGCAGTAATCTTCTTTAGTGAGTTGCAATTCATTTATCTTAAAATCCAAGTCTTCCCGCTCATGAAAGTACTCATCCTTCATACGATGGATTTCCTCTTCCAGTTTTGTCTTGACATTGCTCATATAAGTTAACTCATCTTTTAATATACTATGTTGGGACTGGAGTTCTTCTAAACTATGCTCCAGGTACCTAACTTTTTCCTCCATTTTTGCTTTCACACAAGGTTCTTCTTGTGTATCTGCAACATCTATCTTGTTTTCTAAATTTTTATGTAGCACTTCTCTCAGCTGCTCCAAGTCATATTCACGCTGGTCAGTCTGAGCATGCATTTCATCCTTGGCATTTTTCTCTGCCAAATTATGCTGCAACTGATTTATTTGATTTTGCTTTTCTTCATTTTCTTTAGATGATATTTCAATCCGATGCATTAGTTCTGACACCTCTTCCTGATGAGTAGTTTTTAATTTCTTAAGCTCTTCATTCAGATTTTTTATTTCATTATGGTAACACTGAGAGGTGCTTTTAATAGTTTCTTGCAGATTTGTCACTTCTTTGTCTTTGTCTTCATTCACAGCTTCCAACTGCTTGTTCAGACACAAAATTTGCTCTTCATAAGTAGATTTTATTCTTTGGACATCATCTTGTAATCTTTTAACTTCTTTTTGACTATCATTGTAACATTCAACCTGTTCCATCAGCTCCATTTGTTTCTTCACTTGTTCATCTAATTCCATCTTCAGCTTTTTTAAATCTTCATTGTGCTTGCATTGTGCATTTGCTAATTCACTCTTCATAGCTTTTATTTCTTCCAGAGAGTCAATTCTTGATTGTTCCAGTTGCTTCTGTAATTCTTCTGTTTTAGCCACTGCAGCCTAAAGAAACAAGCAAATTATTAAATACTGCTAATTTAGCACACAATATTTCCAAATAAACTGTTTACGATGACGAATTAGAAAATGTAGTAGTCCACAGTTTTAAAAACTGTTATAGCTTTAAATATCTAACTGTATCAGGACAACTCGATTCAGATGACACTACACAGAGCATGAGAACATTTGCAAAATGAGAAAGGAAAACTAAGTTCTAGATCATGTTTACCAGCATAATTTCACAAAATGGTCACGACACGCTTCAGCTTTAGCAACTATTCTGATAATACATTAAAGATCAGATTAATTTTAGAGTATCAAATCCAGGTATCTGGAATATAACAATATCCATCAATTGCAAGCAATTCAGTCTTCACTTTATCATTAATTGAGATTATTGATATAATCTCAATAAATATAGGTGCCTTGGCTGACAGGCTCTTTCTTATGAATATCTAAAGGTAAGCCTCACATGAATATCTAAAGGTTTACCTTGTAAAGGTAAACTCATGCTCCCATGGAAAGACAGAGCTGATTGACTGAAGCCTATGTAGGCTTTTAATGCACAGACTGAATTCTTCTTGCAGCTGTGGATCTAGACAGCATATATAAGATTTTTTTATTTATTACTATAAACTAGGGGGTACAGAGAAAATATGCTTTAATATATAGAGCCTTTAAATTTTTAAAGATTTTTTAAAGAGACAGAACACAGGTAAGTGAAGAAAAAGATTAAAATTAGATACACAACAAGCAAACCTGGAAAATAAATAAAATTCTGAAATATTTCAGTAATGTTCCATGGCTCATTTCAGTACCTCTGCTTCTTGCTTTATTTGAACATTTTCTTTTTTCAGAGCTATGCACTGCTGCTGACTTTCAGCTTTTTCCAGAAGCACCACATCCAGCCTCTCTGTGAGAGCCTAATATTAAATGAAAAAGAACACTGAAAGAAGGGTTTCTTAACAATGGAAACAGTATAGAAACTCACATATAGATTATGACACTTTTTGTCAAATAAACACATCAGTCAGCAATTTAAAAATTGCTTTCAGCCCAAATAAAAATGATATGAAATAGGGAGACTAAAACAATGATTTTGGGTTCTTTTAAAAATTGTACTTGTGATCAGCTAACCTTTGCTTACCAGGTGATGGTGGTGAAGTTCCCTTTCTGTAGAAAAGAAATCTCCAGCCAAATTAGTCAAAACAATTCTCTAATTGAGAAATTCCTCCTCAGTACCAATTTTCACCTTCGTATGCTATGACCCGTATCTTGAGAAAAACAGATCCTTAAAGTATTTCTTGTGACAAGCAACTTGAATTATGTGTTTCTAATCTCATCAAATGATTGTCTCAGAACTTTTCTAAATGGCTAAAGTCTTTCTCCAATGGTCACTCCAAAATAAACAAAAGCTGGTCTAACCAGCCAAACAAGGAAAAGTCTTGCTGGGGACATTTGTAGAGTTACAGAACAGTTTGGGTGGGTGGGGACCTTTAAAGGCCATCTAGTCTAACCCCCCTGCAGTGAGCAGGGACATCTTCAACTCCATCAGGTGGCTCAGGTTGAATGAACCCCATTCAACCTGATCTTGAATATTTCCAAGAGTGGGGAATCTACCACCTCTCTGAGCAACCTTTTCCAATGTTTCACTGCCCTCTGTGTAAAAAAAAACAACAATCTTCCTTATATCTGATCTAAATCAACCCTCTTTTCATTTAAAACTCCATTATCCCTTGTTCTATTGCAACAGGCCCTTCTGAAGTTCGTCCACATCTCATAAGCTCCCTTCAGGTACTGAAGTGCTGTGGTAAGCTCTGTCTGGAAAGTGTACTACTTTGTACTATTCCTCACAGAGCCAAGAGTGTTTGCTGGCAAGTGGAGTAAGGATGTGAGGGGAGAAGGAATAAAAGGTTTTAGGAAGTGTCTTGGACTCCTGCAGATTGATTCCATTCAATTTGAATAACGATTTTCAAGTTATTAACTTTTTACCAAATTATTTCAGTGGATTTATTTCAGCTAACTTTACATAATACAATAGAAAACAATTACATATTCCTACCTGAATAATATCATCAGATCCTGCAGTAGCTGCTTTAGATCTGAGTTCTTCAATTTCTTTCTCCAGTTCTTAAAATGTAAAGAAACATTACAGTATGAATTGATGCTGCATCACAGTAGCAAATTTTAGTAAATCCTGTGCCTGACAACACTTCTATTCAAATCAGAGAAGTCTTTTACTTCACCAATTTTTGTTTGTTACTGAGTGATAGACAGGACTAACAGAGAACAAATATTCAGTACTACTTCTCCAGTCCTGACACCAAGCATGGGTTCCTGAGAAAGCAAAACTTCCTGGCTTGGATAGAGGAACAACAGATAGAAATTCTTCTGAAGATCATCCATCTTACCTTCTATTTCATGGTAAATTTAAATCAGAGGAAAGATACTCAGTTTCTACTGTTTCTCTAAAAATAGGCAGCAAGCAGAAGAACAAGATCTTATGAATAATCACACTGAGGAAAAGCCTGGTACAGCCCATTTCTGTATCCTTATTGTTTCAGAGGGCAGCTACCAGCAGTCAGCATAACTGTAATTCCAAACAAGGGGAAGTGACACCAGTCCAAGTAGTGGGCCACTGGAGGAAAAGAGACTGCAGAGTGGACAAGGACAGCACATGAGAGCACAGATTTACAGGCACTTTTAGGTGTTAAGCATAAAAATTTGTTTGGTATATTTTACAATTTCTTGCTAAAGCAATAAACAAATATAAAGTAGCAATCTATCACAGAAGTCATTGTACCCTACAACAAACTAAACTCTACTAATTATGCAAAAAAAAAACCCCAGACATTCCTCCTCCTATTTGCTTCCTGAAAATCAACCTGCACCAATACGGGGAAGAGACAATGACAAATCCCACTTCCAACTTTTCCACAAGCTACACTGTTCCATCATGCCATACTGTCAGACCAAAATGAATTTAATACCTGACAAAAGCAATGCTTCTTTTCTTTTTCTTAATCAAATTACTTCGGTCCTTATCCTCCCACCATAAAAAGCAAAATTGAAGAAAAATAAAATCTAGTATTTTTGCCTAGAATTTAAATCTACCTATCAAAATCACACAGTGATATTTGAAAAGGTCAGGTAGTGCCAAGCATTAAGGCAGAAATTGCACTTTCCAGTAAGATACCTGCACATCTTGACTTCACTTTCTGTATAAGCATCATTTGCTTTTTTGCAAACTTGATGAGGTCTTCTTTGGGCAATGTGTCCAGCTGTAAAGAAAGTATATATCAGAGAAACCAGTTTCCTCTAACCCAGATGGAAATAGAAACAAGGCCTTTTAGCATCAGACTTCCAAAAAGCTGAATTTTAGGACAAGAAATTCTTACCATACATTTGCAAGAAGTGTAACATTTCAAAGAAGAATAACAGTCCAAGTTACTGATGCTCTGTTATCCAATTCTGTTATTTCAATTACAGTAACAGAAACTACTCCTCATTCTGTACCTTTTCTGAAACAATTCTGAAGCACACAATTGGGCAGCATTGGTTAGGAAAACTCATTTAGGAAGGATTATAATTCAGTAATACAATTTGAACAATATTTTGAAAATAGCATGCTGACCTAACATTGTCATTGTTTAAATTTACTTCCACTGTATGCAAAGATGTCTGTGTCCATTATGAAAAAGACTGCTGCCAAAACTGGATGCTATTAATAATTTATCAAATATAACAGGATGTGAACATATCAAAAAGAGATTTTTTTTTTCCTCATGGTTTCCAAAACATTTTATCTTAATGTTTGTAAGTTAATTTTTCCTGTCTAGAAGAAATGTTAAAAATATCTTTGTCTTCCTATTAGTCACAGCTTGCATGCTAACCCTTGCAACTACTGCTATCCAAATAAATTAGGTTTGTGAGGACTGATTACCTTTGATTTGCCTGATCCTGGTGTGCCAGAAGATGCCACCATCTCCTGCCCAGCATCTTGAACCTACAACAAAGTTCAATCTGCAGTAACAGACTTTTTGGTGTAAGACTACCAAAAGAACTAATTGAAGGTCTCCAAACTGAGAGGAACTGAATATAGTGAAAGCACAAGGAAAAAAGCAAAACAAAAATTTTAAAACAACATGTATTTGTAGGATGAGTCAGAAACATAGCAGAAAAAGATCTACTGTCATTATTAGAACAGCAGAATGGAAAGCTCCCAATGTCCAAACCATGATTTTATGATTCCATTACTGAATGGACATCTAGAGCTTATACAGTACTGCAAATTAATTTTATTTACAAGCAGTTTCAAAAGCATGACTCACTATCTTGTTCTTAAAAGAACCATTAAAAAAAAGCAAGAACAACAACAAAAAAAACAAAAGAAAGCCAAACCAAACAAACAAACAAGCCACCCCAAAAAACCCCAAAGAACAACAACAACAAGAAAACAAATAAAAAAAAAACCAACCAAAAAAACTTGTAGAGAGTTGCAGTTCAATCAAACCTTGAGAACTTTTGAACCACATAAGCTCCTAATCTTTTTTTGTTTCCTTTTTAAACACACTGGTTTATCTCTACAAGTGTTAGCCTATCAAATATATTCCAAAAGATTCGGCAAAGTCAGGGCTCATTTGGACAAATTATAACCCTTCTCTTCCTTTTTTTTAAGCATGCAAGTCCTCACTAGGATTGCTGGCCTGACAAACATATCTGAAAAGGCTCTGCAAATTCTGGGCTCTCTATCTCTAAAATAAATGCAAAATGCCTTCTACTGTAAACTTTCACAGATCTAATCTGGGAGACTGTTGCTTTACAGTGGTTTAGATGGGATATGCTTATGTATAATCAGGAACACAAAGAAATGTATGTAGCCACAATGCTGCAAAGGAAAAGGGAACAGACGCTTCCAATATATCAGGAATAGCATTTCCAAGCCTTCACATTTACCCTACTTTTTTCTTCATACCATCTATCATATGGGCATAAGTATAAAAGTGAAGAGGTGTATATATAAATATTTGTATTTTTATATATCTAGATGTTTGTGTGTGTATGTGTATGTATTTACACCTACCCTCACGTTCATTCTGCTACTCTCTTCATTCTGCCAAAAAAATCAAAACCCTTATGGTAGAAACTAAGGAAGAACCAAACTGGATCTGAGCACTATGAGTGAGAATGGACAATCACTAATAATTTGGACAGAACAGGTGATACAGATAACAAAAAGCATCACCTTTGGAAATATGAGTTCAAGTACAGATGAAGGACAAAGGCAGTTATAGTCATCTATGTACACATATGCTAAATGTTTGATTTTCTTTTAAGATGGCAAAAAGAAACTTATTAGAAAAAAATGTGCTGTACAGCATTAGGAAAAAAGCTATAAAGTTTCAGATTTTCTTAGGATGTAACTTTGTCAACATTTACACTCCTAATATTTTAGCACTCGGACAGCAAAATGAATTATAACAAACTGCATGTACTGTTCAGAAAATGACAGCTTGCCACTCTCCATACTTCAGCAAGGTCAGACAGATTTTCTTCTCACAATACTTTTACTCCTTTAAGCTAATACATACAGAAGCAGAATCACATACTGTGTAAAGCAATGCATCCAGTTTTGCTGTTCTGGTAACTGAACCCAGAGGCAGCTCATGTAGAGGGCTTCACCCACTTGAGTTAGAAGAAAAATTATGAAGATGAGCTACCAAAAAACCCTGAACTTTTCACTGATTAGTTGCATCCGAGCTGTGAGCCAGCAGCTACTAAGTATGCTTTTAAGCCCAATACAATCCTGTATGGTTTCTAGTCCACCATTCTGAATTCTGGATGCTTCCACAGTTTACTGAGATAGATATAGATATATATATACACACACATTCTATTTTAGATTTTATTTCAAGCCTACTTTACCCCCTGCACTAAGGGGTTTCCATGCCACATTTCAAGATGTTCTATGTATTTTAACTGATATCTATCCCTTACCTTTGCAATAGCTTAACATCTTCTTAGAAAGCCTAACCAATGCATAAATGCAATATACTAGCCTTTGCTGTGAACTGTGGCAGTAGTGGCCATCATGAACAGCAATTTTCTGAGCAGTGTGCAACTATTAGACATCACCAACCCTAAGTGTACCAAGTCACATCAAAACACATTTTGACTTGTGACTGCTTCAACCAACAGCGGCATTGAACCTCTATTAGAATGTGGGACACAAGCAGCACAGACACTAGGAGAGTTAATTTAATGTGTGAACTCAAAATTCCTCAGTGTTGCCTTTGGATTTGCCTTGATGTTTATAAAAGCTACACTAGATACAGACGCCTCAGTGCTCTTATTTGTTTGCGTTGGTAGGTGTTTCACAGCTGACGTCCTGTTAACACATCGGGTCACCTCAGAGGAGAAGGAACCCTTGTTCGCCCGTGGGTGCTGTCACACAGTAACCACTCGAAGCCCTTGCCCTGTGTCCGTCACCCGAGTGTCGCTGCCCTGCAGTCAGCGCTGCCCGCTCACCCAGCCCGTGCCAACAGGGCGACGTCCCCACCTCCTAAGCATGAGGGGCACTAAACAAGCCCCTTGCAGCCCGCACCGGCGCTGCCATTTCCGCAGGGCAGAGGCAGCGGCAGGGCCCCCTTCCCACCCCGGCCTCCCTCACAGCTGCGCCACCCGCGGGGGCTGCGAGGCGGCGGCCAAGGGCGCCCAGCGCCCCACGGGCTTCACCGCCCGTCACCGCGGGAAGGGACAGGAGCCCACGGCGTGGGAGGGGCTGGTCCGCACCTTCCCCGCTTCCCCGTGCCGCACGCCAAGGTCACGCACCGCCCCCTCTGCACCCGCCCCAGCTGCGGTGACCCCGAGGGCTCCGCGGCCCCTCTGCCCAAGCCCGCCGCGTTACCTCCATGGCGGGGCCGGCCGGCTGCAGGGGCGGGGAGATCGCGGCGCCACAGCCGCTGCAAACGCCGCTACATCCTCCCCGAGCCGCTTCCGCCTCCGTCATCCCGGCACGCCGGGCTCGTCGGGCTCGGCCTGTCCGTCACGGAGCGCCGCCTCGGAGCCGGGCGGGGCCGAACCAAGAGCCCGCGGCCTCGGCAGCTGAGCCCACCTGAATAGGGCCGTGGGCCGACCTCGTGTTCTCCGCCTTATGAAAAGGGGAAGGGGTACAGCTACAACACGAGTGCACCCTGCTATTCCCTGTTCCTGAAGGGCTCCTAAGGGCAAAGCAGTGCTGCAGGCGCGTCTCTCACTGCCGCCATAAGGAGAGTGTGAGGTGGAGGGTGACGTGCTCGGGCAGAAACAGAGCGATTTAAGACCCTGTTTTTAATACCTTGATGGGAGCACAAATTGATTTAAATTATTTATCAAATAAATGCGACTGGTGCCACTAGGATGGTGCGAGACTTTGCATCAGTGCCCAGCGACAGGACAAGGAGCAATGGCCTCAAATAAAACCACAAGAAGTTTCACCCCAACATGAGAAAGAATTTCTTTACTTAAGGGTGACAGAGCACTGGCACAGCTGCCCAGGGATCTTGTGGAGTCTCCCTCTGGAGACATTCAAACCCCACCTGGACCCATTCTTTGGCACCTGCTCTAGGTGACCCTGCCTTGGCTCGGGGGTTGGATGAGATGATCACCAGAGGTCCCTTCCAACCCTAAAAATTCCATGATTCTGCAAATTAAAAAATGAATGTGAAGGACTACCAGAGCAAATAGCAGAACCTAGGTGTTACGGCTTTTAATTGCATATTCTTAAAGAGACTTTTTATGCCTGTTTGAGTAGATGTTTGAGGGGAACAATGCCTACTTTAAAGGGCACGCATTTTTCATTGTAACCATGCATGCACTTTGGTAGTGCCTGAATAATTTTTCACATTTCATGATAAGTAATTGATTTTTGATGAAAAGTTGCCTGGGAAAAACAATTTAGGCATATTATTCTGTTTATGGTTCACTGGGTGAGTACTGAATATCACCGAATTAATTATATTGTCATGAGAGAATATGTAGTTTAATAAAAAAGGAGAGTCGTTTGTTGAAATGCTTGTCTTGGAAGAATAACTGTGTTTTTCCAAGTCTGCTTACTGTCATTCTTCTTCTAAAATTCAAATGGCAAATAGTGAGAAAAAGCAGAAAGCTTCTTCACATATACCTAAGAAAGTATTTTTTCTCCCACCTCCAAGGCATTCACTGTCCATTATATATATTCATATATCTCTACTTAGGCAGCTACACAACAGTAGCAGGAGCACATGGTTCCATGCTCACAGAGGTTGCTGGCAAGGGGCACATGTCCCTAACCAAAAAGCATGACAGTGTTTTTTCATTACTTCTATTATTATACTTTTTAGAAGCTTCAGAGGAAATTAAACAGATTTATTCTTTCCTTCCCCTTTCACAGTGGGGTACTCTAAACTGGTTACCTATGCCTGTGTTGCTCTGATCTAAGGTGGGGATTTCATACAATTTCAATAAGAGCTTTTTGAGATAGAGTCCTTCCAACACCATTCCAGAGCAGAAGCTTTTCACCCCAAACTGTGCCATACTGCACGGCTCTGTGCTTTGAGGTCAGCCTCCAACTGAATTTGAATATTTGGGAAGAACACTGTAGGAAACTAACCTTCTTTTTTGGGAATCCACAGAGAGAACAATGTTTCATGCACATTTGTTCTTTCTGCTTATGTTCAGACAGTATGTATTGTGTACCAACTCTTGGGTCATCTCATCATTTAACCTACAAGGGAATTGATTTTGGAGCTCATCCAAGGCAGACACAAAAGAGTTTTCAGAGGTGTTAGTACTGAAGACAGTGAGCTACCAGCTCACTCACTGCAGGCTTTCTGTAGCTGATTCTTGCTAGGGACCACTCAGCCCTCCCTCCATTTTATGTAACAGAGTTTAGGCATATTATACATTTGAGGCTGTCTTAACAGTCTCATTCTGGTCCTGAATTGCAACAGCAATTGCAAAGAATCCTGGTTAGGGAATGGTAGAAGAATTTTAAAATTTTCTAGAATAACTATAAGAAAAAGGGTTGAGGATTTTGTCTGTTGATTGTTTCAGTTTGTTACAATAAAGTGCAAGTTGCTCTGAATTTTTCAGGGAAAAATGTTTATTTGTACCTGCAATAGTCTGATAAAATTTTCTTAAACAATTTAAGAATTGTGTCTTACCTTTCTAGAAGGAGACAGTAAGATGATACATAATAATAAATGCAACTAACTCGAGACAAGATAAGTGAGAAAAACAAGAATAATTTACATAGTCCATATATCTCATGATTTTATTATCTTTGTAAAAGATAATTAATTCATATTTTAAATAGCATTGTCTATATAAAACAAGATTGCCAAGAGATTTATGAGATGTGTTGGGGCAGAGCATAACAAATTTTCAATTCTGCTTTCATTGAGAAGCCAAGTCTCACAGGGCTGTAATTAGTCTTTACATCAAGGTAGGGTACAAATGCTTGTTCACTATCATTGGAATTATTAGACCTGCAAGATTTTTCTGAAGTGCACAGAATGAGAAAATGCCTGTAATTTTCCTACTGGGGAATGTGGTTTTGGCATGAAGGAGCAGATGCTTTAAATACTTGCCACTGTAGAATCTTTGCAGCAAGTTCTGAGGATTGCAGACTCTTAGCTTTGACCTATGCTGGGCCAGTCAGAGTTCTTGCTTTGAGCTGCTTCTATGCCTTTTTTACATGCCAGGTTAATATAAAGGAAAACAGCACATGAATTTATAGTATGTTAACTATTCTCCTCTGTTTGGAAACTGAGAGCACCCCCCCCCTGTGCAGATGAACTGCAAATTATTTGGCTGACTATGGCCATTTTGTTGGGTTGAGGTTCAGTAGGTTCCCACAGGAGTGGAAGGGTACAGTGAAAAAAGAGTTATTTATCTCAGTACTATTTTGCTTATGAAAGATTTGGTTAGGTGTTAAAAAATTAGACTATATATACAGTCCTTAATTCTAGTCTTAAAATGTAATAAGAAACAGAGATGGGTAGTTTGTTGTTCTAACCTGCAAAAGCCAACAAGCCTTTTGATAGATTAATGTAAAACTCACACAAGGAAACATTTTGTTTTCACACCTAGTATGAGGTCTGACTACAAAAGTCTGTTCTATTGTTGACAGCACATGGAGAACTTTTAATTGCACACAGAGATAGTAGCAAATGTTGCTGAGTGATATTGGTACAATAACAAATTACTGCGAATCAAAAGGCCCAACTTTAACAAATAAAAAAATCAGTTACCTTAATTTTTAGGTGCCTGACCTAAAATTCTACCTGTATTTATATTGCCTGTACCAGAGCAGGACCTAGGGTAGCTTGCTTTTGAAATGATGCTTCTGTCTCCACAGTCATGGTAGATGGATATGATTGTACTGGGAGCCTTCAGTTCAGAAGGCAGTCTGAGCTCACACAGCTGATAGATACCAAGTGCCCTTGGAGCAGCCTATGCCAAAGCCCTTCTGCAAAAGAATCCATGAATAATCTGCTTCTTTCACATTAGCCACAGGGTGCTGCTCAATGATGGCTTTCCTGATCTACCTACACACTGCTTGGTCTGGAGGGCAGGCAGAGCCTTGTTTGTTATCCAGCCTAAGCCCATTACTTTCAGTCTGGCAGCACAGTTTGGCTGCATCTTAGAAGTGTGAAGGGCTTAACTCTCACTCTCAATGTGCCTCTAGGCCTACAGCCTACACTGAGACCTTGCAGCATTCATTGAGGATGTGAGGGAAATGAAAGCTTCAGTCCAGGCTTAAAATATGTTAATGCACTTCTGAAAAATGCCAGAATTGATAATTAACCTTGTTGTCAAGGTAAAACACTTTCTGAACATGTTGATGTAAACCATTAATATAAAGGATAATATCCATATCCAGTGTGGATAGGGCAAATTACATAAAATCTTCTTCCTCTGCATGGTCTGTTTTCCTAACTGGAGAAACAGAGAGTTTCAGTTCAAGTATGAAGCAGATCATCTATAGTTAGATTAGTAGAAAGGAAAGCACTGTCGCTCTGTCTTTGAATGCTAGCTAGGATGATAGAACAGCTCCCTTCTCTGTTTCTTTCTTTAATATTTTTGAGGCTCCGTGCTTCTTTCATTCTCTTTCACAAATGGTTGCATTCCACGTGAAGGTAAAATTTCTCCCATAGATGCTTTTGACAGCCAAGCTCAAGGGGGAATATGACTATTCTAGAATTAATACAGCAGTGTCTTTTAAATAGTCTGTATTGAAGCAGGAATCTTTGGTCATTCCCATGGGAGGATTTGTTTTGGTAGTTAATGCAGAGCTGCAAAACAGGACCACATGAACAGTTAACATGCATTTAATCAACACTGACCCTGAAACATTTTTTAGAGATGAATAACAAAGTTTCTGTACTATCAAAACCCAGCAGGACACTTTCTTCTAAAAGAAGAAACAAGCTGCATCAAAGAAGTTGCTGTGGGATTGCATTAGCTGAACTGACACAAGTCTTGTTAAACTGACATTGAAGATGTTGCATCTGAGAAGGTTAGTAAAGCTATGCATCTAGATAACTGGATGAAAATAAAGCATGGATGTATTTTTAGGACTTATGTCTAATATATTTCTGTACAGTTTTATCTCCACAGTAAACAGAGTCATGTGTTTGCATCAGAAGTGTGACAATAGTTTAATTATTTGAAATAATGTGGCTGTACACAGACAATCTCCTTCTGCAGGTGTTCATTGATTTACAGTATCTTACATAAAAATATATTAAATCTCTTACCTACTTTTGTTGGTATTAGTAAAAAAATCTCCATATGCATCATTTAAAGCTCTTCTGTACATAGCAACTGTCAGACCTAAAGATATAGAAGTTAAAGGCACTCTAGATGAGCCTTACAGTCACATACAGTCAAAATAGACACCAAACCATGGTAGAATCTATGAACTTTGAGGCATGCATACAACCCATTAACCTTTTTCCCAAATTTTCTTCATAACTACAAGTCAAATAATTTTCACTGGTAACAATAAACTACTCCCTGTAGTTTTACACTCGTGAACATTTTCCAAATCATGATTGAATCCATAAGTTGATCTCTCAGCTATGGTGGCTTGAGAAAGCCTAAAAAGCGGAGAGTCTCCACTTTTCTATCCTCCTGCCAGCTATGTTTTGTCAAAATAGTTAAGATTCCTGTCTGAATATATAGACAGATAATATCAATAGCATAAGAAAAGCCACTTCTTATGTAGCCACACATCAAGTGTTTGTTTCTCCCCTTTTGTATTCTAGGACTGCAGTCTGACCTGTGGTACTTTTTATCTGTTGTTTATAGCAGCTGAATTGCAGCTGGGTGACCTTTTGTACTCCACTGCTCATAAAATGTCACCAAGCTCCTGAGTTAAGCATGTTTTCCATTTACTGATACCTCTTGTGGCACTGAATGAGGATTAGATTGACAAACTGTGCTGACTCACGTAGTTTCATAGAGCAACCCAAGAGAGTGGAAATATCTGAAAGAGCAGGCAACACCTTTTCTTCATACCAGTGAGACAGTAAATCAAGTTAATCATAAACAAAACCCAAACAAGTAGCAGAAATCTCCTCAAGCTGGTATTTAGCCTTGCTCTTGCTGTGATGAACAGCAGTGCCTCTGACAGATAATTTTTTCTTGGGTAGTCATTTTACTGAGACATCCTTTGTTTGTGGGCAGGAATCTGTGGACCTGAAGTTTAAAAAAAATAAAAATTATACTAATGTAGTAAATACATGCTTCCAGTTTCAGTGATTCCAGCATTTTTGGGGAAAACTCTATGGGCCAGGACAATGTAACCTCCTACATTTACCAGGCAAGTTTTTTGTTTGTTATCAAATTGATGCAAGGTATTGCTGCCCTGTATGATTGCATTCACTTTAGATATGTGCTGCCCTTTATGGCTGTGTTAATGACTGCAATATGTGGACTAAATAAGTAGCCTGAAATGAGCTTTGCATTTGGCAGCTGCTCATATTGCTACAGCTTTTTAGCTTACTTTTAACTCTCCATGAGCCAAAGAGAAAATATCCCCAGCAAACCTTTTTGTATTAAACTTGACTAAACTAGAATAAATGAGACCAAGGCATACTTTCCTTTAGCTGCTGTAATCTACATTCTGTTCCCTCTAACATTCAGAGTGCAAACTCAGTTAAGCAGGAAGTGGCCTTTTTTGCATGCCAATTCCATGATGGCACTTTAAATCCAAAAGTGGATTAGTAACAGTTGCCTATAATTAAATGGGTTATGAATTGCTTTAGTTAATTTTGCACAAGCTCAAAGCAAGCCTGTAGTTATGGTACTAATGCTGAAGCAGAACTGGTTTTTATTTTCCAGTATCTACCAGGCCCTATTGCAACTAAGAGCCTGAACAAGCTATTTATATATTTGATTGGTAAGGTAAAGGAGAAGGCAATGACATGAAGTATCTGATGAACACTTTTACAACAGTGAAGAGACAGATGGCATTTGCAGCATTGACTCTTCACCTGGTTCATACCAACTCAGAATTTTCCAAATGTTACAAGAACATTATGATGTCCAGTTCAAAAGGCAAATGTAAGATGCAATAAGGACTACTGTGCCCACAGCTAGACTGTAAATAAATGCCTCTATATAGCCCTTCAGCAATTTTTATCAAAGGAAGTAATGGGTGTTTGGTGTTTTGGAAATGTTGCTTTCATTTCAACAGCATTTCTTATGTCCAACTTAAAATGAGAGAAAATGAAATTTATTCTACATTGTGCACTTCTGTTCCTCTCTTTATGCTTGACCACCTTTAAATTTATATATTGTTATTTATTGATTAATGTTCATACAATCTGTTGCATTCTTTTAACACCTTTTTTCCTGTTGGCTCCTAGTTTTTGTTAGAGTTTGATTTGAAAATGCCAGTAATATCAACTGCAGTTTTACAAAGATCAAAACCCACAGCATCTTTGAAATATTTTTATTAATGCTGAAAGTACCTGTGGTGGGGGGTGACTGAGAATTGTCCAGTGGAGTTATTTTCTTGAGGGAGATTTTAACTTTGGCATAATTTGGGCCAAATTATGCCAAATTATTTGGACTCTCCCAATAATGAAAAATCAGTGATGTGTGAAAGGAAGATCTTAGGGTCACTGGCATTTTGTGAAAGAAAAGCAAAATATATAACATGGGAAAAGATGAAGATCATAAATTTCAATTGCAAGTAATTACAATTCCACGCGAAAAACAAGAGAGGTATCAGACATTTTCTTCTTATAATCTTCATCAAATTTCTCATTCTGTGCCACAGTGAAATGATTCTTCCAGTCTGCAACGGTCCCTAAGAAATTACAAAGCAAAAAATGAGAAAAGATTTGATTTACCAGTATTTCCTGAAGCTCATTATCCACAACTTATTGGATACTTGTACTTCAATGCTTATTTCAAAATGACAGAATGACAACCAGAGAGGGTTGATGTCAGTAACAAACCTCAGTACCTTTTCTCATGAATGGGGAAATGGAATGATCCATTATTCCTTGAAAGTCTTTAGTGTAGTTTGCCATGGGATTTTCCTTCATTACCTCAAATGAGGTGTTATGGACTATCTTGTTTAGAACCTCCTGACTCAGATCCTTCTCTAGGAACTTTGCAATCTTCTGAATTTCTCGCTTTGGATTCTGCAGAAACAATTACATGGGATAAGACACAGAGCTAGGAAAAGCAAAGAAATCAAAGGTCATGTGAGAGTTGCAATCCTCACACAGAGAAGTTCAGGTTACTGTATTTACTGATACTGGCATTATAATATAAAACTGTTGCTTGTAGTTAGTTTCTACTAGACTTACAGATTTCAGAGCTCTATAAACACATGTTCAGCCTTTTACCTCCTTCATATCTTCATAGAAGAGATAGAGTATACGGTGCTTATCTTTTGCTTTCCACCATCCTTTTACGTGGTCATACCAGGAACCCCAGAGGACTGAAAAAGAAGTAACATCAGCAGCTATAAATGCTGATTGTGTCTTTAACACATGTGGCACTCATGTTTGCCACTTAACCAATACCTGTGAATTTCCAAGCCGGTTTTGAATCAGTCTGGCTGTGGTAATAAGCACTGAGAGTGCTTGCTACAGCATTTTTGCTATTAATCCCTCAGGTTTATGGATGCTTAGAACAGGACTCGTGTAACTTTCAAGGGCAGCAAATGCAGATGCATTATAGTCAATGAAAACACACATTTCCAGTATTCATTTGATCATCTGGACAAGGCTTGTCTTAATTAGCCCTGCTTTGAGCAGGGCAGGGGTTGGGAATGTATGGACAACAAAAATCCATTCCAGCTTGCATGATTCTATGATTCTACCTGGTTTCAATATTTGCTATGCTGTCAGAAATGCCTGCTTCTCTCAAGCGAGTGTCAAAATGATTAGCTAAGACAGAAGTAAATATGTTCTATACTGTATGTCTGCTCTGAGACAGATAGCTCCCAAGCTGAGCTGGTCAAACACAAGGCATAAGGTCTCCTTTGGACATGTGACTCTCATGCTGGTTCAGACAGTGGTATCTCTAGGCCTACATGGTGGCAAAAACATTAATGACCTAAGGAAGCTTTAGTGACTCAAACTGTAAACTGCCATCCACTTGACCAAATTTTGTTTCTTGGATATCCTGTGATATCAGCACCTCTTTTAGAAAGGGAAGAATCTGCTTCTGGGGTTGCCTGCCCTTAGTTAGAGAACTGTCTTTTTTCCGACACCTGATTTTTATATACAATAATTTAGGTACAAAGACTTCCTTATCTCAATTTCACACTGCACATTTCTATCCAAATTAACTCTCCACTTCTTTTTTAAATTTCAAATATTATCAGTTTATAGTAAGACCAGTTAAACCATTGTTCCTTTTCAAATGGCTTACTTTAATCTCAGAGAGAAGAGATGAAGCCTGAAAATTGTGATATATGTTTCTGAATTACAACAGAATAAAGATTAGTGTTTATATTTTTTCTCAAAATGGAAGCATAAAGATAGATTTAATCCTTTAGGTAATAATAAAAATTTGTGAATGAAGAAAAATTATGACTGAAACACCTTCAGCAGATATCCTTCTTCAGTATCTGCACAGGATTTCAAACCATAACTGAAATTAAAAAACCAATGCCATGCATTCTTAAAATGATCAAAGTCTCATATACAACTGATTGCAGTTAATCACCTTTTCCAGTCATGAATTTCTCCACAAACTCCTCCCAGGTTCCTGGATCAGGCAATCCTTTATTCATTCTGTGGAAATGGTAGTATGACACCAGGTTGTCTTTTGCATTTCTTGCCACATAGATTATCTTTATTAATATGAAAAGAGAGAGAGAAAGAAATTAACTTGCATATACAAATATAGTTATTGAGCATCTCCTGGAGTTTTCTCTTAGAGCCTGCTGGTAGAGATTTAAGAGGTTTTGCTTTGAAGTTGCCATTTTCTAGAATCCAGCTCAGGTAACTGAGTTGTGACTTTAGATTCCCACAGACTTCACACATTAAAGGGAAAATATTTTTTAACACCTTTTGATTTCCCAGCAATTCTGGAAAACATATTCTTCCCTGGTTTATGTCACTTTCTTTGTCTGTGAGGTAGAGTAGGACTCTTCAGCCTTACCTTACAGTTTTGTTCCCAGAAGGATGGAGGCAGCAGCTGCACGGGCAGATGAGTTTTTATTGTCCGTGGAGATGGCATGGCTTCAGCTAACTCCAGACCTGTGGGATGTTTAATTATGAAAAGTTGTTCTCTAAATTGAACTAGCACTTCTTTCCTATGCTCACACATGTAATTGTGACTGTGACTTTCCAGCAGTTCACCTTGCACTGATCACTCATCTCCAAAGCACTTACTAGTAGGGTAACATATACAACATTACTTAAGCATTTTCAGTGTTTCTAGAGAAAATTTGACCTGTGTATTTGAGTAGAAAAGATTTATATCTTTTTGCTTTCTTGGGCCCATACTTTCTTTCAAAGGGATTATGATAAATACTGATTTTTATTTATCCAACCAAAGTTTTTCCTTTGCAATATTTGGTGGTCTCCTTCCACCTTAGAGGTAAGAAATATTAGTTTCTAGGATACAAGAATATGACGGCTGACTTGACTTTGTGGATAGCACATAAAGAGAAAGTAGGAGAATGACGGTGGATTTTCAGTAGCTATGGATATATGGGACTACTTGGGAATATCTGATGATATTTGGAGATGTGTTATCTCCTTCCCTTTCCCTTTTAGACATCTATCATGACCTCCATAATTTTTTTCCCTGTCATCATGTCTCATCCTCTGTCATCTATCATTTTTGTCTCTCTCTGAGTCAACACAGTCTAGTTTAGAAGAGAAAAAGTAGCACTTCTGCAGAGCTAGTCAAGCTTTTTAGCTTCAGGTGTGAGAGTCTGACTTAACGATTTGTGTGGAAATGGAGCCCTTGCTGAGGGAGACTTTTGTAAGAAGCTGCAAGCCAGTGGAGCCTGCTGTTTGCCTGAATGTTCCATAGCTTGTTTAGATGACTAGACCCTGGAGCTGAGCAGCAGTTACTTGAAACAGTAGCAAAACCACTAAAAACATTATGCACCTCTCAGAAAGAGGTCCATGACATGTGTTTCCTTCCATACAGCCTGTAGTCTCAGAATGGCATTCAATTGCCTCCGTGCCCCATTCAATTGCCATTATATACATATCTGCTGCTGGTTTAGATACTGTGGAGTATCAAACACAGCTTCAGATACTACTACAAAACATCGTGGTCTTCAGTAGCACCTGAAGCAATCCCATCTGCCAGCCTTGCAGCACCTTGAGTAGCACTAGATGTTTATGTTAAAGCACCTGAACTGGTCCTTAATAGCCAAAATGGTGCTTAGTTCAAGAACAAAGCAAGTGGGACCTTTTCCAGGACACTTGTGGCATCAGCACTATGTGCTTGTTTTGTTTCATTTTGTTTAAAATACAGATAATATTCACCTGAGTAACGTGCAGATGGAGGCTCTGCCAAAAACCACTCGAGGAAAGGGTGGCGTTTGTAAGTAGTCTCACGTTTACACTTCTCAGTATCTCCATTTTGTTGAATCATATCCACTATCTCCTGGGTCCATGTGGTACCTGAAAATGTCAAGTGTTTAGATGTTTCCACCCAGGACAGCCTAGAGTTTCTTGTATTAGGGCACTGAAAGCCAGAAGGATGGACTCTGTGCTAATGGGGGAAAGAGTAGCATAGAAAATAATAGACAAAATGGAAAAAGAGTGCAATACAGGCAAAATGCCTAATTAAGCAACAAAGGTAATTCTCAAAGCTCAATTCAGGAATTCCATTTTAGACAGATTTCTTCTTGCCTAAGGAAATAAGTCCCCACACCAATACTGAAAAAAACACTGGGATAAACTGACTATTGTTGGGAGAATATTATTTGCAGAGGAATGAAACGCCCTCCTTTAATCCCTCACAAAAAATTCAGCTATTTTGTTTTCATACTGAATTTGAGTAAAAAAATGCGATACCTGAACTTCAGTGAGTTAAAATTTCATACACTTTGAAAATATAAAAAAGTGGAAGTATTTGCAAAGTTTGCCTTTGAACCATGTTAATGAAAGTCTGTACATTTCATCTGCCTGAGTGACTGCAACATTTGTGAGAGTTACAGTATAGTGTATCTCATGTGTCACTTTTATTTTATAGCTGTCATCTCTGTGTCAGCCACATCTCCTCTGAGGTACTGTGTCAGGTCAGCTAGAGAACAGGCTAAGGGATAAATTGGAAAGCAATTTAGGCAGGAGACTCAGCCCTTCTTAAGATGCTTGTGTTGTGCATCTCACACAGATATGACATAATGTCAAATGGAATCCTAACTTTATTTATTTTCAGTTCAGTGGCTGGAAGGTTTTAATCCCAGCTGGGTAAAATAATGTGGTTTTGCCTTTAGTATACAGGTAGTAAATCAAAAGCCTTCAGGTTTTACAAAAAACTAATGGTGGATTTTTTTGTTAAAAACATTTTTCCCCTACTGACAAAAAGAAAGCCCTAAAAATTGTTGCTAATTAAAATAATTATTTTTATGATGATCAAATTCTCCCATATATGTTCCTGAATCTCCTGTAAAAACTGTATGTTTTTATTCATACAGAATTCATATTGATGCTTGTTATTAATTGTTTTCTTGTGTAGTAAGTATAAAGGGTTTGATGAAGAGGAGAAATATTGTCCAGTCACTGAGTAAAATGCCAGATAGCTAATAATAATGGTGGTATTTTTCTTTGTTGGTTTGTTGACCAAAATTATTAAATTAATTTGGTTATTTTAAAGAATTAGTAAATTTTCAGAAATCACTACTTGTTTATACAAAAAATCATTCTCCAAATACATAATTGTTTCATAATCATACAGTTAGTTTCTATTATTTCTTAGTAATGATCACTTATTTCTAGGCACTGTTAAATTACTACATATTGGTGGAAAACTCCTATTGTCACCATTAATACAAATGTATATAATCTCAGTTAAAGGTAGCAATTTTAGGTCATTAGACTTTGGGTGTTTGTACTTTAGTAGTAACAGGTAGTTGATGCATCTGCCAAAGAAGTCAGGAGTTACTAGTCACAGCTGACACAGCTTCATTTCATTAAAATATGTCTAGTTTGGAGTTAAACAAATATCAGTCACAATAAAAAAAAAATCTCAATCCCATCAATAAACATGATGCCAAACTTTTCTATTCTGTTTCCTACCCACACCAACCTGCTTTTGCATAGGTTGCAATGAGCACATCATCAGGCTTGGCTTTGAACTTCCACACTTGGTCCCAAATGCTGGCAATTGGTTGTGTGAGGAGAACACCATCCAATTCAAATAACCCAGGTTGAATCACTGTCTCTTCCAGACTCAAATCTTTCATTTTATTCATGGCAATGAGAACTGCATGAAGAAAGGCTTAGAATTAACATGGCTGCTCTGAAAAAAATCTGAATTTACTCATCTTGAGGTCTCTCTTATTGACAAAATTCCATGTCCTCTGATTTCTTTTTGCCATGATTTGGTCTATCTGGATATATATAGACCCCTTAAAGATGGATCTCATTTTCAGAAATGCATGGTGTATTGCTAGTGGTAGTTTTCTGTGTCTCTAAAAATCACTTTGTTTACTCAGATACAAGAAGAGAAAAAAGTCATTATTCTCATATCAAACACATTCATGTAAAATTCTGATGATTGGTATGAAGGCTTCTAAAGGCAAAAAAAAAAGTAATCAGAGGTGTGATTCAAAAGAAGGCAGAGAATAACAGCAGGTAATGAAATCAACACACAGGACCCAGTCCTTCCTCTGTGAAGAAAATAAACAGAAATGCCTGCTAACACCCTTTGTGCCTTATACTTACAAAAATATTTACAGACCTTTTCCGTGTTTCGTTCCTGGATCTTAGCACTCTTGGAGCTCTTTGCTATGTTTTGAAATATGTTGCCCATAAATAACCTGAACTAGATTGATCATTAACTAAAGTTTGTTAGACTTTAATTATGTGAATCAATCTGGTTTACAATAACTAGTTATTGATTTCTGAATTTCTCTCAGGAAGACCTCTTAAGCATAAATTTCAGAGCTCCAGAGTCTGGTCAGAAGAAAGCTGTGCTTAATGGGAGGCTATAGAAATAATCTCAACTAAAAATATCATCCAGAAAAAAAGACATTTTAATCACAACAGCAAATATTGCTAGAATATTTTCTTTAGTTTCCTTGTTTACTCACAGCAAGTTCCTGCAGATTCAGCTGAGCGGAGTGAGATGTTGGATTGGTGGCTGGGCAGTCACTAAAGAAATTTTTTTAAAAATGAAGGAAAAAGAAACTTGCCTGAGAATTTTTCCTGCTTAAATGTCTTCAGTCCTTGGCTGTATTGACAACTATGCAGGAACTTAAATCTTCAGGCACAAGTAAGTTGAAAACTTGTGTGGGTGGAGATTCCATTCTTCCTATCAGTATGAGGAGAGTAAAGGAGGAAGTGCAGCAGCAACCAACTGAGCTGAGCACTTTTTCTGGCATGGTTTGCGAAATCTGTTCAAATCCTGTGAAAGAAAAACACTTGGAATTCTCATGTAAAGAATGATTCTTTACTGGCAACAACATAAAATGTCAGTCAATAACTCCAGCAAGGTTGTTAATTTGTCTCTCTCATTGTCAGCAGTCTTGGAATAATTAATTTTCTTCCTGATATCTAATCTAAATTGCAAAGATCCTGTGTGTACAGGCAAAGGAAAAAAATCCCAAAAATTTTATTTTCTATTTCCCATCAGCAGGTGATCCAGCCACCTCGCAGAAAGCAGGGCTTCAGTCCACAGCTGGTTGCTGTATGTAAGCCTACTGCACTTATACTTACTAGCACTGTGGGAGTGCTATGGGGAAAATAAACTCCATCTTATGGATGGGGCATTTCCAATTTCTCTGGGCAGCCTGTTCTACTGTCTCACTACCCTCAGAGTTAAGAATTTCTTCCTAACAGCTAATCTAAACCTACTCTCTTTCAGTTTGAAGCCCCTTGTCCTGTCATTCTATGCCCTTGTCCAAAGTCTCTCTCCATCTTTCTTGTAGATTCCCTTCAGGTACTTCATGGCCACAGTTTGGTCACCCTGAAGCCTTCTCTTCTCCAGGCAGAGCTATTCCAGTTCCCTCAGCCTTTCCTTATAGGAGAGGTGCTCCATCCCTCTGATTGTCTTTGTGGCCTCCTCTGGACTCTCTCCATCAGGTCCATGTCCTTCCTGTTCTGGGGACCCCAGAGCTGGATGCAGCATTCCTGGTGGGGTCTCACCAGTGCAGAGTAGAGGGGTAGAATCACCTCCCTGAATGCACTTCCCAGCCTCCTCTGGATGCAGCCCAGGACACATTTGGCTTTCTGGGCTGCAGGTGCACATTGCTGGGTCATGTCCAGGCTCTCATCCATCAGCACCCCCCAAGTTCTTCTCCCCAGGGCTACTCTCCATCTGTTCTCCCCATCCAGCCTGTATTGATACTGGGAGATGCCCCAGCCCAAGTGTGGCACCTTGTGCTTGGTCTTGTTAAATCTCATGAGATTCCCATGGGCCCATTTCTCAAGCCTGTCCAGATCCCACTAGATGGCATTTGGTCCTTCAGATGTGTCAACAGCACCACTCAGCTTTGTGTCATTGACACAATTACTGAGGGTGCACTCAATCCTTTGTCATTAATGAAGATATGAAATAACCCTGGTCCCACTATGGACTCCTGGGGACTTTACTTGTCACTAATGTCGATCAGGAGAGCCACTGACCACTACATTCTGGATGCTACTGTCCGACTACTTTCTTATCCATCTAACAGTTCACCCATCAAATCCAACTCTCTTCACTTTACAGAGAAAGATTTTGGTGGGGGACTGTGTTAAAACTTATGTTTACATAAGTCCAGATAAATGACATCTGTAACCTTTTTCTTTTCCACTGAAATGGTCTCTCTGTCAGAGCAGGCCACCATGTTGTTCAGGCAGGGCTTGCCCTTGGTGAAGTCATACTGGCTGTCCCTAATCACCTCCCTGTCCTCCATGTGCCTGAGCACAGCTTCTACACAGGTTGGTAGCTCCCAGGGTCCTCCTTTCTGCACTTTTTAAAGACAGGTACAATTTTGTCCTTTTCCCAGTCACCTGAGACTTTACCTGACTGCCATGGGGAGTGGCTTGGCAACTGCATTAGCCTATTCTGTTAGGATTCTGGGATGTAGCTCTTTGGGTCCCAGAGACTTTAGGTTCAAGTTCCTAAGATAATCATGAACCTGATTTTTCCTTACAGTGGAAGGGACTTTGTTCCCTCAGTTCCCATCCTGCTGTCCATCAACTTAAGAGAGTGGCAAGAGAAGTTGCCATTGGAGACAGAGGCAGAAGTCTTTGAGCACCTCAGCTTTCTCCTGCTCCATTGTTACTAGTTTTCCATCATTGTTTATTGTTGCAAGTTTACCTTCTATAACCTTCTTTTTCTGGTTAACATACCTAGAGAAGCCCTTGTTACTCTTTGTGTTGTTTGCCATGTTCAGTTCCAGATTTACCTTGGCCTTCCTCACCTCATCCCCATATAACCTGACTATCTCAATAGTCTTGCCAGGTTACCTATTCTTTTCTCCACTATCTGTGGACTTCCTTCTTTCCCTTTAGTCTGATCAGCAGTTTTTTACTCATTCCTGCTGGTCTCTTGTCTCCTCTGTTTGATTTCTTGCTCCTGGGGATTGATACCAGATTCCATAAGGTCCATAATATGCTGACAATATTAATTATTAGTATGAGAGCTCATGTGAGGGTGAACAAGGACCTTGTGAGCCTGACTAATAAACCATCCACATCAGTCCTCGATAGGAGAGATGTATTCCCTCATCATCCCCACAAGGCAGATACAGGACAGCAAAGCCAGCAATTCCAGGGCAAAATACAGAGACATTATTTGTATTAACATGTTCACAAAATAAAGAGAGAAGCAGCACAGCCAACAAGCTGTGACCTGCACAGGAGCTTGCCATGTAATACCTGCTATAGCTACAGCACACTTAATACAAAACTGCTGTTATCTTGAGCCCCATATTGGGTGCCAAAAATGACTGTGGTGAGTTGACTTTGGATACCAGCTGCCCACCAAATTCCTCCATCACTCCCCTACTCAGCAGGACAGTGGGAAGGAAAATAAGAGGGAAAAATACCTTCTGTGTTGAGATCACGCAGTTTACTAAAGCAAAAGCAAGGGTCATGTATGTGAAAACGGAAGGATTTTATTCTCTACTTCCCCTCAGCAGGTTTTGTATGGCACTTCCTGGGAATCAGGGCTTCAGGACATGTAGTGGTTGCTCTGAAAGGCAAGCAGTGTAAATTAGGAATGCCTCTCTTCCTCCTCCTTTCTCTTAGCTTTTATTGCTGAGTACACATCATATGTTATGGAATATTCTTTTGGTCTTTGGTCAACCACTTGATCTTTTTCTGACTCTTACACCAAGTTTTTCTTCTGAAGGCTGACAACACCAGAACGATTAATTAAACCACAACAAGCAGAGAAGGGTAAGGTACAAAATTTGAGTAAGGTACAAAATTTTTTTTACTTTCAAGTTGTCTCATGGGAAGATTTGCTATTTTCCTCTCTGTGTTAAGCCCTGTGCTGGTTCTGCTTGTTCTTCTCGTACCTGGCAGGTCATTTACTGGTTTGTAACATTGCTCACTACTCTCAGTTATGCAACCATCCTGATAATGCAGTAATCCTCAAAGCATATCATTTGTGTGTATGACACAGAAAACCCAAGACTGCTTATTGAGCGTCTCTTTTGTGTTGCAGCTGTGAATCTGAGTAGCCCTTGGACAATGCTCTGTGCCAGATAGGTAAGCTGCAGTGAGGTCAAAAATCACTGTCTGTAGCTTTAAAACTGCTTTTGAAGTAGGCAATGAGTGATGAATTTCTTCAGTTCTGAAGAAAGGGAGATGAAGGTGGAACTGGCTGGTCCAGGAACTGGATTTCTTCTCTGGAGCCATGATTTACAGGACCACTATAAGAAAAAGTTTCTGTAGAGATCTTCCTCCAGGTTTCCTTTCACCTTTTCCTGAGTGCAAACTGGTAGCTGGTGTTTTCTCATCCAAAACACACTGTGCTTGTTTTATTTTATTATTGAATTTGATTTTATTTTTGCTTGTCTTTGTTTTCTTTTATTATTTCCATAGTATCAGACTTCAACTCGGATGAAGACTACAAATCCTACATCAGTATCAAGCACTATGATGTGGTTTTAAGTCTGATTAGCTTAATATTTTGCCTACACTTAATGGTCTATATAATATAAGGTACTATTTCTAATAAATTAAAATTTATATCGGATACATTTGAATGAATGTGTTTCTGTGTTATGCTTCATGTTTCTATGCTTCATATTACATTTCTCTTAAACTCAGGTCTCCCTCTGCTGGACAAAACACAATCTCTTTATTCCAAAAGATGATAAAATATTTTGAGTTGAAAATTACATTTGATAGCTATTGCTATCCTTAGATATCAACCTGTATTCCTCATTCAGAAAAATGCATACTTTGGAGAATGAAAGAACACTCTGGACAGACCAAGGTGTCACTTTGAGGCTTCTTGAATTTTAAAACTGCATTCATCTCTTGGTGACTGAATTAAACTTGATCTGACTGTAAGTCAGTGAGCAACCTTAGGCAACAAAAGCTTTTGGTACTGTGGGATACATTTAGACTCAATCACAAATACATCCTGCCAGAGGCTCCTGGCTACCTCCATATGCTGTGGAGAGTGATCCTGCAGGTGTCTGTAAAATAGAAACACTACCAATCTACCAAACACTACCAACACTACCAACACCACCAATCTTGTGATGGGTATTTAGTATTGGGTTCCAGCCAGATACATGTGAAATAATTGTCAGAGATATATTTATGCAGTAGCAAAGTAAGTACTAAAGGATATTGTAAGTGTAACCATGGAATGAATAGTCCTAAGGCTTTAATTAAGAAACACATTTAAGCACCATACCTAAGTGCAATCTCTATCAGTAAAGCATTTATGTTCCATTACCGTCAAACTCCTGAAATTTCCTCCAGTAGAGTTTCCTCCAAGGAGAATTGTTGGAGCCTACAGTGTGTATAACACTGACCAGCTCCACATGTGTTGGGGTCACAGTAATATTATTATAAAATCTTGTTATTGTGGGCATGCATACTCAATTGATAAAGTATAATTGGAATCCTGCAGCTTTTTAAAGTACTTTTTCCAATAAAATATGCATATAAAATGCTTTGTGGTTTTCTGAACCCTAAACCTAAGTGTAACCCTAACCCTAGGCAGAGCAGGAAAAGCTGCATTTTTCTGAGGTGCTAAGGACATGAGTGTAGCCAGTAAGAAAGTTGTGGAGAGAACAATGTTGTGGCAATGCCCTCTGCAGCTGCAAAAGGCCTGAGCTCCTGAAGTTAGGCAAGCAAGACCCAGACTCAACTATGTCTATCAATAAAATGGATTTTGAACTGCAAATACTAAATAATCTCACCTGCAAGTTGACATATGAGGAATAGTGTCCTATATAAAAGCAAATCTGTATCTAGAAATAAACAAAATTCTTTAGTGTAAATCTTTGTTGTCCAACCAAATGCCGAACAGAAGGTCTGAAAAAAAATCTGTACAAATTGTATCATTTCTAAAGTGCGTGCCAGAGTTCTGCTTCCATAAAAATGCAGAGTAATATACATATGACTTTAATGAGAGAAGAGCTAGTTTGGAATACTAGCTTGGTGGGGGATTAAAAACTATTGTAATGTTTAAGGGTTTAAAATATCTTACAGGCATATGAAAATTCTGCAATAAACAGGATACTTTTTCAACTCTGCTTAATGGCATTTCTCATAGATTACAATCCTCTTGTCCAGGGAGTGTAAAGGAGGTATGTGAGGTTCTGGCTCTCTGTGTACTTTGTGTCATACTTTCTATTCCTGCAGGTCCAGCCTTGTTCCTTGGGATGCTGAGCTACATGGTTGCACATGTCATCTACAAGACAGAAAGACAAGATCCAGCTGTCAATTTTTCCCAACAAGAAAAGTAGAATTTAAAGTCAAAACAGATATGAAGCAAGAATGCTATAGGAATAACATAAAAAAGACCAGTCATGTATTTGTGCTTTGATCTAAACTGTACAAATGACAAAAGTGTGACAGGTTGGTTTCTGAGTTATTAGGAAGTTTCTACCTTTTAACAATGTTCATTCTTCTAGTTGTCTTGAAAAATATCTCCTAGAAAGTCACTGCTGATGATTAAATCTCAGTTCAAATCTTTTAAGTGTAGCTTCACTACAAAATCAAGAAAATAATGCCAATTATTTTTTTATAAATTTGGATAGGTGTCTTTCCTTAGATTGCTTATGTCTGACCTCAAACTCTCCTGTTGAATTTACTGAAAGTTCATAAACTCTATGCTCTTTGCAACTTTCCAAATGATAAGAAAATCCAGCAACATATTAATAATCCAGTTTCATGTGGCTTCTTTTTCAACTAGAATGATGTCAGACATGTGGATTCCTAATGAAATTAAAGAACGGAAGATGGCAAATTAATGGCCAATATTTTACAAAGCAATGTCCTTATAACAACAACGGCTGAATTTCAAGGATTCGGTAATTATGACCATTAATATACATTTCATTTTAGATTCTGAGAAAAATTGCTCCTGTCACAAGAAATGACAGTCCTAATACCAGATGAACACACTTGATATTTGTGTGCTTAAAAGACAGCTATTTTTCCAGCATATTTTAAAATATGCTGTTCATCAGTGTCAATAAAGTACTATCATACTTTTATACTGTATGTAAGAACAGTTTCTAATGTTATCCAGTGTAAGAATAGTTTATTTTTGTTTACTTTAATGAAGATGTTTCTTCTAAAGAACAACCAAGACAGGGGGAACTACATAAAAGAGATGTGTGAATTATTTAAGGCTATTATACCAAATTAGGGATTTTTAATGTCAAAGAAATATTTTGGATGCTTTGATTGCATTTGTCTTAGTCTCTTTTGTATGCGTTGAATATGGAAGCTGTCAAAAGTGTTGAAAGTCTGACAGATTTTTTGAGCTAAGTATTTTCTTTTTTGACAGAACAGTTTGGTTTCTGAGTCCTGCATCCTTGCTTCACTGAGCAAGGATGCTGTTATGTTTGCCTTAGTTCATTTTGAAGTCTCCAATGGTCATAACCCATATACCAGAGTGACATGGGGCCATCAATCAACATGCAAAGACTCTTGTCTAAGCTTTGAATTCTTGAGGCTATCTTTGCACATGATGTTCAGAGTTCAGCTTGTGGAATATCAATCATTTTTATCATGTGATTGTGAAGCTCTGAGATTAGAGTTCCTGCTCACTTCTCCATGTTCTGAACATTTAACTGCTCTGTGACCTACCTGACAGCACTGTTTCTTCAGGCGTGGTGTTTTCAGATGTAAGAAAGCCTCTAAATGTTTTTGAGTTATACCTTAATTGACATAGCATTCAAACCAATGAGCCATGATTGATCTGGGTTTTGGTAGCTAAATGGCCACTGTATGATGGTGATTTTCTTCAGGCTGATCATTCATTTTATTCTTTCTGCTGTAACACTAGCTAGTAGTTATAAGATAAATACTGACATATATGCCAAATGTAAAGTTTGGCAAATTAAAATAGTGAAATAATCTGCCTGATTTGTACAAGTATCTGTACTTATTTCCAGGTTTTATGTAAGACTGTCTTTTGCACCCTCTCCATACAGTCACCCACACAGATTTTCTAAATTAATTGAGGGAAAACAGAATCTCTCAGCTCAACTAAACTATTAAAAAAACCTATAACCTAATTAATACTGGTAATACTGTTCTCCATAAACTGGACCTGGATTTTGACAAAGTGAGAAATTGTGATTTTGTCATACCAGGTGACTTTTAATGACCACTCAGTTTAGGGAATTCTGAACCCCATATTTTACAATTTGACCAATTCAAGAAATTTATTTAGAAAATAAAAAAAATTCCCTCCCCATTACCTTCGTATTTTGTGATGAAATATAACTGAAACAGAGTTCAATGGAAAATCAGTTTTGTAGCTGATTCAAAACACTCCAAAGTCCTATTATTTCACTGATTATGGGAACTTCAGCGTATGATTGAAGCCAAGCATTTGTGTAATTGTTTTGTTGTTTGGGGGGGTCAAAAGTTTGAGAATAAAGCTCCTTATTCTTTTTTCCTCAAAGAAGGTATTATTTTTTCTTTTTTGCATAGCTGGTTAGTTTTAATAAAACTCTTATTGTAAATAGCCTGCCAAATATGACCAATGATCACACTTTCTATTAGAAAGTATTCATTTTTGTAAACCACAAAGACGTACTTCTAGATAACTGCAGCTACTTCTTAAGCTTGTTTGTCATCACTTGAATGACTTTTTTTGCTCATTGTGCTCTCCTAGTCTGGTCTCTGCTGTAAACCTTGTAACAAACTGGAAAATTCGGAGATAAATTTACAGGAATTTCTTGTGATTCACCGAGTGTCACAAAGCTGTGTGCAGATGGCAGCTGCTGCTTGCTCCAGGGAGTTTTGTGGTTGGTGGTGAAGCTGTGGAGGAGCTGTTCCTGGGGTGTAGGGATGGGCTAATCTGGGGCCAGAATAGCATAAAGGGTTATGTGAATTTAACTGCCTAAGCAATAGGGGTCTAATCCCCTTGGACACCCCAATCTGACCCCAGTTGCTTCTCTGCAGGGAGGGAAATCTCCTGTGGGTCATGCCTGTCAGACATGGGCAAACATCTTGGAAATATGCTAAATTAGCAGCTGACCTGCTTGAAGGACTCTGTGTATGTAACAATCAGTGTACAAAGACAGTGGATACATCCCAACGGATTTAGGAAATGCAACCCCCTAAATTATTGTCTAAAACTGCACAGAGCCAATTTCAAGACTTTAGCACCTGAAGCTGCTGTCCCAGAACAGCCAGTGTAGGAACACATGACTGGATTAACTCGTCAGCTGGCAGCCAACATGCAGCAAATCTAACTCAGAAAGTAAGGTCAGGAAACACTCATATGAGAAGCCTTTTCACACTTATCAGAAGTGTGAGCATTTCATGATACACATGCAGAAGTAGGTCATAAGTGAATGTTTATTTTTAATGTTAATGCTCACTCAAAATTTGAAACCAAGTGACCACCTCTATTTAAGCAACTGGTGTTGGTAAGGCTTCCACCAGTATTTTTACAGGGATAAATACTTAAACTTTGTTGTTTTATAGTAGGATTATGTACTATTTACTATTTTCTTCCTTTTCCAGCATGTAAAAGCCAAGAGCACTACTTATCAACATTCCTAGTGTGTCTCTAGATCTCCCACATGTCAGAATTGGGTTGGAGCACTATCATGAGGACTGTTGCAGAAAAAAGCATTCTGTCTAAATTGAATCCAGGGACTACATCTCACCTGCTGTCATCTACAGTGACCTGAGCACCCACCAGCTGCCTTGTCCTATCCCTGGTATCTGCAAGAAGGTAACTCAGTTGTGGGCTGCTGAAGAGACTAGGTTTCTGTAATATATCACAGTTGGATATGTGATACTAAATCCATAAGCAAATTTTCTTGCTCTATTTATGTTGTATTTTGCTTGTAGGTTTATTTAAAATCCAGTGCCAAGGGAGTACAGAATTAAATAAAAGAGAATGAGACAGAGATTCCTGACCCAGCAAATACAAGCCTGCACTCAGAGACTGAATTACACTCATGGAGGAAGCCAGGTCTGCAGTAACCCAGAAGCCTCCACATGCCCTGGATTCCATCATCCATCCTACCTCCATCCCAGAGCTGGACCAGCAAGGCTGCAGCAGTGAGTGCTTGTCCTTGGTCCTTGGCTGTGCTTCCTAAGACCCATCCAGACTGACTGTCCCGCAGAATGGATTGTTCAGGATTCTCTTGAGCCCAGGGATCTAAAAATGATCCTTAGCATCACAGTCCTCTGCCTTGGGAGTGAAGCAATGGAGAGCTAGTAGGGAGCAACCAGGCATTGCATTCAGCACAGAGCTTTAGAGCATCTGTGACAGGATCACTCATTTTAAAGACTTAATAACACATTCAATTCCTTCCTGTAGATGTCTCCCAGTAATAATCCTATCAATTTGTGGCAGGCATAAAAACTACATGTGATTAAATTCAGCATGGTGAGTGTAACTGTACAGTAGTGTGGTTTTCCTTTTGTTAAAAAGTCTGTTGCAGCCATGTTGCACATTGCAAAAACTAATCTTACAAATAAATTACAATCCTGTCCTTTTGCTCCAGGACAATGCATTAATGCTAAGAGACATTGTCATATGTATTTATTAATCTCAAATTATGGGCATTTACATGTATGTGTAGAGTCATTTATGTGACTGTGTACATATATGTGTGTATGTGGTGTATGACTGAAGGATGCCTCAGGACTCCCATTGTGCTTACATTCCAGACAAAGATATTCCTGCCAATTCTGTGTTGTAGTTCAGAATAAGATAAAGTACAATATCATGCAATTTACATGTAAAGGAAAATGAAAGGAAAGGAATTACAAGCACATTTTTTCCCTCTAAATTCAGCTTATTTCTTGGTATCTTGTCAAACGGACTTGGTTTTTCCTTTCTTGGTAAAAATCCACTGTTCTTCAGCAACTAAATGATTAAAACCTGTTCAGTTTGCTTGGGAACAAGCAGCAAAAATGTCCTTTGACCAGTGCTCTGTGAGTGCTCAGAAGTGTTCCAGTTAGTGGGTGACTGTTCTCACTGCACGTTCACTTTTCTCACTGTAAAAGCTAATTTCATATTATTTTCCGTGTCAACTGGTCACTTATCCAGCTCTCTTATTGTCATTCAACAATAAGCAAGCCACAGGAGCAATCATATCCTCCAAGATTGAAATGAGATGTTTTTTGTTCCAATAAGAAGGACTGGCTGATCTCCAGACCTTTTCTGTCTGTATCTGCTTTTCTGCCAGAGCCTTCTCTTGCTTGCACTCCTCCTCTGCTCTTAGATCAGTGCAGATACTTTCATAACCATGGAGCTGCTTTCAATGCCTTATTATTTAATGAATTTACAACCCCCTACTTTCATCTTTAAAAAGCTCTCAAATCATGATGTAGGATACTGGGAGAATTGGTATAGGAAGTTAATATTGAGATGAAGACTTCCAATCCCAAAAACTGCAATGCTGCACCAGGCCCTGATGGATTTGGTACAGACAGCAAGCACTGCTGGTTGACTCTGGCATGGCTGGAATTGGGTGTTTGTGGGCCTGCATGCAGTCAGGACAGATAGTAAATATTTCTTATTTCTCTCACTTTGTACAGCTTCCTGTGCCAGCTGTAGCCACTCATCAGGTCCTAAACCAACCAGCCTTCTCTCAGAAGTCTTTTTTTCTTCCAGAGCTATGGTTCCCCTTTGAAGCATGAAGCTTATCCTAAAAGAGTGCTCTGATGCTTTCTGTTGGATTAGATGTTGAAGGTATCACCAGCACTTGAGGAAATTCCATCCTAGTGGGGTTTAGGAAAATGTGCTGGCTAAAATTGCATACCAGGGATTTAAGCAACTTCCACCACTCTGAAGGAGCTGCCTGGCTCTTCAGAGACTCCCTGGCTGCCAACAGAGGCCATCACAGTACACATGAGTGCTCAAAACCTTCCTGTAGATGTGGCAGTAAGCTGCAAGGCAAAATGATCACAGCTGGCCACTAATGATGTGTGTCACATTGTCTGGAGAACAGAGGGAAAGACCTAGGGACAGATTTGTGGTGGTGCTGAGCACACTCACAACTGATCAGGAGCTGACTGCAAATGTGCTTTAAGTACACGTAAAAATTTAAAAAAGGCAGTTTTGAAAAAAAAAAGAATGTGGCACTATAACTATTTTGATGGAATTATAATCCATAAATTAAGATAATACTTTTGGAGCATATTTCTGTACTTTTGATACCCTTAACAAAGTGTTGCACAGAAGTCCACAAGTTGTTCAAAGAATTTATTTCTTTAAAAATATAAGCAGGAAAGTTTCACTAAAGGTCCTGTATTTTTCTTTTGAAAATTATTTCCTTATCAGCTTCTTTCTTTGTACAGTCTAAAAAGTGGTAAGGCAAACACCTTTTATATTTGCCACAGGCTCCACTGATTACTCAGGTTGGTCACCCAAGATTGATTAGCACAGCTTAAGTTCTAGCTTTAGACACCCTCTGTGTCTGAGTTTCTAGAGGGTAAAAGTAGAGCTGGTATACAGGTTGCTAAATTAGAATTATTTAAAAAGTTCAGAAAAAATTTCAGGTTGTAAGTTCTGCAAAGTCTATAAATAATTTCAAAACATAAGAAAAGAATTTTTGGATTCCTCAATACTAAGTTGTTAATGACTTTAAATGCTCTGTTGTCGATTAGTTCTAGTTCAGGCAGTGGAGTGATTTTGCAATATGTGTTTTTCTTCATATAAGAATTAAAGTTTTACTTCACATATCTTCCTTTTGCTTTTTCTTTCCCCCCATGGATGGTTCTGAATCCAGAATATTTCTGGTAAATAACAGACAGATACTTTTTCTTTCGCAGGTAAGAGGCAGGTACTTTTAGAACTATGTTTTTTCATTTCCCCCTTGATCTCACTCCTTGCTCTACAGGACTTTGAGGATCTGTAATTATTTCTACCACCATCGGAGAAATCACTTAAAGGTGAGGATTTGCTTAAGTGCTTTACTGATTGAGCTTTTATTGTGCTGGAGAGTATCAATTAAAAAAAAAAAAAGTCCCTTGTCTCTCTCATGATTCAAAACATCTAAAGAAACTGAGCACCATACCGAGAAGTTAAACCTTTAGAAAACATTTTGTGAGGCATTTTAATGAAATGTGAAGGGTACTTCTAAAATCCTTAGCATTCATCAGCCTTTGTCTCGTCTATCAAAACACCCAAGTTAATTGGAAACGGGAACAAAACCCAAGAAAAACAAGGCTCCGGCAGCTGGCTCCGGTAGATGGCACTGCTCTGAATAATTTGAGCAGGATCCAGCGATTTCCGCAGGATGCTCCTGCCCCGCACCTGGGCAGCGACACTGAGCCATGTCCAGGCACCGTCGTGAGAAGGCGTTTGCATTCTCCTGAGAGATTTTTGCTATATTTTGTTAAAGTAATCAAGAGTTTGTTGCTAGCGAGAAAAAATAATTGTACCCACTGCTGTAATCGTGATTTGCTCGCTGCTGCTGGTACCTGTTGCTTCACTTCATGATAACTCTTCCCTCTGCCCGTTTTGGTTTTCAGCAGATTCAGCCTTCATTCTGTCAGGTCTCTGGTGATGGGGACAGGGACAGGAATTCCCTTCCTGATACCGTCTGAGCTGCTTTGAGAGACTGTGTCTCTGCTGAGGGGTGGGCTTGCCTTTGGACGTGCATGTGCTGCTGATTTGCTTCCATAAAGGGAAACAGGGACCTAAATGCTCCCCCTGCAAATGCCCTCAGGGACTGGGAAATTTAACTTTCAGATAAGTTACTGCCTAAAAAAATCTTTTGTCCTTAATTAGAAGCTCAGGCTTCCTTGAATGAGAGTACTTTTGGTGTTAGACTGGACACGCTGTTCACATTCGGGGTGAACAGAGTTCCTTTTCTGTTTTTGTTTCCTACTTTTATTGGTGAATTCCCTTCTCAAGTTTGGTGCTTAAATCACACCACTCTTCTCAGGTTAATAAACAGGGACATTTTTTGCATCACTTTTTGACTGCTGGCTTTGGCAATTTGATTTCTGGGAAGGAAACTGTGAGTGCCTTCAGTACCTCTGAGCTGGAGAGGAAGTAGACGTTAACATGAGGAATGGCTTTGATATGAACTGCTGAAGGGAGTACACAGCTTCCTTCTTAGGATTCTGTAATTTGAGGGATCTAACTTTTAGTTAATTCTTGTTATCAAGCAGGTGAGAACTCTGAAAATAGGTCACTTCCCTCTTCTTCCCCTGGGTATAACAAACCACAAACTTTCTGGATCCTTGTGCTGGAAGGACCTGCACTTTTTCTGCAAGTGGCCACAATCATCTGGGATGAACTGTCTCTACAGGTAGATAATTCTCTTCAGTTTGAGAACAGCATGAGGAGTTCTGGTCTTTGTTCGCTTCTTTTGGACCCAGTCCTCTTCAGCTGGGAAACAAGTGCTGGCTTAAAGTTTTTTTTTTTTTGGTTTTTTTTTTTTCCCTGAGGTAGTTATTTATTTGTGGACTAAAACTGAAGCTGAGTAACTGGTGTAATCACTAGCCTATTGCACAGATTATTCTCTCCAGCACTTGGGCCAACGTCTATTAAGACAAATTATATAAAATGGAATGAGTAGACTGGGAGGATCACAATCATATATCCTTGTTGAAATTTCCGTTTTGTTGTTGGAAAGGCAGGAAGAAATCTTCCCAGGATTTGGTGCTCCAAGAAAGTGGAAGGAGAACTTGTTTGGAGTTGAAGGTAGCCCCTTCCCTTGTAGGTTGATATGTCCTTTCAGGAGAGAGCAGGACTGCTGGTGGCAGACTTGAGGTCAGCCCTACCCTTCTCCATCAAGCCCCTGTTGTGCAGTTCAGGCAGCTCCCTGCTCAGCCTGCAGGTTTTGGTAGCTCCTACTTTTAGCCCTGTGTAAGATCCACCCCTCTTTGCTTCTGCAGGTCCCAGCCTTCACTGTATCCATTGTATTCCTTTTTTTTTTTACCTCCTTTCTTCTTGCCACTAACTGGTTTTATTTCAGTTCTCAAATGGAAGACTTAGAAATGCCAGTTTCCCCTTTTTCCCCCTTTTTTGTCGTCTTCCATCAGCAAACCCCAGGGGCAACTTGCTGGCAATGTGCTGCGCGAGTCAGCAGCCTCTTGAAGGAATTTTTGTAATTATTTTTCTCAGCATTATTTTTCTCCTGACTAGTTTGACTGCTAGGAAAAACAAAGTGGAGCAAAACATCTCTTTTATAGACACCCGAGGGCAAGACACTCTTGGAAGGACTCATTCCCTGATTGGGAGGTTCTGGGGATTATATCCCTAACAAGAGAAACCTGGCAACCTGGCAAATTATTTCTTTGACACAGCTCTACTTAGCTATTTGTGAATTGTGTTCTGTCTTGTTGGTGCTGGCCAGACATGGAGGTGGGGGAGTGTTGCCTTCAGCAGCTGTTCCATAACTGAAATTGTGTAAAGCACAGGCTTTAGCAGGGGAGAATGATAACTTAGGCACTTTTTTCTCACTTTCTAAAGGCTCAAGAAAAATAGCCTTCACTGAGCAGTCCTGAGCAGCTTGTTCCTCCAACATTTCTATTTTTAAAACTTTCAGTGGGAATTAGAACTGGTGTTTTCCAAGTGCATACAACAACTCACTGTGCTGTGTGCCACTCTTCAAAAAACCAAAATAAGTCCAGCCAGACCAGGAAACACTGAATTCTCCCCCATCTCTTACCCCAGGCAAATGATTCCCTAAAAACAAAATTTCAGACAAGTGAATATGAACATTGTCTATTGCCATTTCCTACTGAGGTAAGTAGTTTGAGGTCATCTTTTCTGTATTTACAATGTACGGCTTAAAATACAAACACCCTTTGTGCTTTGTTATTGTTTGCACCTCTGAGTGCTTTCATAGATATGTGCTGCAATAAAGGATGGCTTAGAAATTAAGTATAAAAAGGCAGCCATTGCCACTGGGGAATAGAGTACTCTTCCAGTCAAGACACAGCCTTCACTGACCAGGCTCACAATGTAATGCTCTTTTAAAAATTATTTAATGCAGGGGTGGAATTTATGCATCATAAAGGGATGAGGCAAAACCCACTGTCCAGTCCTTTTCAGCCTTTGGTAGAAACTTTGATCATTAATCTAATAATATATTTAGTTGCCTAAATTTGTAAGGTCTGTTGCAATTTTGCCTGAATGTGAAAACAGAGGCCTTTCTGGACACCCTGTTCTTACTTATTTTTTCCTTCTGAACAAGAATGTCATGACATTTTAAAACCTATGGGCACTTCCTTTTCTTCTGCTCCTTAATTGAACAGCAGGATACATTTTTAACTGCTCCTTCATTGTGGTTCTGCAGCATGCACAACACTGTTGTCTTTCTTTTGTCATTTTCCTTCCTTCCTCTTTAGAAATTTTATCTCCCAAACAGGTGAGGCTCAAAAGGGTTTTTCTTCAAAGATTTTAATTCTTGTGTCTACATTTGCCAATTGCAAAACACATTAAATGTGTTTGCCTCTGGGCTTGACAATAAGCCTCAGATATTAATTCTGGAACAAGCACTTTCAGAGTTACTAGGCTGCAATTATAGTAGTGTTAGCAGGTGTGAATTATTTAGCTGAAGTCAGAAACCAGTCTTGTTTAGAATAAGCAGGTTTCAGGTGCAGTTTGGCCATTCAAAATGTGTTAACTGCTTGACAGACTAGGTTATCTCATTATGGGTTAGATTAAATTTTGCTGAAATTAGTAGATCTTTCATTTAAAATAAGTTTATGAAGATCATAGGCATACATTTCAGCCTCAGGTAGAGACAGTCAAGGCAGCTTGGAAATGTGATATGTGTGGATAAGCTGGGTCTATCGATTATTTTGGAAGTACAGGGTATGTGGATGAGAGAATAACTCTAAATGATAAAGGAAAAAATCACAGTGAATATTGTATAGCATCTGTGTGTTGTCATGACAAGAGTGTACAGTGTTGAGATATTGGATTGAAAGAGTGGGGAAAACCCTTCAGCATTCAGTCCACCTGACTTTTGTGGAAGCTTGATTTTGTACATCCTTGTGAATGTACAAAATTACAAAATAGCCCAGAGTTCCCTAATGCAATCACCAAGTTTTGCATGGAGTAGAACATCACATCTGTTCAACAGGATCCTGGTGACCTTGGCCCTTTTTGTCAGAGTCTCAAATGCCTTTTTCTAACCTGTATGTTTTTTGTAGCTCAGTTCTTCATGCATGTAATGCCCATGTCTGTGTTAATATTCAGTGTGTATCCAAACTTTCCTGGTCCCAGAAAAGCAGAAAATAATCTAGCATGATTAAGACCAGCTGTAAGAGTAGGAGTGGTGGGATTTGAGGGTACCACCCATCATGAGATGAGCATGGCTGAAGTTTTGTAGCTGGCTGAACTTCCTTTGCACAGCTCTCTTCTGCTTAAGGAAAAAAAGTCTGATCACCCATGGCCATGTCCCTTTCACCTGGTTGTTTGGTAAATTCCTAGCAGATGAATTTGCTGAGAGAATTTTACTGAAGGATGAGTGAAGGGAGAGACAAACACTGAACATGCAAATATTGGAAATTGAACCTAAAACATCTTCAGAAGTTACCCTGGCAACAATATCCTGAAGTTCAGGGGTGAAAAGGGAGAAAGAGATCCTGTCCTGAGGCTGAATCAGTGAGTCACCTAATTTGGGACAACCAGCATCAGGGAAGCTGTTTGAGGATGGATTGTCCTCTGAAGCTGCTGCTGTGCAGCTTTACTGTTGCACATTATTCATTGCTCAACTGTTTCACAAATAATTTTCAGTAGCCCAAGAAGGGCTCTAATCAGGTTCAGTGGAAGGCTTTCCACAGATTTTGCCTCTCTGCAAGGATAAGGTCCTTGAATCATACACCACTGGCTGGTAATTCTCAGAAGGAAGAAGTTGAATTAGTTTTTCTGGTTCTTGCAGCCAGCAGAGTGGAAACAATTGGTGTCATCTTCTTTGGACCTTGAAATGGGAAAGGTAAAACAACAGCAGGTTGCAAGTAGCAGTATGAATTAGAAGGGAAGAGTATTTAGGGTGTAGTACAGTCACCTCCATGTTACTTATGTAAGGGTGGAAAGACAAAAGCAGAAACCTAGACTTTTTCTTTCTCTCTGGGAGTTCTTCTAAATAAAAAGTTACATCAATGATGGCTAACTGTTTCACTGGCTTCTCTTTACTGGAATCACTTATAAAACCCCAGCTCTTGGTTTGTCACACAAGAGGCCAGAAGACGTAACTGCCTACATAAGGGGAAAGAAAAAAAGTGAAAGGCAAGTAAAAAAAATGAAAGAACTCTTGCTGCAGGGGAGCTAACTTGGCATCTCTATTCCATTCTCTTTAACATATCCAGAACCATGCCAGCTCTGTGCAGATGCTCCAAAATCAAGGTCACCAGGCTCATATGGTCTCCATGAGATGCACTGTCTGTGTATCACCATGCAGGATGATCCACCAGCAGCTGGTGGCTTTATGACTTTTGTTTCTTTGAGCAATTTACCAGGTACTTGGCTGAGACTCTGGAAAGTGCTGATAAGGGAGTTTGGTTTTCCTCAGCAGACCAAAGCACTTTGCTACTTTGTTTAGTAGAGCCTGCTGAGGCAGACTGTTCATGGTGCCATGAAAAATAAACTACCCTCCATAAACATTACAGCCAAGAGAGCTACACACTCTCAGCTTCTTGGGTATGGGGCAGGGATTGCTGCAAAATGATGGAAGGAGCTTAGGAACTTTGTGGTTTCAAAGTCAGTCCTAGTCAGCACTAACAATCAGTTATTTTCAACCAGCTGGTGGCTGTTCCAGTTTGTTCCTTATGAAAGACATATTCATCAGTGTGAGATGAGAGGGGGAAAACACTTTCCTGTTGCCATCTCTAATAAAGCAGTAAACATAGCTGAATGCCAGAATAAAGAATATGAATTAGATTTGTCCTGCAGGAGATTTCTGATGCAGAAGCAAATCTGTCTGGTGGCTGAATTATTGATGATGTTGTTTTTAACCCTAGTGTATTGCCTGCGATGTGGTAAACATAACTTCTTCACAGGTTCTCATCCTGATTTCTGGCCAAATCTTGTTCTTGATTGTCCATCTGTGGCTGCTATTAACTTAGAATAGAGTCACTGCCATGGCTCCACAGGTAGTAATTAGGCACAATTTGTTTTAGTCCTAGATACATCCTCAGTCATAAATATTAAAATTTGCATGGAATAATTTTTCATCCTTAAATGTCCATTCTTCCCACAGTTTATAACCAATAGCTTGTGGCTTGCACAGAGCCCACGCACACAGAAATAACAAAGGATCAGAGTAAGTCTTCCTGCCTTGCCTGTCTTACCTTTGGTGCAGTTATTTGTTGTGCAGATACATCAGAAGCACATGTTGTGTCTGCCTTCTCTAGTCTTTGCCTATACAGCTGAGTAAGTATGTCAGGGGTAACTGCAAAGCTATGGATTTATTGCACACCTAGGACAGACATAATTAAAATACCAATATGCCATTGGTGAGCCTTGAGGCACAAGCCAGATGGAGCTGTGACTGCTGAAGACCCCTTTCTTAGGTGTTTAGCTGTATCTTCAGATTAGAGACCCATTCTTGACCATGCAGGCTAGGAGAGAGGTGTTCCCTCTCGCTGCTGCATTACTTGGTGGGTTTTTTTCAAAATTGTATAAAACCCATACTTTTTTTGTTTGACCCACCACAGTACACTTAAAAAAACAACTTGTAGTGATGATGCCAAAAGGGAGTTATTTTCCAGTGATGCCTTTTCCACAGAAGCCTTTGGACACGTTCAGAAGAAGAGGAAACCCAAGTGTACACAGCCATATGAGACTGTAGGGTACAAGATGAAATGAAAGTGGATGTGGAGAACATAAATCAAAAATCAGAGCATGATTTCTAGTCTGGTAAGAAAAGCTGCATCCTCTTTGGCAGAAAGCATTGCCATTTCCATCCTGTTTCTGATGACAGGATTCATCAGAAACAGGTTTGCAGCAGCTTTCTTATATGATGTCTACATGGACTTCTATGAAGATGCATTTATCAAAGCCAAGGTCTTTCCTCTGAGCTGCATTTTATTAAGCAATAAATTGACATAAAGAGTCTTTTTGCAGTTTTAAACAGCTGGGAAGAATTTTTTTAAAAAGTCAGGCTTGTGGTTGATGAATAAAACATGGCTCAATGTGATACCATTCAGCAAGGGAAACTGTGGAATAATTTACATTTTTGCACATACGAATTTTGTACATTGGTAAGGACTTGAGGTTTCATTGTGGTAAGCATTCAAATCTATTATAAAGTTGTGAGGGCAAATAAGAAGTAACTATCATTAAAAATGAGAGTGAATTGTTCCTGTTAGAGGCACATGAGCATGGTTATTAGGAATACTTTCTGCCTGTGGGAGATTTTTCTTTTTTTTTTTTCCCTCCCCAAGCTCATCAAAGGATAAAAGCAGAAAAACATGAGTGCAATGGGTTTATTCTTTCTTTGTGCAGTGTCTGTGGAAGCTAACAGCAGTAAAAACCCTTTGCAGGCTAAAATAATAGTTCTTTTAAAAGCATTCAAAGAGACGTACATGGGCAACATTAGGAAAAAAAAGAAGGTTGTATGTCATTTATAGGCTGGTTGGGTTTCAGTGGGCTCCCAGTGTGTTCCAAAAACATGTTTAATCTGCCACATGCATACCCTCAACTGATGGCAAGGTAGTCTTTCTTGGAATAGCTGTTTCAAGTGAAATGCCTTAGATATTCATCAGAGCCACATTTTCCACTTCTGTTTTCAATTTTACAGAAGTCATGGACAGTACCTCATTGTCTGTGAAGACAGTCTAAATTCTGACACTATTTTGATGAGCTGGTTACTAGGCCACTGCTGCTAAAGGTACCCTGCAAACCTTTTTCTCTCCCAAAATTAAGCCAATTGTAGCACTGCATTGAACAGGTTGAGAGGTGATGTCAGCATATCCTTAAAACTAGTGATGGCCTTGAGTGGTTAGCCCTGTCTGCTCATTCAGGCATACTCAAAATAATTAATGTTAAATAATGTTGCTTTCTTCCCCTTCTTTCTTTATTTTTTTAAGTACCTCTGCCTTAAACTTGCTCATTCTGCATTTTAAATATATTCTTTGGATCACAAGGAACTTATGACATTCAGTATGTCTGTTATTTAGTTGGAGTGAATGACGATATTTTCTGGACACTAGAATATTTGAAAAACTATTTATGAATTTATCTAGACCTATAAATTGAAAGGACAACTGCACAAGGTATTCAAAACTTTTCAAAAATATGATAATGAAAAGCAAGAGCAAATAATCAACAAACAATTAAAAAATTGCAAAATCCAATATTGTAATTTTTGAAGAGCTGTGTGTCTGGCAACAAGACAGCTTTGTGAGCACTGAGTGAAGCTGAAAACAGTGTGTTTGGTTTTAAGTAGTATAATTTATTCTGGTTAAAGTGCTTGCATGATGGGACCTGTGGGATCATTTTCTGTAAGTGAAGGAAGACTTCCTAGATAAGGTCAAATTGTGTCTGATCTTTCCAAAGCAGTTAGCATATGTGATGGCTCCAAAGAGTCCTGACAATTGCCTTGGGCTCTACATGAGCCTTTTTTTCCTATTTGATCTCTGCATCCTTATCTGGTCTCAGACTACTTATCACACTGAAATTTATTATTTAATGTCTCATTTAAATGGCCAGAAACATTAAGTAGATTTATATTATGTTTAAGTTTCAGTCCCAAGTAATTTACCACAAGTTTAGTGTTACTTTCTCCTCTGGTGTTTTGACCCTGGCTGGATGCCAGGTGCCCACCAAAGCCCCTCTATCACTCCCCTCCTCAGCTGGGCAGGGGAAAGATAAAACAATGAAAGGCCTGAGGGTTGAGATAAGGAACAGGGAGCCATCACTCATCAGTTATCATCATGGGTACCTCCAGGGGTTGCAGGTGGATCTCTGCTCCACTGTGGACTTCCTTGGGCTGCAGGGGCACAGCTGCCTCACCATGGGCTGCACCACAGGCTGCAGGGGAACCTCTGCTCTGGCTCCTGAAGCACCTCCTCCCCTTCCTTCCTCACTGACCTTGGTGTCTGCAGGGGTACTGGTCTCACATACCCTCACTCCTCTCTCTGTCTGCAGTTGGTGTGGTGCTGTAACCTTCACCCTTCTTAAAATCTGTTCTCGCAGAGGTGCTGCCACTGTCCCTGAGTGGCTCAGCCTTGGCCTGTCTTGGAGCTGACTGGCATTGGCTCCATTGGACATGGGGGAAGCTTCTGTCAACTTCTTACAGAAGCCACCCCTGTATTTCCCAGCTATCAAAACCTGGCCTCTTTTCCCAGGCAACCAGCAACAGGACAAGAGGATGTAGACTTAAGCTGTACTGGGAGGGATTAGGTTGCGCATTAGGAAGAATTTCTTCCCAGAAAAGGTGATTAGACATTGGAATGGGCTGTCCAGAGTGGTGTTGGAGTCACTGTCCCTGAAGGTATTTAAGGAAGGACTGGACATTGCATTCAGTGCCATGGTCTACTTGACAAGGTGGTGTTCATTCATAGGCTGGAGAAAACGGTCTCAGAGATCTTTTCCAACTTCACTGATTCTGTGATTCTGTCCCATCCTTCATCCTCTCCAAGTCACTTTCTATCTCACACACAATGCTAAAACAGCTCCTGACAAAATCTCTCATTAATGTCTTTTTAGCCAAAGGCCAGAACAGCAACTTCTCTAATTGGCTCGTAACTATCCCACTGTTCCTGAACCAGCTTGTCACTGGGAAGGGGCATGAATATTTTATAGTTACCTGCAGCCCTTTCTCCTCTTAGGCAGTCTGCCTCACCTGAGATAATTGTAGGTTGCCAACTTCAATGATAGGTTTACAAGGCTCTGTTAATTCACTGCTGTTTGGCCTGTGGAAATTCAGGGGAGCTGAGAAAGATCTTGTTTCTTCATGAGAAATGTATGGTCTTTGTCAAACCTTTGGTCTTCATCAGGCTCTGGCTTTGTTTATTGCTATTTCACAGAAGGGAAGTAGTATATGTTCTATGAGGACATGGCCACAGGTAGTGCCACAAGTTGTTGGTTTGGTTTGGTTTAGAAAGCTGGGGAAGAAAAACAAAGTAGGTGAGGAAATGAGGGTATCTAGGTGTTTGGAGAAGAGAGATTCAGGAGCAGGGATTTACTTCTGCATTGATTGACTGTATGTGAAAATGCTTTCAAGAAGAGACAAATTGTGAATTGCCTGCCACTGTGTGTTTTGTATTTAAGTGGTTTTATTTGGTGTAAAGCAATGACAACATGGCTGGGCAAAGAGACAGACAATTGACTGTTAAGAAATGAAATCAGACTAAAGATTGAAAAATGCTAAACCGATGAAAATATGATTGTAAAAGATCAACCCCTCTAGGAGGCACCTAATTTCTGGCCATAGTCTCCTGCAAGATGCTGTTCTTTCCACAGAGTTTAATTTGCAAATCATCTTTCTTTCCCTGCTAATGTCCTGCAGTGTAACCCCCAGCCCCATCAATAAAAGATGTGGTGATGAGTCACACATTTGTTGCAGTCATCCCATCTGCAATAAAAATTCAGTCCTCTGACAGTTCACAGTATACAAATCATATCAGCTTGCAGTTAAGGTTGAGGCTACAGAGCAGTAATTTAGGGGAAAAAGAAAAGACATTAGATGGTGTAATAATCTTGAAATCAAGTATTAGACACAGAAAAAATTCAGATTTTGGTTTATAAACAAAAGATGTGTTTTGGGTGTGGTAAGCCTGGGAATGTTGGCTCTGTCCTGCTGCAACAGCAAGCTGCAAATGCATTGAGTGTAAATGGAGAAGCCAATTAGGCTGTGTTCAGGGTCACTCAATTTAGGGCTGAAATGAACAACTGGGTATTTTTTTGAACAGATTTCCAAGAAGCAGATTCTGTTCAGACATGAAGCAAACTGATAATGACTCTTAATAAACCTTTCCCTTGTCCTACTTGTTACCTTTGACATGTAAAAGATTAAACTCTCATTTGTAAACTGATAGTCAAAGAGCACTGAGTAAACTTTGCCCATGGAAATCTTAAATATGATAAATGCCATTTTTGCTTGTGTGTCATGCAGTAGAAAGAGACTGGTTTGCTATTTATTTTATTTGTGCTGTTTAGTTTCTGAGAGGGAAATGAGAAAGAGCATTCATCAGAATTTCTTATTCAAGGTCTCTGCAAGCCTCAAAGTGTTCTGAGAAGAATCAATACATGAAATGAGATACGTATTTCAGTTTACTAGAAAGTTTTCTATTTTTTTTTTTTTGCCTGTAAAAATGCTGTTAGACTGACCAGACCTTTTACAATGCTAGGTATTGAAAAATAAAAAGAAGTGTTCTATGGGGAGATGAGCAGCTTGCATACGTGTTTTGGATACCTGTAAATGTATTTTCTGGAAAAAAAAGTGATGTATACATAGAAGAGACTGTCATTATTGTTAGGTTTCTTGAATTAAGACTGTTTTTTCTCCTGCCCAAAGTTAGTATTCCTGTGATTGCCAAAATAGTGGCAGAGATGTGTCATACTGCATGCACAGATATCAGTGCCTGTGGACACAGGAACAGTTTTGCTTTTCATGTCTTGGATCCCATATGGACACAGAAAAATGGATGGCAGGAGCGTTACCATGGCAGAGGTACCATGTGTAGATTCTAATGTGTCTTACTCAGATCCAGACTAAAACACCTACATTTAGATACAGGCAAGCAGTTTTCCACTTGTGAGCCAAGGGAATGGTTCTGTTGTTGAAGTGTTGGTGAGATGCCCCAGTTATTCTGCTGGCCTCTGGTGGCTGTCCCAGGGGCCCTGGGCCTCTGGTATGTCCTGGCCTTGCTGGATTTTCCAGCCCTCCCAGGGAGACCTCAATAGCCAGCGTGCCTTTGGAACAGGCATGCTGTTTTGGCAGCTGCATTAAGTTCAAGGTCTCCACCTACTCAAAGAGTATGTGCTTCAAATCCTTGGTCACATGAATATATTTACGTGCAAGTGCCTAAATTTAAGTGCTTGCATAAACTGAACTCTACCCCTGCTCTGGCTCCAGGTGAGCTAACTTGGCCAAGCTCTCTGGGTAGCCAGTCAGAGCAGCTGCTGTACCTCACTTCACTGTGTTTCAAACACATGTTGGGAACTTCTGTTTTGTTCAGGATCACATGACTCTTCTTCCTAATGCTAGGCAGCTCCCTCCTCTGCAAATATTTCCCCTGAATTCAGTAAAACTTCTTGCAGGAGGAGATACCCCTCCAAGTTCAGAAGAGTTTGTTTCCTGGGAAGTACTACCCATGTGAGGGATTTTGGCTAGTTGGGAAGAGCAGTAGTTGCTGCAGAAAGGTAAATATTTATCAAACATTCCCACATATTCATGTTCTACACACCCTGATTTTTTAATTAGGAGCTGCTGTGAGCCCAGGCAGCCTGTGCCACTTGTTCCCAGCCAAGGGAGGGACTTTCCTGGTTTTGAGTTTATGCATGGGTTCAAATGAGTTTCATGAGCATGAACAGGATGACCTTTTCAAGTAAAGCACTCATGCCTGGTTTAAGGGAATCTATGCTGAACAGTGACATAAAATTAACTGGTTTCTTAGTTTTCTGAAAGCCTATAATTTGATTCAAAGGTAACAGTTTGAAAGGCGTTAGATTGAAACATCATAAAATGTCATTGTTGTATTTCATATATTTAAATACACACATATAACTATAAATATGAATGTTAATAGAAAAAGGTACTACAGAAATAACATCAACCCATTACAGAATAAGGATGGTCACCTAATAAACTGGGACATAGTCAAGGCAGAGGTGTTTAATGCTTTCTTTATCTTCCACACTGATGACGGACTAAGGAGATGCCAGGGCCCTGAGCTGGAGGACTGTGGCTGTGAGAATGATAAACTCCCAGTCAGCCCTGGACTTGTACAGGATCTGCTGCTCCACTTGGATCCCTATGAAGATTTCAAATTCCCTTTTTGGGTGTGTATAAAGTGTCAAATTTCTGGTAATTCAAAAAGTCTGAAGAATACTTTTTCTTACTAATGAGTGAACCCAAGGAATTTGTGGTTGAAGTAGCCTTGAAAAGTCCAAATATTCATCACATAACATGGGGTGACCACTCATCTTTTCTCATTCATTGCTTTCACTGTGGGGAAAGCTCATACGGAGCTTTCCCATCCACACTGAGACCCTGAGTCAAACCCCTTGCAATATCCCCGTGTTCAATTAGAAATTATGCCTCTGTACAGCATTTCCAAGCTAAATGGCCATTAGCAGCAACTTCTTTTGTTGTGCCATTTAAAAGGTTTTCCTTGGCCAATTATATGAAACAATTAATCCAAGAGAGATATTCTGTTTTTACAGATGTACTTCAGCTCCAGCTCCTACTGACAATCGTTCTGTGTCTCCCTTGAAATACAGTGGTGAGATTTGGTAACTTTAATGGACAGTAAACAGTGACATTTACTTATAAATATGGATTTGTTAGAAAGTTTCAACCCATGTAGGTACATTGAAAGCTGTCGGGTTCGGCTGTCTGTCTCTGCCCCGACACGGGTAGTGTGGTTCTTGGGTGGCACGCGTTTTAAAGGACGAGTCTGGACTCTTCAGCTTTTCGATCTTCGGATTGTTTATTATTTCTTATCTACAAAATTTTCTGTCTGCCCAACAGAGGTCTGATCTGCAAGCAGTCACAGGCACTCTCTGACCACCCACGGGGCGGTCATGTCTTTTTATACTAATATCTACGTACATAATATTTACCTTTATTTCCCAATGCTTTTCACCCATGTTAGCAAGTGCACCTTCACCATAAACCAATCCCCAAGTGCCAACATCACCACAGGAGATGGAGGACAAGAAGAAGGAGGAAGAAGGACAAGACACGCCCTGATCCCTCCATCTTGTCTCCATAACCCCCCTGTACCCAAAAACCTTAAAGTCTATATTTCACCCTCTAAATGTGTCTCTTTTACACCTTTTACTCTAAAGTGATTCTCTTGTCCTCAAACTCTTGTTATTTCTGTGGATGGATCAAAATCAAGCCACCAGACACTTCTGGCAACATTCCAGGATTTTAGAAACCCCCAAGGGTTCTCCTGGCATCTCTGGACATCAGGAATGATGTGCTGAGATCCCACAGAAAGCCAAAAGTATTTCACTGGCATGCTGGGTTTTTGTTTGTTTCTTTCTTCAGTAACAGCATTTAATATATTGAAATTAGCTTTGTTGAAGAATATTTATTTATTGATGGTTTGGGGATATTTTTGCCTAGCAAATATCCAAATCTTTTTTGTGTGCATACATTATGAAGCCATACTTGTTGTATTTTCATATTCAGGAAATTAGTTTAAATTAATTAGTGCTTTTTGGTAGCAAACTGTGTAGGAAATAAAATTTGAATTTCTAGATGGAACCAAACATGTTAAAAAAGCTCATAAATTACCTGTTGTGATCCATCATAATTTATCTTTTTGTTTAGATCAAAGGAAGGGGGTTGCAGATTGTCCCAGTCAATGTGTTAGTGTGCAGAAGGAAGGATTTATTGTTAGATGTCTCTGTCAGAGGTCACAGCTTGGACTGGGAAGGATGTCCTAGGGGAGCATTGGGCACTGAGCTCCTAAAATGGTCATCAGCCTTCAGTTTGAATGGTGACCACCTCTGTGCAGATGAGGATCCTGAATAACCCCACATGGAGGAGCCTGGCAAGCAGCCTGCTGAGCCAGTCTGTCCTCTGCCTCAGAAAAAGTGCCTTTCTCCACTGGGGACTCCTTGAACAAAACTCATGGGAGTAAGTGCTGGGCTCATTTTTATTCTAAGTATAGCAGGGGATCATGGTTGTATAATGCCACCAAAGGAAGAAGGTTTCCTCCTCCCTAGCAATAAGCTCAGTGTTGAGGGCAGTCATCTGTGATGTGATAGACAGAATTTCAATCCCCTCTCCTGTCTGATGGGAATTCAAAACTGCATCTTCCGTCTTTAAGGAAAGTCCCCACATAGCCCATTGGCTGTACCAATCCCTGCCATAAAAACATTTTGTACCTCTTGTATAAAGACTGTTCATTATAATATCAAGATATGCCTAAACAAGCCTCAGAGGAGGGTGAGTGCTCTATTTAGCATAATGCTTGATTCTTTTCTCTGTGCTGTTTTTTCCAAAGGAGAAGTGGTAAAATTGTCTGTCTTCTGAAATGGCTTCTATGTTAGTGATGAGCAAGGAGTGGGGAATGAAAGTTTGAACCTGTTTATGTCATTGAATAAAAGATTATATTTATTCTTCTATATCCTAGATGAATCCTAGATGAACTTTTAGTTACTAAGACTGCAAGGAATTTGTGTCACTTCTGCACTGGGTGTCATGAAATTGGTGTTTTTTATGTATTCTTTTTAGCTCAAATCCAAGACAGGAATATAGGAAATGTCCTTCTGGGTTTGACAGGAGTCCTGTGGCCCAGAGCTTGTTCTGGGGGTTTGATCTCTCATATTTCCATCTCCCCAGGCTCCTGGCTGTCCAGAGTGGCCTGTGTTATGTGTGTTAGAGAGTACCCCTGCTCTCAGGGTCCATTTTTGGATCTCATTTCTTTGGAACACATTGAATTCTGTCTACCCTCATCACTCCCTGTGGCAGCACCTTGCAGAAATCCTCTACCAAGCATTTGAAATGGTTTTCTTGAATTCAGTCTGGGCTACACGCTGCTTCAATGAAGCTCTGCCTGGGTTTGACGAGCCACTGCCTGGGATCCTGTGTGGACAGGGAGGCACTGGGCACCTGGGGACACTGATTTCAGCAGGTAAAGCACAGACAGAGTCACTGTGATGTGATAGCAGCTGTGAGCCGGTGGCTGGGTTGCAATTTATCTTCTTGAAGTCTGATTTCCAAATCAGGCCTGGATGTCTTTCTTTCTCCCTGCTCCCTTTCCTCTCTCGAAGAGAAGAGTGATGCCATGTTTCCATGATTCCATGTTTCCTCTTCTTTCAGCAAGGGGACAGTTACGCAGCTGATGAATAAATGTGTGGGTTTTCCCAGCATGGACCATCTTGTGAGGGAGAGAGGAGAAGTAGCTGTAATCAACACATTGTGAATTAGGCCTTGCTCCCCAGTCAGCCTCATGTGTCTGTCTCATACTGCTCCATGTGCTTATGGGCAGCAGGAAACAGGAGGGAGAATGTGAATGAAACATTTCATTAACTATTCCTTTCTTTCTGACTGTAGCAGAATCAGCATGCAAATGCCATTCTGTGTTTTATTTTTTTGCACTGACAGTGTAGCTACACAAAAATATTATGATCTTCTGCTGCCAAATGCAACTGAATGAATTATTCTGAAGCATTCTGATGCCTGTCTTTGTCACAGTCTCCTATTTCAGTCCCTGTCATGCACTGTGCCTATCATTCATTATAGTTGATGGGTTGAGGGCAGAAAGGTGTCTCTTGCCTTGTTCTCTGGAGAATTTTGTCTTGTCTGTCTCACCTTCAATCACTGCTAATAGCTCTGCTGGAACATATTCAAGAAGGGGCTGTAAAGAGATGATGAAAATATTTCACAGGGCAGTTTATATTTTAATAGCTAGTTTTAAAAATGAATTTGCTGGAGCAGATCAAAATGAAGATTGCTTAGAGAGATTTTTCTTACAAGCCTTTTAATTAATTTTTTAATTGTTATTAATCTTTAAGCCCTTTGCATTCTCGTTACATTTTTCCTGTGGATTGCCATGATGGATTGGGTTTTACTGTGATTGACCAATGACCATTTATCATATGAATTCATTAGGATGAGTTACTGTTCAGCAAATACTGTTCAGCAAACACTGTGTTGGAGGGGAGAACAAAATAGCACCGCAGCTTTAGGATGTGTTTTTGTAGGAGGCTTTCACAAACTTTGAACTGCTGCTTCTACCTTGCTTTTAAAGCACATTGTGCCTGTGTTTGTGGCAGGTCTCTGTCACTGCTCTGATGTCCTGCAAAAGTTGTAGTGGAGGAATGAGACAGAGCTCACCATTTTGGCAGGAGCTCAGTGGCACACAAGTGAGGGTGGAATCGCTGGACTGTTCTGAAGGTTTTTAGGTTATATTTATTATTGTTTGCCTGCAGGACTTTCTGACCTCTCTGTTTCATTAGAATGTCTATCTGAAAAGACAGAACTAAAAATCTAGTCTAAGAATGTAAGAAATACCATCACGTGTAAATGTTCCTAATTAATTCTGAGAGTATTTTTTCAAACAACTGTAATTAATTGCATGAGGTAAGAGATGTATTTAGGTATCCTTACAAAAGATTTATATTTCAGTCAGCTGTATAAATAAGTATCAAGTGATCAAGTATCAATAAAAGGAGAGACTTCTTGACATGAGGAGTTTGAATTACTATTAGCTTTTATGTTGGTCTTATTTCTATAAGCATACTGGATACAAGATTTTAGGTAGATAGAAGGAGTTCTAACTAATTTCTGGAAGAAAGACATCTCTGTTGATATTAGTATAACCTATGATTTAATTTTATTTTGTGTCTACATCCCCTAATTTCTTCAGAAACAGTAAATTGTGACAGTGCAAGAACTGGATCAAAAGGATGGTATTAAAACCCTGGAGTGAGACTGGGAGAAACAGGCTCCATACCTGGCTGTACTGCAGGCTGCTATGGTGGGCAAGGTGGGCAAATCATCCTGCATGGCTCTTGCCAGACATATCCTTTAGAATATATATCCATTGGGACACCAAACAGATTGAAGACTCATTCCTCCTGTCCCTCTCTGTTCATAGTCTCAACCTGAGATGCCTGTGGCTCAGTGAGATTGTCTTCTCAATATCAGCACAATGACAATAAAATAGGATTCTGTGCATACTTTCCAGAGTGGTATGAAGAAATTAAACCTGATTTGAAGAAACTAAAGGTACTAAAGATGATTTTCCAGATTACATCAGTGACAAAAGTAACAAACTCTTTCGTTATTTTCTGTGATTTTTTTAGAATTTAATTGCTTTGACACAAACATTGTATTTTGAAGCCTTTTTAAATTCACTGATTGAAGTGCTACCTTTTCACACTTTAGTTTTTGACCCTGGGATTAGGATTAGGATTTGTTTGAGAAGAAAATAGGGCATTTTGGTGTTAGACTTGATGAAATCATTGTCGGCAACTGTCAAGACAAAAATGACTTGAAGACAGATCATCTTGTTATAAGAGGCTTGCTTCAGCAGTCTGGAACTTACAACCAATTATTTATGTCAAGGTATTAAACCACCTTTTCAGTCAAGACCAGGTATGAAGTAGTAAATTAGGTATGTTTTACCAGATTTTAATGATGACTATTTTTAATTAATTGCAGAAACATGCACTAATTATGTTAAAGGTTATAGTTGAGGAGTTCAGAGATTAAACTATTCACTTAATGACTAATGGAAATGCTAACTGAATCTTTGTCCCCTGTGTCACTAATTTTCAAGGATCTATGAATGTGGAGTCCTTTTGGTGGCCTGTCACTGAAAGTTGTGCTGCAGGGGCACACCTGGTGAGCTCTGGCTGCTCGAGGGCTTTTGGGTCCTGGAGCTGTGAAAATATGAGGTAGCTCTTCTTAATAATTGCTTTTTAACACAGTGTAACATACAATTCTTTCTTTTCTTATGTTATCTGAGTAAAACTCCATCTCTGTTCCATGCAGCTGACACAGAAAACAAGGCTACTCTTTGATTAGCACAGAAAAACATGGATTCTGCCCCCTGTGAGTAATGGAAGTGGTGCCTCAGTCTATGTTTATCTAGACTTAGCAGTCATTAAATTGTTTTGTCTTGTCATGCAAACTTATCTAAGAGAATTTCATTCAGAAATTCTCATAGGCAGAGGTTACAATCTCTGGAAAGCACCAGACCATCACTTCTAGCATCGTCCACCCCACACCCCACATTTCTAATCTCACTAATGGTATTGAGACCATTCCAGCTCTTGTGGAGCTCAGAGCTGGAAGACTGCAGAAATTCATATTTCAATTTCAGGTATGGGCAATGCTCCTTCTATTCTGATTCCATTGGAAGAGACTTAAAATGAGTTATTCTTATCCTTTTCCATTAAGCATTCCTCTGCTTAGAAGCATAAATGTAATTAAGATTGTGGGCCTCATGACTCTTTTTAATGGAATTAGATCTCATGACTCACTCGGGCATTATCTGAAGAATGTCTCCCCATACAAAATGACTTAATCACTAAGATTGCTGTCTGGCAGTGTGCCAAGATATTAGGACCCAGAGAGCTAGCACTTAATCTGATTCAGGGACATCTTTAATATTTTTTGAACATACATGCAAGCATATTCCAAATATCTTTCCCTCCAAAACGGAAGTTAAGAATTTATTTCAGGCACACTCTGCACTCTGAGATGTCTTACAACATTATTGATCCTTTTAAAGTAATTGAATTTAATTCTGAAACATTTTGCAAAAATTCAGACGAAAAAATAGTGCATACAAATCAGGACAAAGTTCAGGGCCATGAAGAGGTCACTGAGCTCTGAAGGCTGCAGCAAACGGCACTTCCATTTCTTTAGCTATTTTTTCTTTTTTTATTTTCTTGCTCTCAAGATTGGGTAAAAGAATTGGGTCAGACTAAATATCCCATTATTAAATCCCCACCATTACATTCAGTCAAAAATGATTAGGAAAATGTGATGAGAAGCAGCAAGCTTTCTTGGTTCATGTCAAGTTGAGCCAGCAGTGCCCTGGCAGCCAGGAGGGCCAGCCCTGTCCTGGGGGGCATCAGGATCAGGGGATTGTCCCGCTCTGCTCTGAGCTGGGGCAGCCTCACCTTGAGTGCTGGGGGCAGTTTTGGGTGCCACAATATAAAAAAAGACATAAAGCTATTAGAGAGTGTCCAAAGGAGGGGAAAAAAGATGGTGAAGGGCCTTGAGGGGAAGCTGTATGAGGAGCTGCTGAGGTCACTTGGTCTGTTCAGCCTGGAGAAGAGGAGGCTGAGGGGAGACCTCAGTGCAGCCATCAATATCCTCATGAGAGAAAGTGCAGGGGAAGTCACTGGTGTCTTCTCTGTGATGACCATTGATAGGCCTCAAGGAAAAGGCATGAAGCAGAGTCAGGGGAGGTTTAGGTGGGATGTCAGGAAAAGTTTCTTCACCAGAGGGTGCTTGGACACTGCTACAGGCTGCCCAGGGAAATGGTCACAGCAAGAAGTGTTCAAACAATCTTCCCAGACAAATGGTGTGACTTCTGGGGCTGCCCAGGAGTTGGACCCAATGATCCTTGTGGATCCCTTCCAACTCAGAATATTCTAGAATTCTATGATTCTTGTAGTATCTCTTTCCCATTCTGAGCACAGGTAGTAGTGGGAATTCTTGGTCTGAAGGCTGTTTATATTAAAAATCTCCCACTGGATTAATCTTCCCTGAACTGGTTCAACCATTTTTGCTCCCACTTCAATTTCTTTAGCACCTAAAATGCATTTATGTACTGTGCCAAATTCTAACCTATTTCTTAGTTTAAGTCTTCCAGTGAAAGGAGAAGAAATATGCTATAACCATATTCTTAAAATCATTTGTATCTGAGCTGACACTTGCATAACAAAAGGCCCAATTTTCAAGCATGATGATTTATTACCAAAAGCCAATGATGTAAAGAGGAAGTGCAGGTGCTACCTGTACTTCTGCAGAGATGTTGGATATGACTTTATCCAGCTGTGGGGATCTGGACTTAGATATGCTGGCCAAGATTTTATTGTGTTCTTATTTGAATTATTGCCCCAATTTATTATTTCTCTGTTCATTGCCAGAAAGCTGATATTTTCTTCTTATAAAAGGAAGAGGGAATAATTATTAAATTAATGCAATGAATCATTATCAAAATGTTTCTATCAAGTATAAAATTTCTCATGGTGCTAAATGGTGAGCAATGTCATTCTTCATATTTGTTCTAACCTGACAGAGGCTAATTCATCTTCATTTATGGTAAATGGCTAGATGCCATACGGTGTTAAATCAGAATGGGGTACTTTCAATCATCTAAAATGAAGTTGTGTGGCACAACACAGGACTTTGTGAAACCTCAGTGGATATACAAGAATCTAATAATACCTATTCAGTGATCATGGAAGATCTTTTTAATTGCTGGGAGAGTTTTCCCACATGCTGGTGCTGAAACTGTACCACAATCTAAAAAGATATTAAAACAGTGGAAAAAACTTTCTAGAAGAGATGTTTTCTGAGGGTTTAATGTAAGCAGCAACTGCATGCATACAACTTTAATATGTCAGTTCAAGAAAACACTGTCTGCTGCCTCTTACATCTGTTCTAGAATGTGTGATCAATATGTTGCACCAAAACACTCACCTACAGACTCACCTGAAACTTGAGACTCTGCCAACAACTGTTGTTGTTAAGCCTAAGCTTATCCATTGCTGAGATAGAATTGACACGACTAGTTGTTTTGTGCTTCAAGTAAGTACCAATAGAGTTTAAAATAGTAATAATTGTTAAATTTGGTCCTAGCAATGGCCTGATCTGTTGTTCAAGTCAGTGAGTGAAAAATATGTCCTTTCTGAAATAGACAGGCACTTTCCCATGGACCTCAGTAGGCCAGACTACAATATATGGCTTGTAGAATTATTTGCCTATAGATAAGGCCCATAATATTTAAAATGTTTCAGAAAAAAATGCTGGTATTATTATTTCTGATTTATAAATCAGAAAACAAGAGCCACCAAGGTGAATGACTGATAATTCCCACACTCTTAGCCATGAGCTTTTCTGGCTCCCTAGGTGGACAGTCACAGGCATGGTTGTTCAAAATAATGTGTGAAGTAATACACAAATATAAAATAATTGGAAACTTCACCACTTGGCCCCAAAAATGCAAGGAGCCAGGTATCTAAACACAGGGTTTGTTTTTTTACTTCATGACTTTACAAAATGCTTTGGATATCTGTGGATAAACAATTTAATCAGTGAAAACTTTTGATTGTTTTGAATGCAGCAGCCACCTGAACACACTAAAATGAGTGAGTGGTTAAATGATTACTGATGCATTTGCCCACAAGCTATGGTTAATTTTGTTTTCAGCCTGTATTTTGATTTAAATCCTTTCTTTGAGAGCTCATAACTGTTAGTATGAACATTTCTTAGAGTAAGCGTTCAATTTTCTGAACCAATGGAGTTGTCATAAGGAAACCAGAATCTTGGTTAAGCAGGGGGCAGGTACACATGTGATAAAGGATCTTTCCATAGACTTTTGACAACTTTTTCTGCATTGTTCTTGACCACAGGGGTGGAAGATGGAAAAGGTCAAAGTCCTACTATTGGAATGCTGGACCTCCAAGTTATGACTCCTCTTTTGGGCCAGCCTTGGTGTAGCAAAGCTTCCTATGAACTGTGCTGAGGGACACTGCTGAGTGCTCCATCTGTCCTCCTTTACTCTCTGCTGACAGTAAAGCAATACAAAAGAAATATTGTGTGCTTTCAGGTAAGTGGAAGAGATATATTAAGAAAAAAAAGAAGAAACAAAGAGGAAAAAAAAGGAAATGCATCCCTCAATTATGAGGACTTTTTAAAGCTATGGAAGAGAAAAAAATTCCCCTCACTCTAATGTCCTCTCACAGATGAATTTTTGCCTTCCTGAAATATTTATGAATATTAATTTCTTTTTTCTTCCTTCTTCTTCTGTGCAGCATGTGGTCTTCACTTGGAGAAATTACTCTGGTGTATCTTCAAAAGCTGAACCTATCTGAACAATGTCCATCAATCTGAGAGATACACTGCTTTATTAAATTACTTAAAGACACTGACAAAGCCCATAACTATGAATCTTAATCTTAAGGATCTCAATTCTAATTTGTACAATGTCTTCCACTAGATTAGCACAGAGAAAAGATAAAGTGAAAAGCTGACTCTGTGTACAAACTAGACAGAACACAGCAAAGCCCAAAATCAATAAAAGCAGCAGAAAGTCTGCTGTTCTCCTTTATACATTTACTCATGGAGTGAAGGCATTTTTATCACCAAGTTACCTGGATTACAGAGCAGACTTTATGGGATTTTCCCTTTCAAGGAAGAATAATTTTATTGTGGAAACAGTAGTTTTCTTTTTCTTAACAGAAAAAAGGCACAACACATTTATAAATATAACAATAAATTCTTGTGGTGCATTTTGAACCTTCCTAAGAGAAATTACACTGTTGGAGAAAGGGAATACGTGGTTTTCAGGTACTGGTGAGCCAGGAAACAACTCCTCTCCTATGGTAATTTCAAGACCTCTCTGTCATTAGGGCATTCAAACATGGTATTCTCTGTAGTGACTGAAAGCTTGAAAAGCCATAGTATTTTTTTCCTTATATCCAGTTGGATCTTCTCCTGTTTCAATTAGTGACTACTGTCAGTTGTTCTCCCACATTGCTTCATTAAGGAACCTGGATCTGTCTCTTATCTTCTCTTAACTATTGAAAAATTGTTAGGTTCCCCCCAGGATGTCTCTTCTCCAGACAAGAAAGTCACGGGGGTCTGTTTGAGACATACTACACATTTGTGTCTCAAGTCCAACACCAAACTGTTTGTTTGTTTTATTGATATCCTTACAAAAAGGCATCAGTGAAAATGAAATGTTATTTTGCTGAAATAAAGTGGCAATGCTAACATGGAAAGTCAAAGCAGCATTAATGCATTAAAAAAAAGAAAACCAAACCCAAAGTCCACTTCTTTATATAAATATATTCTGGGGAATAACTTGATAAGCAATGCTAAATTGAGGCTTAAATGCACCTGAAAATTACCTAATCTTTAGTAAAAATGATGGCTTTTTAAAGTAACAGTAATCATATTCTTTCCACATCTGCACACAAAACTCCTACCTAAACCAGAAGTCAAACATTACTAAATTTATATTCCCTTGAAGAGGGAATTTGCCTTTTCAGTAGTAGCCTTCACAATGAAGGCACTTTTATAGTGACTGCCCCTGCTATGTCAGTTAATGTGTGCAGGACACCTCCAGGCTCACCAGCTGGTGTACTCATTTTAGATGTGCAGCTTTTTCTGCATCTCTTCACTACCCAAGGAAGCTCTGACTCCCATAAAAGGAAAGAAACAAAAATCTCTAGAGAAGACTACTTTCCAAACTGTGTATGTGTGTTGGTTTTCCTTGGGGCAGAGTTAATTTTCTTCACAGTAGCTATGAAGGGGCTGTATTTTGGATTCCTGCTGGAAGCAGTGTTGATAACAAAAAGGATGTTTTAGCAATGACTGAGTAGGGTTTCACAGTGTCAAGGCCCTTTCTGCCTCTCACCCCACCAGTGACAATGGTATGACAATTCCTGTGTTTGTACCATGAGAAATAAAGAAATTTAGGTTTAAATTACTTAGCATTGAATTGCCTCTTAAAAATTTTTCAGCCACATAAGTATTTTCTGCCTCTATACAGTTAAATGTATATTCGTATTGTTTGGTAAAAGGCTTCCATAGATACACAGCCATTTTGCTTTTTGTACTATTTCTTCTCTAATTACAAGTCAGAATGAATTGCCTTTTTCTATTTTTGACATCAAGGCAGTGACTCAAAGTCACCTGCAGGTTCAGAAGATACTCCATGTACTTGGATACTCTTGTAGTGCAGGAGTTGTTATGGAACTTTTTTTTGATAAATTACATTAGAGAATAAGCTTTATTTGTTTGATTACTTTGCCATTGTGGGGCAAGCATGAGCAATTTAGAGTATTAAACTGAAGCTGCACAGAAATGTGAGAAGTCTATTTTGGGCTCTCAAAGTTTGATTCTTTTGATAAGAGAGTATCTTGTGCCAAATGAACATTGGAGTGGCTTTCTGATTACTTCAAATGCACACTGTAATTTCATTATGGTGACCTTGAATGAAGAGTTGTATCAGTTCCTTACAGGCTGACTCATCTCTGCTACACTCTGTTACTCCATAAAGGGTCAAATTTCCACTTCTTCATCCCCTACACAGAATTCCCATGGGCATCTAAACCACATATGGTTTGAGACACAACAGATTTTGGGCAATATCTTTGTGAAGTATTCAATGGCCAAATTAAAAGATGCAATGTCTCTAAGTTCATTATTTTGGATTTACCTCTGGATACAATAGCCTGGAGGGCAGTGCTATATTGGAAGACTCCTTTTTGATTTCCCAGAGTGAAAAGAGTGTACAGATGCTGTTTCAGGCACTCTGCAATACTCTTGTTTGGCTACAAAGTGTATGACCTTGCTGGTGCACTGAACACCACGACTGTAGCACATTTCTGAGCACAAGATAAGGCATTTCTCTTATGTCTACAAGCCATGACTTAATCATGAGTCATATCTTGTAGTTTTGTATAGACTGAAGAAATGTGTCACTGTGCCTGCCATTTATAAATAAATCTGCAGTTTGCACCTAAATGATGTACTAATGTTCCGTAAAGTTTGAGCAACAGTAACTTTTTTCAATTAAATTGGAAACATACTGTATGAAATGTTTAGACATTAAATAGAAGGAGAAAAGTGGATACAGAGTTGTAATCCACCACCTGTATATAAATCAATCTGAAGTAATTAAACAGCACATCTTAGGCAATGAGGGTGTAACAGGCAGAGGACCACCTATCATCTTGATGCTGCAAGGGAAGGGTCACAGTTTAAAAAGAATATCTCTTTGGGAAGATTTGGTAAGCCAGTCACAGTACTGAACACTTCATCTGCTTGACTATGGCTAGAGCTGAGGTCATCACCCTCTTTTCCACCTACATGTGAGTTTAACTGAGACTCAACACTTCCTGTGCCTTGTTACAGGCATCAAGGGATGTCACACAGGGAACCTCTGTGACAATGTGATGTCCAGTGTGGAGGATAGAATGTAAGAAAATAAAGATAGTGCAGAAGGTAGTCTCACCCCTGAGGAGTTGCAGCTGTACTAATCACCAAAGATTAGGAACAGGCCTGCCCTTAATAGGCCACAGCTGTGTCCAATAAGAAGGTGAGTGCTACAAAAGAGTAGGTTAGCTGGGTGAGGAGAGGGATGGAGTTTGTTGGCTGTGCTGTGAAGAGGAAGGGGGTCAGTGTTGTGAGGAGGTGTCTATGAGAAATCACTAAGAGGGTATGGGACCTTTCACAATAAGATGACAATGGTCCAGAGCTCTCACAGTGCTCCCAGAGCAGTCAGTGGCTTCTTCAGGGGTTCTAACCTTTGAGTAGGAGTGGAGTGAGAGTCAGTGCTTAACACTCGAATCAATGCCATTGTCTCTCTACCCATCAATCTATACCTGCTCATATGATTATCTGTCCCAGCTCCTTAGGAGGAGCCAGGGTTGCCTCCCTTGCCTGGGCAGTCAGAAAGTTGATATTTGCTTGCAAAGATCTGCCTTGGTGATATGTTATTATGAGGCACCTCATCTCAGTTGTGGAGGTTGTGTTTGTTGCTGCTTTACTTGATAATTCTTTGAGCTTGGACAATACAAGTTAAACTGGGGAGTGGCTATCGGTTTGCATTAGGAAAAAGTAAACAATGTACTTGACTTTTCTAATTGTTCTAGACAGGTTTTATTTTTAAGACTGTGCTGTTTTTAATATGCTACCCTCTGGTCATTTTTCTGCTTTCAGAGAGCAAATTTCAAAGAAAGAATCATCCATCTTGTCCTGAATCTGCCAGAACGCTGTAGACAGTTATGTCACCTGATGTTTATAGGGCAAGATTGAACCATTGATTTTTTACATGAAACTCCCCATTGCCCTGAACAAATTGTAGTGAGGAAAAGCTAATGGTATAACTGCAGCCCTTACAGATGAACAAGACTTGGTTCATCTGGCATTCAGTTTTGTTTTACAATCTCTGATTAAGGCATTTCTCTGTTAGTATGCATTTCTTTCTTTAATATACTTTCAAACTTCTTGTAGTAAAGCAATTGAGAGAAGAGTGTTTCAGCTATACAAAATGCAGCAAATGGCTTACTGCTATTCTCATCTAGGATAGATTAATAAAAGAAACAATTACTTAATGATTTTTTTTTTCTCTGTGCCAGTTCAAACCTCTGACACTTGCAATTTCTATAATACCTTTGAGAAAGAAACTCTGGCTGGAAACTGAGTTGCTTCAGAGTGAGATTGTGAACAGCTGTTCCCATGTCTGTGCAAAAATGGTTCTTAATCACTGGTGATTTCTCAAAGCTGAGCAAGGGAGATGAGGTTGGCTGACTGAATCCTATGCTTGATATACAAATGGAGTTCCCACAATTCCCATTCTGATTTGTAAAAACATTATCTCTAGGAGAAATGGAGGAATGTGTGCCAAGGGTGAAGCTACGGGTTTTATGTTTAGAACAGCTGGTGATCCAAGCAACTCAACTGTACTCCAGACTTGATCTCCTGCTCTGTAGGGTCATGAGTAGATTTAACCATCTTTCTCACAAACAACATGGCAGTTTTCTAGCACTTCTGGGCACAGGTGTGATAGCAAAATAAGCCTACTGAAGACCAGAACTGTCATGTATCACAGCGAGAAGCCTGTGTAAAGTAACAAGAATAAAAATATGTGAACCCAACCCCCACTTTTCACTCCAAATACAAATCTATAATAAATTTTAGGAGAGCAGAAATATAAGACAATGTAAATTAATTATTTACTTTAAACTGAGAGTTTCAAAATAGAGAGCTACCAACCATGAATGAAACATTCTCTTGGAAAAGAGAAAGCTTGCAATGTGTGTTTTGCTTTCCCAGCAGCTTATAACAGGAACATGTGGTACTTTGAGACCACATTCAACTAGAAAGAGATTGAACTCTGCCCCCTTAAGGTTTTGCTGCAGATATTCCAAATTTTGCACTCACAACATGATAGATACCCTGAATTATGGTCAGGGAATGTTTTCTTAAATCTGTAAATGCTTTTATTATTATGTGTTCTACAGGGAGTCTTTTTCATTGCTTAATCATAATTATTTCCTTCTGTCTTACAGTATTCTAGTAATTTTTGTGTTCTGTCTTCATTCTAACTTCCTTACCACTCACTGCAGGGATTTTCATTTCACTGTTTTATTTAATTAAAACATTTCTATAACTTTTCATATTTTTTCCCAGGTCATTTGTGAATATTGATGCAAAATTTGGATGGGGGAAAGAAAGTTTTTTAAGTACTTTCAGCTCAGAGCAGGGAAGTAAAATAAATAACCATGCTGGCTTTTGATGGATTTGCTGATTTCTTTCCATGTGAAGAGTAGGGTACTGTGATTCTGCTGTGTAGTGTAGAGTATATTCTCCTGGCAGAATATACTCCTGGGGTGTCATGAATTATCCCTTAGTGGCACTGAACATCTGCTGAGGTTTCTTTTGATCCCCCTGTTTCTCTTTTTGCAAGCCCATGAGAGAAGCAGCTTGCTTGTTTTGTAAGATTGGAGTCTGATTTCTCCCTTTAGGGAAGAACCATGTGTTTCTGCATCAGCATGCCTCAATAATTGCCATGGTTTTGTTTTACTTTCAGGATAGTCTCACAGAGGCTGCCTTGTGCATGGAAGACTGAAAGATGATTTTTTTCAAGGGCTGATCACTTTTGGGTAATCACTTTGGGCTGCTGATGGTCAGCATGGATAGCTGTGTGTCTGGGAGTAGATGGTGGCAATCATTTGTTGCTTTCAGACCTGATCTGTTTGATCTAATTGACTGCTTTTCAAGCTTTCTGTGTACTGAACAACAGTAAAAATGACAAAGAAAGGTTAGCTGCCTTTGAATTTGCCTGTATATTTCTCCTGTTTTAAACTTCTGAAAGTCTCAGGACCTCTGTCTGGGACCAGACATATCAAAACTCTCCTGCTTAAACAATCAACTTTGAAATTTAGTACACACTTTATAAATACACATTTGTAAAATTACAAGAAAGCGTAAGGATCTCATGAATCTCATCCTGCATCTAATGTACTATCTGGAAAGTTTCCATTGTGTTTAAAGAAGATGGAATTGAGTTGCTGCTTTGAAACTGGATTGTCTTGCTTAAATAAAGAGTAAGAATATGTAGCTTATGAAGAAAAAAGCTATATCTGAATGAACAACTGTGGTAGAGGAGCTATGCATGATGGGTGAAGGGACTGGGAGTTTAAAATGTTCTGTTGTCTGAATTGGGTTGTCTGTATGGAGTAAAAGCAGCAGTGTGTGCTTTATTCTGTGTTGCTCCTCTCTCTTTGCATTGAACTCGTGTCAGTAGTTTTTCCTGCTAATCTTCCCTGTAAATGTGCTTTTTCTTATCAAATGTGTACCTTGTGAGTAAATTAAAGGCATTCTTAATACTTGTATTGATAATTGTATCAATCAACTGGGAGAAAATACAAAATTATCCCTTGCAAAATGTGCCCTTGAGCTACTGGGTAAGTAAACAAAGAGAGGGGTGAGTAAGGTATACAGAATGAGTTGCATTATTTTGTAAGTGTGTTGATCTGAGTTGTGAGCCTTTGAAGACAGCTGAAGACTGGATTTTGAAACAAAGAATGTAGCTGCCACTTTTGAGAGAGGACGCTCTTATGCTGACACTGCAAAGGTCTGAAGAGGAAGATACAATTAGCAGAATGGGCATTTCCATGGAGGTAGTTAGCCAAAGAGCTAATGTGACCTTGGGAGGTATCAACAAAGGCACAGGTAGGAGGAAAGGCAGGGTGTCTGTGCCATGGCAAGGCCATCACTGGAACCCTTCAGCTCTGAAGTCCTAATTTTGAGAATTTTTCTGAAAAGCTGAAAAGGTTTTGAAAGAGTCTAAGCTGTAGTGTGGAGAACAGATAGAAACCTGAACAAATCACCTTAAATTATTCAAGTTGCAGATGCGATTTCCTCATTGCCTACTACTACATGTAGGAAAAGCTTCAGGAAAAACAACAGCTCTCTATTGCAACAGCACAAAACTCAGGACTGGGATTTTTGCTAGGCAAATAAAAACTTTAAACAAGTTGCAGATATTTTAAATGGTGAATATGCCTATCTCCTGGAGCAATTAGAGGTAGATGTGATGTAATTCTCACTGCTAGAATTTAGAGAAACCTGGCTGGACAAATTTTTGAAATGTTTGCTTCAGATTCTGCCGGAGATTAGGGATGATATGGAGTACAGTAGGTGAAATTTTCATTCCAGGGTTTAGACTAAAAGATCAATGGCTCCTTCTGAATCAAGGATTGAGGAGATATTGAAAGATGTCCTGTTTCAATGAAGGACACTGTCAGCATCACTGACTGTGCTGAGAATGGTAATATCACACAGTGGTTAATATCTCAATATTTATTGGACCTTCTAGTCAAGGAATCTGCACATTTTTAGATATGTGACTTGGGACATGAACCTCTCCCCTTTTTTGGGTCTCTGTCACTCCTCTGTCTCATTTGGATGACAAAAAGGGCCACAGCCATTACCTGATAGAAGGTGGAGCAGAATGTCAGCAGGAGTTTTTCCACCTTCCCTGAAGCACAGGAGCTGCTGTGTCTGCATTAGCTGCCCCCTCACCCCCCCATACATTCCCATATGACCCAGCTTGGTCACCACCTCTGCTCTGATGGCTTCATGAGGAGCATGAAGATTGCTGCCACTTAAGGCTGGGAAGGGGAAAAGAAGCAAACTGCAGTGAAAAGACTGTGCAGAGGGCTTAGTCCAGCTCTGGTGAGGGAGTGTAGAGAGGAAGTGCAGGTGGAGGCACAAGAGAGCCAGGCAGCCACGGCCTGGGCTAGTCTGTGCAGCACTCCTGGAGCTTGTATGCAAACCAGCTTGTTTAGCACCTTGTAACTCTGTTATTATTCAGTAATTGTCATGGAGAGACAAGACCTAACAAAAGAAGTTGGAACATTCCTAAACCTCGACAAGTCCTCGAGGAAGATGCATGCATATGAAAGAATCTGCAAGGAGGAAGACCTTTAAATCAGGTTGGAATGAGTTGTGGTGCTTTCAGGAATAACCTGCTTGGATACAGCACTCAAAGCTCCTCTGCAGGGTTGGTGTGCAGCCTGCTAACCTGACTATCTTATCTCAGATCTTGGCCCAGCTGAGAAGATCTGAGGAGCGACAGGGACTGAGGACCTTAGCTATGGGAACAGCTTGGTCACAACTGATGTGCAATGGTTGCAAGGAGAATGACAGTAGTTTCCAAAGTTAAACACACGGACAAACTCTTCTGAACTTGGTCAGAGATCTCTAAACACCAAAACTTACTCAAGGTTGTAAATATATGTCAATAGTGTCTGAATGCCTTGATTCAAAGAGCTTCCAAATAAACCAGAATGTAGAAATTATGTCCATACCCAGAAACAAATTATGTTCACCTTGTAATTTGATTTTGATGATATGTTTTGCAGTTATCTCCTTTGGCTCCGAGTCATTACTCAGAGTGGCAATACTGACACATGTAATGGCTCAAAACAGCATGTGGAAACTTTCCACTCTTCCCTCTGCTCACCAGGACTCATTCACTCACTCATTGTCTTTTAGCAGCAGAAAAACATGAGACTGTTTATAACCATGGGGTATTAGTGGGCACCTGGAAAATGGTGATAAAGTTCTTCTCATACAATTAATGGTGATTGGCCAGACTGAACCTCACCCATGTTGAGCATCTGAAAGGATGAGAGGCTTCTCCACACTGAGGCTTTTCAGCAGTGTTTTTCTGATGACCTTATAGGTTTTGTTTTACTTATTCCACCCTCTCTGAATTCCTGCTCTAACTTCTCTGCAGGTAATGCGGATTGCTAGCAGGGATCTCACTGGGGCTGTACATACAATTATTTTTTCTCTGCAATCTGAAAACCTGGAAGAATAAATAAAGGTCCCTAGTACATTTTTGCAAAGCAGGTAAGGAGAAAAGAAATGGATTCAGTTGAAAAAAGGTGTTACTACAAATCAAGCCACAGCCATTCTGCTACCCCTGTAAGCAGAATCAACTTTAAAAATTCACCAAACTGCAAAAAATGGCAATAAGCACTGCTTTTTTTTTCTAAGTTAGAGAAGCTGCCTTCCTAAACTTCCAAGCTGTAGATGCACAGTTGATGCTTACTTTCAGTGCTGATTTTAATCTGTATGTGACTCTTCAGTGTCAAAGCTAACTAGACTACAATAAAAGCTGGTGCTGTTTATCAGCATCTTACTAAGGAACAGAAAATAAAGCTCCTCTCTAAACTTACGTGATCTCCAAAATGCAATGGTTTTGTTCGCATTTGTTGCTGTGACTGCACATGGAAAGTAGTCCTTTGTATTGAGAATTATGTAGTTCTGTAAAAGCAAAGAAAATACTGACCCCTGAAAGCATTCTAATCATAGTATTAAGATTTAAAATTGAATTTATGCCCCTGACACCTAGAAGCAGTATTTGAAGATATATTCATAAAAATACTTCTGACTTATTGCCAAGAAAGACTATTGCAGTACAGAAACCTTTTTTCTGCTGAGTAGAGGGAGATTGAGAAGACATTTAGATCCAGAAAGTCCTGCTCCCCCACCTAATGATTTGCCATGGCTGCTGTGCTGACTGACAATTCTTTACATTAGTATTACTGCCTGGCCTCAGCAGGAAAGAGAATTCACAGCTGACCACTGGGGAGATGGAAAAGGGTCTTTTTCTGCCTATATTCCTCCAAAGGGTTTGATTTCATAAGCCTTTGTATTAAACTCATAGCACGTTCTCCCAGACATTTTCAAAAATGCTGCCACGACTATAATTTTTTTCTTTTATAACATACAAGAAGTAGGTATAGTGTTTCTTTTTAATCAAATTGCCAGCACTTGAAGCATTTGCTAACAGATGGGAGAATTTCTGCCTTTTGAGCACTTCCTCTTCAAGCCAGAGAAGGCTTACACCGATGTATCCTATCTCCTAGGAGAAACTCTGATTTAAAGATTGGGCTAGGTCATGGCATCACTGATTCTTCACCTATTGGAAACAGGTCACTTCACTAAAAACCTTCTGCAAGATCCACTGGGTGAAGAGAAAGAGGCTCTGAGGCTGTGTCTAGGACAACCACCAGACCTGGTGGACAGCTCCTAGGCTTGGATGAAACAGCAAACACTGAAGACTTGAATTCTGGAGAGGGGTCTGGGCCAGCTCTACTGCTTGTCTACATTTTGGCTGGCTTCAGCAGGAGCTGAAGCCTTTTTTAGTTTGTCTGTTTAATATTGTTGTTTTACGTGTCAATAGACTCGATACATACCATTTGTACTTTGCAGTTTGGAAGGAACTGTCTGACTTCCCAGCTGGGGGAACAATAAATCATTAGGACTTTAAAAGCATCTTTGAAAGAGGTCAAAAGTCCAAAGGGGAAAAGTAACAAACCTTTGACTCTGTGTACTAAAAAATTATACCTTGTTGAAGTAAAGATCTGGGGAAACACATGGGGTCAGGGAATTAGACTGGGGAGTTGGAAATGCTGAAGATTAAAATGAGAAACGGGAAAAGCAGAAAGGGAGAGAGTGAGGGAGTAGCTGATACTAAACAGACTGATGGTGCAGACTTCATTTTGAAAAGGATTTTTTAATTGTCAAAGCTGTAGCAAGCATCTTTTTTATTTATCCTCTTGATACTTTACCCTAGAAGTCTTATTTAACACCATAATTACATAATTTTGTGCTCAGTTGGTTTTATAAGCCTCAGTGGAGGATCATGAGCATCCCTTTCACACAACCCTGCATTTTTCTGCTGTTAATTTAATGCTTATGAAGAGCCCATAAATTTGTATTGATCTTTTTTTCTCCTTGCAGACTTCAACCACATTAGTATATGGAACAGATGGGAGTCTTTAACTCATTAGAGGGAACCGGTTTAATACTGATCCCATCAATCTGTTCTATTTTTGCCTGGGAGACAGAAGTTTTTCTGTGAAGAGTGTAGTTATATGCATCTGCTGCTGTGTGTGTACCTAGATGGCAGGTTCTGAAGCTACTGGGGCAGAACAGAAGAAAGAAGGAACATTGCAGAGTAGATGATGAAGAGACCTTTTGGCATGCTACCAAGCAGAAAGCATAATTAGAATGAATTTATAATCACAGTGCAGCTACTTAAGGAAAAACAGGAATACACAAGCACAGCTTGATATGGTTCAGAGTTTGCCCTGTTCATGTTTTAAAAAAACCACACTAATTCTATTGATAAAGGCTCCACCTCTTTTGGATTTAATAACTCTTGGACTTAAAGAGCTCTGCAGTGTTTTCTACTCTAGTGCTCCTCTGAAACTGTAATATCTGGATGGCTTTAAAAACTAATTTGAATCAGTGACACAGAAAAAGGTGTGCTTCTGTGATTAACAGACTCCTTCCATCAGATTAGCACTCTTGTTCTTTTGTTTTCATTGCTGAGTCTAGATTTCTGAAAGGTTAGCGTATGAACAAGCAGGGAAAGCTTCATCTGAAAGATTACCACAAATAAATCAGAAATGACTGAGACATGGAAAAAATTATGACATTATTTATTAAACAAATCCAATTTTTGCAATGACAGTAGCATCGATTCTAGTAATTGGCAAAGTGTACAATATAGTAATATTTGTTTCTGCTTAATTTGGGAAACTCTCTTGAAAAGATGGCTGAAATATGGGGAAACTGCATATACTGAGAACAACAAAGATTGGTTTTACAACTTTATTTTAAATCAAGACCGTGGTACTCAAAACACTGAAAACACATCCAATGACTGCTAATTTGAGCAGCAAGTAAAACTTTAATTGCACTAGTGGTATTGGATGTGCATAGGAATGTATAGTGCAAACATAAACAAGACTACAGAATAATTGAGTTTGTTTTAAAGAGATTTTATAGTCTCAGAAAAAAAAGTAAGAAAAATAAAGTAGATATCATCCAAGACAAAAATATTTATAAACCAGACAACAGACAACAAATACATTGTGTGGTTTTCTTCCTGTGTTTCTAGTTGTTAGGAACAGTCCCAGAAAAACAGATCTTCTTTCTTGTAGAAATTTCTCTTCTGTTACTTATCATGTAACATGACACCACAATAATGTCAGTAGTTGCCAAGCCAGCCAGATGTTAATTAATTTCATACCAGCAACTAATTATGGTGCCTTAAGGTGCATCTCCATTTCTTTTTACTTTTGTGTTCCCGAAGAGCTATCCTAATATTTCCTGAAAGTTCAGTTTGTTTCCTTTTAGGCAGATTTCCAAAGAAGACTAATGTCATTCCAGATTATAGACTGAAGTAAAGAATAAACTGCAAGATCAGATAAATTCCTGTTCTAGATTTCATAAAATAAACAAATGTATAAGAATGATGCAAACATTGTCATGGTATGTTTGATGAAAATAATATATGTAAATCAGGGATTTCAGACTTTCTAATTGCTTAGTAAAAAGGCCTTACAGAACATAAAAATTCTACAAATACTAATTTCAGCTTCTTTCAAACTGAAATTTATTAGTAACTTATTTGTTATTTATATTATTTTCTTTAAATAAAATAAAGCAACAGGTGAAATATGAGACCAATAATAATGTTAACCATAGGGTTTGTAACTGGCCATTGTAAATCTATTGTTTATATCTTTATAAGGGAAAAAAAACCATAACACAAAACTCAGTCAAGGATTGAATTAACTAGCAGATAGCCTAATTTTTTTTTTTCATCTGTCAGTCAAGCAGATGATCAATAAAACACTGTATTGTCAAACTGTGTTGATTATACATTTGAGTTCTCAGGTTTTGATATTTTTAAAGGGAAAGTTTGATTAACAATGACATTTAAATTACAATTTTCTTAAAACTTAGCATAATCAGTCCAGACATAGCCATGTACACTGTGCATCTCAGACCACAAGCCTGAACCTCAGCTATCAGGCATAATTGCCATTTGCCATGATGCATTTGCATATACCTTGGTATATGTTGAAATAACAGAAATGTCCTGGGGCCTGTTTGTAACTGCAAATGTGGGCCAGGACCAAAGGCCTAGCCTACAAACACAGCTGAGCCTATGTAGAGCTGGTAGCAAGTTGGAACTTTCCAGAAGTGCCATGTCCACGGCTAGGAGGCTGCTTTGTGTGCGGAAGTTCTCAACTTGCTCTCTGGAGAATGGCCCGTGTGCACTTTAATAATCAGCTGAAAGGAGAAAAAGAGGAGGAACAAAACATTCTGTGGTATGGTGGTGAGTGCTGCAGGCAGGCAGGAAAAGCTGAGTGTAGTCCTTGCTCCAGACACAGTTTGTGGATTTTAGTAGATAGATACTGGCCACTGTGGCTGGTGCTCAGGATTGCCCCCTTTCTCAACAAGTGTCCTAAGACAGCTCTGGCTAGTGCAGAGTCAGTCTGGCTACAGCACAGAGACACAGCTTCAACACACCTTCACTGATAGCTGATGTGATTTTGAACCACTTCAGGTAAATAAAGAATGCAGGTCCCACAAGTCTTAGGCTTCAGTGCATAAGCCAGTATTTAAAAAAAACAAAACCAAAAACAAAAAAACCCCCAAAAAACAACAACAAAAAAAATCAAGCAAAGTAAAATTTGTGAGGTTTGGAGAAACTAGAACCACTCTTGGACAAAAAGTGGCCTTAACTCCAGTGACCTCAGGCAAAATCTGAACCTACCAATGTGTACTAGACTTGTTTTGTACTGGTGGGCTGACATGAGGAAGGTGTGGGGGTGCTTCAGAGCTGAGCTACGGCAGGAGATCCAAATCAATCCTGCCAAAATGGGATTAAGCCTGAACTGGGGCTTTGGCAATCAGCACCTCTTCAGTACAAGATGAAAGCACAAATGCAGTTGTGACAGCTGTACAGTAAACAGTTTCTAGCACCATCAGACAGAGGTCTCTGTTTGGCATTTTAGATGGTGATGATGTTCGCTGTTGTCCATATTCCTACTACTTTGGCTCTGGGCTGCATTTGGCTCTGAACAGTTAAAATGTACCAGAATCAAAATCAAGGGTAACCCCTTCATTAACTTAATCTGAGAGAGCAATTCAGGTGTTTGGGTTGTTTTGCATGTTTAATGTTCTGTCTGGAAAGTTTAATTCTCTTTGAGGTGATTTCAACCTTGTTGGAAAAGAAAGGTTGCCTAAATAAAATACAAAGTAATAGTACAAGTTTAATAAACCAACAAATGTAATTTTAAATGCTCATAAAGTATTGAATTTTTAAATTGTCTTCTTAGGAATGTCTTACAAATGAGAAATCCCAGACTTTCCCCCAGGTAGATATGAGGTCTGATATCAAAGGGTGAATATGTGTATGAATCTGTAGATAATATTCTGTCACAGGTTACCTTAGGCAATGAGGCTTTTATGATTTTAAATGCATATAGCCCTGTTCATAGCCTACATAATGCAGTGCTACCTTGACAATTATAATATTTTAACTAGTAAGTGTTGGGTTTTTTTTTTTTTAATGCTGTCTGAAAAGGCTTTGGAGATTTACTTGATTTAGAAATTAAACTGAAGCCCAGATTCTTATATATATTAAAGTCCAAGAACCTGATGAATTGCTGCTGTCAGCTACATGCAAATTAAGCCTTGAAACAGAGCTTTTGCCTTCACTTCCAAGACAGCATAAAGTTAATGAGCCAAACATATGAAATACTCTTACACAACCAAAATAGAAGGGAAAAGAAAATTATGGACTGGTAGTTGTTCAGAAATATTGAGTCTGCTTATAAATAGAACTCAAAAATGAACAAAAGCCATAGTCTATTGAAAAATGAGAATTTGTTTTCAGTGGGAGAACTTTATAGTGGTAACAAGTTAAGGGTAGCATTTGTGAAAGATGCTGTGTTTTTGATTTAATTTGCCATCCATCAGTTCACGTCACTAAAATTTCCTGTAGTGACTGAAACTACTTTGAAGGAAGCACAACTGAGAACTTGCTGGAGTTAGTTTAACTTGGCTAGAAATTTTCATGTTTCTTTGTATAATATGCTCTGTGACTGTGTCCTCTCAGATGTTCAAGAGCCCTACCTTGATCGCTCTGCAGAGTGAAAGCAGCATGTATTTCTCACTTATTTTGGCATCTTTGGGATACACTGGGGATATGTGGGAATAGAGCAGCAATTTACTTTTTTTTTCCTCAAGGGTTGTTTTGTTGAACAAAATAACTCTTTACAGGTCTACTCTCTCACTGTTTTCCTGATACAGAGCCTCCCAGCTACCACCTGCCCATGATCAGGACTTCTTACAAAGAAGAACATGAAAAGTGTCTATGGACGTGTTAAATAGTAAATAAAAACCACCAGTTCCATGAAGAATGTCATAAAGAAGGACATGGGAAGGACAAATTTTGGCTCATCTACTACAGTGGCAGCTCTAAGCAAAGGAGACCTCAAAGATGGGACAGCTATGGGATCTCCTAAAAGAAAAAGATACTCCTCCAGAAGGAGTATCTCTGCTTATGATACAGAAGGAGTGTTGGTATTTTTCCCTGCCAATGTTGAATTTTGCAAATGATGAATCCAAGCATAAGGACAGAAGAATAAGATAATTTAAGTCCAGATCTGGACTTTGATGGCAATGGAGAAAGAGTGGAGAGACTATAATTTTGAATTAGTAAGCTTGATCATCACTTGATAAGTGTCCAGAAAAGAAGAACCGTAGAGATAGAGTCATGTTATCTGTTTTCAAATGTGATCCTTTCACATTAGGGTTGTGGACAGCTCTTTTTAGAGTGGAAATGGTTTATTGTTGGTGGTGTTTCCTGTGCTATCCATAGTCCACAGGTAAATAACTCTGTTGCCAAGGCTGTCTATTTGTTACTTGTCATAAACAATAGATTATACTTGCTTGCTTGTTAATTCTATATAAGTCTAGTTTCTGAGGTCACCCTCTTAAAACATACACAGTCCCCAGGCTTTGTTGTGCTTATAAATGATACAGCTACAGCCTTGATGGTTTTTGCATCATTCTTTTCTAGCTTCTACTTGTCACATGGTATTTCTCCTGCTGAGTTTGGCAGTTCTAGTTATTGAATTAAAACTTTATATATTTATACTACCACCCCCTCAAAAAAAAAAAAATAAAAGAAAGCCCCTTCTTTGTTAATGTCTATCAAGATGAGGACCAATTTAAATCAGCCTGGAGCTTTTCTGCTTCAACATTAATCATGAACTGCAGAAAGCCTTGTGTATTAGCACTTTTTGCCATTTGTAAGCTTATGTTTTGATGGTGGTAAAATTCAGTGGTTTAGTAATTTATCCTGGAACTAAGCTGTGAGCACCAAAAATAATCAATCATGTGCCCTTTGCAACTTGCTGTTTTTTGCTTAAAGGATTAGAATTGAGTGCACAAGTACACATTTTCCAAACTGTGGCTATTGTTGACCAGACTTGTACTGCTCAGTATTCCTGTGTATCCTCATGATGTGGGGAAGGCAGGCACAATCTCTGAGGGCAAGGAGATGGCATCTAGCTCTCCTCCCAGAGTGATCTGAAAGCACTTCATCAAATAGGAAAATAACCATCCTGCATGCCTGATCTTGACTAAGAAAAAAATGGAGAATGAGCATTGCATGTAATCATGTCTCTATAATGCTTTGGTGGAACTCTCCCAAGATATACCAAGGATATAGAATGATCTTATGTTCATGTGGAAAAAACACACTTTTAATGGGTTTGAAAATGCATACTGAAGTCCTCAGCACTGTAGGTGGGATGCACTCTGACTTCAGACACAGGCAGCATAGAATCTGTATCCTAAAACCAGGATGTCACCTGGCAGCCAAAGGTCATCTGGACCCCAGATAGAAAGTCTACACTACATCTGCAAAGTAGCTTAGGTTAGTCTGCATTGTAGTGACCTTGTCAAATTAGGCTTTTCTAACTCTCCAAGCAGCTCTTAGGGAACTTGGCCCTCACTCTGCTTTAGCAACTCCTTCCAAGAGTGAAAATACAAGGGACTGGCCCAGGTTCACAGATGTCCTTCCCACTAACATCCAAGTTTCAGTGCACTCTGCTGCTCATTATCCCTGCATTATTTCCCTTTCTAAGGAAAAGAGGCCAAAACAAGGGGAAATGACCTGGATCTTGTAAGTTTTCTAGTCCCTGAGGCAACTTCACGATTACTTTTGTTTTGGTTAAAACAGGTGCATGTTTGATGACCTTGTCATGAAGACAACCTTTCCTGCCCACAGAGGAGGTAGCTTGTTGTCTGGGTCCATTTCTTTCAAATAGTGGAGGATTTCAGCCAAAAGCCTGCTATGAGACAATCTATACTGAGAAGCGTGGGAAGAGGCACCAGAGAAGGTCATGCTTTCAGTAAATGTAGCAGAACCTGAGCACTCCAAAGTTCTCTGCATCTGACTCAAAAGGGAAGAAGTTTCTGCGGGTATGAAGGCCTGGGTTAGATTCCCATCTTGGACCCCTGTGAAATCCTGTCTTTCAAAAAGCAACACTCACTTCATAGGCTCCCTAGAAATGGAACTCCTTTACTCTGGAGGAGCTTGCTGCTTCATTCCTGGCTCCCTGACTCCTGACTCCTCACCATGTTGGTCATTGCAGAGATGAGGGGACAAAAGAGGTGAAGTCACATGGGTCAGTGACAGAGCAGATTTCCATGGGAACATCCAGTTCAGTTGAATGTTTTGTCAACGTATTTCCTAGAACATTTCAGTTCCGATAAGTCTGGCATTTTCTGTCAGAGAAATACCAAGTCTAGAAAAACTTCTGCCATGTCAGCTGTATTTTCAAATACATGCCTATTTACATTAAAGCTTTGTCTTTGACACACTGTTGCTTTTCAGTTGGAATTTACTGAGATATTTGAAAAAGCTGCTTAGAGCAAGTAGCCTTGAAAGGCACACGTGTTCATGTCAACCATAACAAAAGGACTAGGGCTGGTGGGAGGGCAAGACTGTCATTAAATTGGTACTAAGCAGTGGCTGGGAGCACTTTTGAGTCCTGACAGCTGGGCACCATTTTGCAAGTGAACAGACTTACATGAGAAGAGGGGATTGGGAGGGTCCAGCAACTTAGCACTTCCCTGCTGAAGCTGCCAAGGCCTGAGGGGAGTGGGGCTGTCTGTGCCAGGACCCTCACCTTGGGCATGGTGAGTTGTGCCACTTCAGCAGGCCTAAAGTGAGCAAAATTGCACTGGAGGGATGGTGTGTGAGTAGTACAACAGCTGGCATGTATGGATCATTTAAATTGGTTTACTGCTGTGTAAAAATGCTGTGTACGATGACTGATGTGAAAACAGAAGAGGAGACTTAGGTATGAGCTATGATACTTGGGTTTCTCCAGAGAAAATTGGTTTATCTTCCACTGGTCCATAAATTCAATTTGCCTCTTTGACTTCCTGTATTGATACAAATGGAGTAAATCGGATGACGGCTTAAGCAGACATGTTGAGGTAAGCATTTTTCATTCCCTTTTTTCAATTAAATGAGCTGCAATTGCATTACGGGCAACTCTGCTCATCCAACTCATAAATATTCTTAATGCATTCTGTCTAGTGCAACCTATGGTGACGCAAACAACTGGCCCTCTGACCTGTCCTCTCCATTCTTTGGCATATGCTTGGAGAGCTACGTTTTGAATTGGAGCTTTTTCTAGCTGAGATATAGAAATACTGAGAGTTCTTTGTATATCTGCTTCTTTTCTTATGTGGTTATAGAGTGTCTAATTGCCAGATGGCCATTAGACCTCAGCAAATTGTAGCTGGAAGCAGGATTTTATAGTAAAGGCTTGCTTTTAAGAGCCATTCTGGTACTGGTTCAAAATTAACTTTCAAAACATTTTATAGGACATTTTCTTGCCTTAGAGAATAATGCACTGGAATGAAGAGGAGATCTAAGGAGCGCTGTTGCTTTTGTAAAGCCAGACAGGAAAAGATAAAAGAGCGTCCTGCATGATGCTGCTAATATGCACATCAAAAATCAATGATAGTTGCAGAGAAAACGAAAGCAATACTCATCATTATTTTTGTGGTTCTGAATTAATGCAAATTTACTTACACTGAAAAATTCTGCTTTATTATCCTCTGTAGAGGTAATTTAAAACATGTTCTACAGCCTATACAGGAAGCAGTTATTCATTGCAGTTGCAAACAAAGAGAACATTGGGTCTTTCAACAGTATAGTGCTTGTTTTTTTGTTTCTTTGTTTTTAATTTTTTAAGTGCTTTGGCTGAAAGCTTATCAAATGAGGAGGTTATAATTTAAACAGAACAGTCCTGCAATCTTGCTTACCAAAAGAATGCAACAGATTTAATCAAGGACTAATTTAACTGAAGAGTTTTGGAGCTTCTGTGAAAACCAGTTATTGCTTTCTAATTTTAGGTTTTCTTACTTGGCAGTATAATAAATTACCACTGTTCAAATATCCATCTTTCTCCTTACATCTGATAAGTGTGAGAGTAATATAGATATTTAATTTTTTTTACGTAATATTTCAAGCAAGTATTTAAGTTTTTAAAGCCTATTGCAGCACTGCTTTGGTAAAGAGATGTAGAGGAAAGATTTTTATGCAGCCTTAGCAACACACCATAATATTTGCACCATAATGATGAAGTTTACTTTTCCACAGTGGGATATCATTGAATTCTAAGGTATTTTCAGAGCACTGAGTGTTGCTTAGAGTTGCAGAAAACTTTCCTGCTGGTGTTGTGAAGATTCACAGAACACTTCTTTTTAATTTACTCTGTCCTACAAGATGTGTATAGTCCAGGCACTCTGAGATTACTTGGCAAGACCAGTAGGAATTAGTCACCCTGCAAACCAGAGCCCAAGCCTTCCATCCTTCAGGTTAATGTTATAATCTGCAGGCTACAAAGTAGGATATTGACATTTTTCTTCTCAGTCTTGAAAACTCTGATCTTGGCTGCTGAGCTGCAGGGAATTATTGGGTGTTTTTCTTATTCAGAACATTGTATAGTTATAGGGGGAGGACCTACTCCTGAAAAACATGTATTTTTAACACAGTTCAGGACCTAAATCTTCTTCCTGAGAGCATCTCAAGTTACTTTCTGCTAGGAGAGGGTACCTCATACAAGACTGAAAGGGCCCATGCCTAATCTCTAGGATGGAGGTTAAACTTTTAATTAACTAAAATTTCTTGGCTGCTTTCTGTATTGGGCATGTGATATTTTCATATTGCCCTTTGGAATTGTGCCTAATTCTCTCCATTAGTTATCTAAAGATGCCAGGATGTCTGACCTTGTTCTTCTGAGTTGCACTGCACAAGTTAGAAGTGCTTAAACGTGTACTGTGGATCTAACCTTCAACTTGTAACACAGAGTTTGTTGAAAATGTTGAAAGCCATCTTTTAAAATCAAACATAAATGAGGCTGACTTCAAGGCAAGTCCCACAGTGAGCTTTGTGCGCTATGTCCTCACTTCAAGAAATTCTTATTCAGATTGACATGACATCAACAAAATGTAGAGTAGCTGAAGAGTACAGAAAATGAAATACTGACACTGGAGAAGGCAAAGTCAAGTTTGGAGACACAGAGCAATCCACCTTCTAAAGAGAGGGCACTTCTGGAAACTTCTCATTGTATGGTACCACTGGGACAAGACCTTTGCTGCCTCTCAGGCTTCTGTAGCCCCTATCCCTGCTGAGAGGAGCTTGGCATGTTGAACTTTCCTGAGACTGCTCATCTGTGTTGGGAGATTCCAGTGGGTGGTCGAGCAGAAAGCTGCTGATATGACAGGATGATTTGCTGGAGCTGGACATAGAAGTGGCCTAGATGAGAAAAGCTTTATATCTGAGCTGAAGGTGTTGGTCCAGGATAATGGAAAGGAAATGCAGTCCACTCAAAATTGATTGCAGCAGTCTTGGCTAGTGTTTCTGCCACTTAGTGTTTTCTGAGGGAGTTTTTCTACTTTAAAAGGAATAAGGTGAGTGGTTTGGTTCCATCATTCCTATATAAAGATCACAAGAAAGTTTGCATTTACCAAATAATGCAGCTACCAACAGTAGCTGTTTAGTTGCAAATGGGACATGCAGTGGACAATGTACACAGTGTGCTGTGGGAATACTGAGCAGAGATTAATTGTCATTGCATTTCACTAAGATGCAGCCCAGGCTGTGAAGGAGAAAGTACATCCTGCAACTGTGAAGTTCTAGAAATCATCTGCTGAGTTGGATTAACAAATTATTTCTTTCTTCCAAAGACTGCAGATTCTAACAGTTCTTATAATGCTTTAACTCTGAAGAACTGTTTCAAAAATTTAAAATAACTTCACAGCTACTATTGAATACTTTTAATGTAAGTCATGACTGTAATAATAAACAGTTACTGTCTTGTTTTCTAGATAAAATATTAATGCATAATATTCAGCTAATCCATTTCAGCTCACTATAGTAAAAAAACCCACAAATCTTAGGACGTTTGACCAATAGTAAAAGTAAAGTTCCCAGAAAGCAATACCTAAATCACACTTGAAATTCCAGTTAGTCTCAGATTATTCACAGCCTGTAAGATTATGGCATGAGCTGCTTAAGAACACAGCTTGAGTTATGCTGCTGTGAGAAGAAGCACAGAGCAGCATGTGGTTTCCTTGGACTCTGTCCCCACACAGGGTGCAAGGAAAGCATTTACTGGTTTAAAGCATCCAAAGTAAACAAGTGTATTTTTAATAATGGTATGGGGCTGTATGATCTCCTTGCAAGGGGCAGGAGTGGCACTTGCAACCTCTGTGCTCAAAAGCCACATCCTTCTCAGATTTCAGCAGATAGCAAATGCTCTTTGCAGTTAAAAGCAAAGCTCATGGTCACACTGGCAGTGAGAATTCAGGGACTTTTCAGTGTGTTTCTGAAAAGCAACACAGCAGGATTTTTTTCTATAGCTTGAATATGAACACTGTCATTAGCAGCCATCTTGCACTTATGTCAAGTAGCTCAGTCCTTTATGGCTTCAACTAGCCAAGCTTTTGTCTGAAAAGAAAAGCTGAAATACATTGCCTTCCATTAGAATCAGAGCATGCCTTGGAACTTGACCAGAACCTAATTCAAGGTTCATCAAGAGTGTATTCTGGGAAGCTTGTATAGGAAGAAATCCAAGGTGTCTCCTTGGTTCCTACTTGAAATTCATCAGTGCAATAAGGGAGACACTCAGAGTTGTGTCTTTCATGTTCTGTACACTTTTTTTATTATTATGTTTGTCTGCCTAATCTCTTTATGATATGTTAATGGTCTAACATCAACCATATTTTTATTTGCTTCTATGTTTTTCTTCAGTCAGAGGCATTCTAATACCCTGTAGCATAGAGGAGTCCTTATGTATTCTTTGGATTAAAAGCAGGGGTAAATCCAGTTCATCAATGGCCAGATACTATATACTACATACAGAACATCCATCATACACTGAGACAAAGTTTTATTGCTATATTTTGATAGAATGTACTATTTTTCTTAATATCAGTCTGTAAAAAGCATTCACTGGATCATTGCAATATTTACTTCTTCATATACACGGGTATTAATTCCTTCTTTGTTGTACAGTATCTGGACATTGCTGTGAACATGCTGATGAGGTTTGCTAAGGCATCACACAGCACTCAACCAAAGACAACGAAAACTTCTTTTACACTTAAGGTGACATAAGGTAGCAGATGCCTTGATTTATATTCCACTCTCTGCTGGCTTGTTTAGAAGATTAATTATTCTTCCTAGGTGCATCCAATAGCTTTACCCACAATATTGCTGTGTATCTGACTGAAAAAGACATTAATAAATATACTTAACAAGTTAGGCTCATTTAGGATCACACATGTCAGACGTTCTGTGGATTTGCTAATTAGCAGTGCTGCACACTCCAAATAGGAACCTCCAGAACCTGTTACAGGCAGTCTGGTATTCAGGAAGATTAATCACCAGGCTGCAGAGCTCAGATGCTGAATGAGAATGTTCAGTGGAGAAATTAAATCCCTCCAGGCAAACTGTAACTTGCATACCCTTTTTCCACAGTCATCACTCAGCTACATGTTTATTTAAGATAGCAAATTACCACTCATGCCTCATCGTAAATGACTTACTGAGAGATGAAAGAGCCCCATCCAGCTCTATCCACAGGTGCTGAGCTTGGGTCCTAATAAAATGTATGCACGAGAAACCACTTATTTGGTGTTTTTTCCATAGTGAAGGGAATGAAAAATGTGTATGACTTAAAGCACCTACTAGATTTGTGAATATTATCAGAATCCTATGCCTTCTGTGTCAATTTTTCTCTTGTTTCTGTGTTGGTTTTCATGCATGTGTGGAGACAGAAGGTGCACAGTAGACAGTCATGTACATTTGCCTAAAATACCAGTTTTGCAGAGGAGGACCTGGAACTCCTGCACAGCAGAGAAGTTGGTTTTGATCCAGCAATGTACCCTTGTGGCAATGAAAGTTGATGGTACCCTGGGCTGCTTTAGGAAGAACATGGCCAGCAGGTGGGAGAGAGCATCTTTAGCATTAGCGAGAGCACACCTGGAGTGCTGTCTCCAGTATGAGAGAGACATGAACGTACTGAAATTAGTCCACCAAAGAGTCAAAAAGTGGTTTAAAGGATTGTGGCCTCATTTCCATGATAAGAGACTGAGAGACCTGGGAAAGTTCATCCTGGAGAAGACAAGGCAGAAGAGAGGGGAAAAAACCTTATTAGAGGAAGCAGCCTTTTCTGGTCTTCTGATAAGATTTACAGATTCAGGATGCAAGACAGTATCTCCTGTCAGCTTGTGTTATGCAGCAGAAAATATGTATACTTTATGATTTTGTTGGACAACTCTATAACTGATCTTTTGCCCTTTCCAGAAAGAAATACATCAGTGACTAATGACTTCAGTCACATTATATGGTAAAATTAAATACACAATAGTATTAGGAAAAGCTATTTTTCTTCTCTTCTTCTGTTGTTTATGACAAATGTTTCTGTGTCGAGCTGTAAATAGTTAATGAATAATTCACTAAATTAATGGTAGCAATTTAAGATGAACTAGAGCAATACCAAACGAGCAAAAGATACGCTTAAAAAAGAATTACAGCCGGTTCATCCCTCCTCTGTATTTTAAGGTTTTACCTAGGATCATATGTCTTTAGGATTTCCTTTAACAGCCTCATGTCCTTAAGCTTCTATATGCAAGAGCTATTGTGGAAAAAGGCAAGGCATCTGGACTCTGTCTGACATAATGCAATTTTGTTTTTCTTTTAAGGTCAGCCAAGTTCATTGCTGAAGGCCAGCCCAGCTGGGAAGATTATTCTGTGACTCTTATTCTTTCAGGAAAGCATGAAACCCGATTTCAGTTTCTGGAAATGTAATGGGTTAAAATACAGTAATAGCCTTTTTTCCCCTGATACTTTTTATAAAATAATAGAGCTTATAAGAAAAAAAAAAATCTACATTCTCAGAAAGGGCAGCAGCACTGTCAGATTTATCATGTCAGTTTTCTCTGAGATGTGTGGCTTCCAATAAATTTAATGTGCTGTCAGTGTGGAGGAAAATATGTCCCTGAAAGAATAGGTATTGTAGATAGAGCTGAAGAGATTCTCCTCCAAGAAGCATAAAAATCACACTGAGTTCAAGCTAATATGAAGTTTTTAAATGTACAAGTTTTCTGGAGGGAATTATTAGGCAGAAAAATAAAAAGGCCTCTAGTAATACCTTTTAAGTTACAAAACTTATTGAAATACAGAATTCTCTAGGCATAGAAAGTTAAGTTGTGGCTTGGGCAAAGTCAGCTTTAGAAGTAACACTGAACAGGCATTAAAGAGAGAGCTGGCAAAGAAAAATACACCTAATTTCACTCTAAGGCTTTAGATAAGTTTCTAACTCTGAACAGTAATACCTGGAAGAGATCTACTCGTTTCATCCCCAAAGGGAGTAAGTACAAAACTAGAATTTTCATGTTGTTTTTGGAGTAAAACCAAAGCACTACTCCAGCCAACCCAAAAGATCCCTTTTGCAATGATGGGACTAGATTCAACCTGATGAGATGGGAGTGGGCAAGAAAAGGGTGCATTTGATCATGAACCTTTGTGGCTGATTCCAAAAATCAGGGACAACTGAGATGCCTTCATCATGTCCTAATTCCTGCCATCCCCAAATTAAGGTGTTGACTCTTGCTTGTGCCTATTTGCAAGCTTTATGTTCCAACCATGTGTTTTTTCTTGTAGTCTTGCTGGTATGTGCCAGACCTCTGTGCCTGTGTTCTTATCACAAATTATTTGAACCAGCAAATAATTTTTTTATTCATGCCTTTGAAGGCCATGTGTTGATATTTAATAAACTGTATGAGACATTGTCAGGCAGTCTGCAACCTGACTGAACCAATAAAATTTTCTACATGTTTCCATACATGGGCTCTTATCTGTAAGTAAGCTAGCAACTGTAGGCAACCTATGACCTTTCAAATGTAAATCTGATTTGCATTTGGTGTAAATAAAAGCTACAGAGACAGCAAGGCATAAGATGGCCTGTGCAATTTTCATAAAGATCTGTCATCCTTCTAATTAAAAGAGATTAAAAGAGATTGAGAAGCACAGTGCTAGGTGATACTTAGGCAATCAGAATGAATAAATCAGTTCTCTCAATGTAATTTATATTTTCAGTTAATGTGATTGTCTGTGAACTGCCTGCAGTGTGTTTTTAAGGCATGATATTTGCATAGGCTCTTGCTGAAAAAAATATGCGGCCATTACTGCTGTGAGTAGAATCTGAAGTAGTGGGAACATGCTGAGCAGCAGGATGAGAAGACTGCAGATTTGAGACTTTTGGAGATCCTAGCTTCAGAGAAAAAAATTGCTGCACTTTGTTCATTATGAATAGTGTACAAAAATCAGAAACAAAGCAGTTGCCTCCTGTACTGGAAGGGAAGAGTGTCCCTGGAGAAGTCTAAGGAGGCTGTATTTTCAGTGTGTGCTGGTTTGGCTCAGGGTTTTTTGTGTTCAGTATGAATGACCTTTCCATGAAGCACACATTTCCAGACCAAAAAGTCATCATAAACCTTGCAAAACACTTGTGGCTCACTGATGGGCCACAAGTTGCTGACAAGTTGCTGCACCACACTACTCAGTACACCTGGTTAGTAGTCCTTGGACTACCAATCATCTGACCAGAGAACAGCCACTACTGTTCATCACTTTCAAGAGGCTTGAGAAAATTTTAGGTTAAATGGATGTTTTGGATGTTTCCACACATGCAAGGGTGAAAGGAACAATGATATCAACAGGTGTTGATGTTTGTTCTGTAATGTGCAAACTCAGAATGCATGGACTGTGTTTATGGGCTTATAACTATGTGATGGTAGTCATGAAATGCTACAGTTAGAGGTGATCAGTGTGTGCAGACAGGGTGAGAACATGCTTTTCCTTTTATATGCTTTCTATTTTAAGTAAACAGGTATTTATTTAAGTGAGAATAACTTTAGGATTTTTTTTATTCTTAGCAAAACCCACAAGAATTAAGAAGTTAATAATAGATTTTCTTATAGGAAGCTTAGCAATCAAAAAAATAACATTCCGTATACAGAGCACTTGTTCACATCATCAACCACGTAATTCTCTCCCAAAAGTCTGAACTGGAGTGGGTATAAATAATGGGTTGCAGCAGATAACTTGATGAACAATCAATAGCAATTTTTTGCAGGAAGCGAAATCTTAACAGCACAAAAAAATCACCACATTCAACTCTGCTGTTGTTACCATCATTATCTTCAAAAGCCCTGTTTCAGCTGAAGAAGTGGATAGCAAAAGGAATAAACAGAGGACAAGAAAATAAAAAACAGTCCCTAAGGATGATCAGAAAGAAGAAACAGAGGAAAACAGACAGCTCACACAGACACAAAGTATTTGCAGAAACTGTCTGAATCCTTTTGTAAGAATTTGTTTTGTTTGCTGGAAGAGGCACAAGTTGTCACAGTGACACCTGCACTTGGCTGGTTGCAGGGCCTGTTTGCTTATCGAGGTGGCTTTGCTTAAATACAGAATATTTAAGAATCAGACATTCTAGTGCTAACCAAAATCACTTGAATGTCTTTTACTTTGGTAACTGAGTTTGTCACAGTTTCCTCTGTGGGATACTTTCAGGAAAGGAATTTCAAAAAATACCTGCTTGGTATGGAGATTGTGTTAAATTTCCCTTGAGGATGATGAGAATTTTATTTTTTTTTTAATATAATCTGTATCTTATCAATTTCTTTACTTTTCATTTGGTTGTTTCAAATACAGCCCTGATTAAGAGGCAAATGAGGTCGTGGGATGGCAACAGAGAGATTTTATTCAACAACACGGATTTGATTGCACAAGGAGTGTGAGGTAGGGTGAGAGAAAGAAAGAGGAAACACCTGTCAGAGAGAGGGAGACACAGAGCAGGAGATCATCAGCTGGACTACATGAGCTGCAAGGTGCCTGCCAACCCCAACCATTCTGTTGGGTAGAAGTTGTATGGACTCCAGAAGTGACTCCACAGCTGCTTTCTCCTGAGCAGGCCCTGGGCAAGAGTAGGGGAGGAGAGAGTGCAAGGCTTTAGCCACAGGGTCAGCTGCAAGTTCCTTCTGGTGGATGTTTTGTGTATGAAATAGAAGTGAAAATGGGCAGTGTGGTGTTACATTTTAGTTAAATGGTATGCTCTATCTCACCCCTCGAAAATGTACGGTTTATTCCAAGCCTGTGATCCTCCCCTGAAGTACCATGTATCTGTAATCCATTGGCCCAAAGCTTATTCCATGCCCACTTTGAATCTCCCTGTCAAGCTGTGGGGGGACACCACAGATTCTCTCCTGGCCCATTCCTCCCTAGGCTCTCCCTCTCTCTCCCTTCCCCCTCAGAAACCATGCTGCTCCAGGGGGTGGGATCCCCAATAAACCCTCATCTAATTTCCACCCTCAGAAGCCATGTGGAGTCTCCTTGCCTGCCTGCTGCTACCAGTGAGCACACAGCATAGGGGGCCCCCTGGGACTCACCAGGGATCCCCCAAACAAACTGCTACAGGGGAGAAGAGCTTTGCAGCACATTTACCACCACAGCTGCCCAGGGAAGGGGCAGCTGTTGCTCCTTGCCCACACCAAACTCACGCTGCCTTTCTAACCCAGCTCGGCTCCCTGGCCTTGGGCAGTGTCACAGCAGGGCTGTGGTGGCTTCGCTGTCCAGGCTGCACAGCCCTGGTGCAGGGGGGGTTCCCAGCACAGTTCTCTCTCAGCTGGGCTCAATGTGTGCGCTTGGGAGATCAGGGACAGCCCTGCCCTGCAGGCCCGGCTGGGAACTCTCCCACTGGTGGTGCTGGGGGCTGAGCAGTCACTGCTCACAGGGGACTCATTGGCACTGAGTGTGAAAATACATCAGCTTGTGAGAAACAGCTGCTCACTTTGAAAATTTAAAGGGTTTATTAAACCTTAACAAAAATACAACAAAGGACTACATAAGGAAGAAGTTGCAGGGCTGGGAACTGCCCATGTGCATACTACATGGGCAGTTCATTTCTAGGATGGATGCTCAGTCTTGTACCCCTGGGGGTTGCATCAGCCAGCCCTGGCGCCTCCCAAAGTCTGTCAGTCAGCTCTTCTTTGCCATTTATCAGTGGAGACTGCTTTCTTGTACTGGAGGTCAGGTGTTGTCATGCCACACCCCCTAAGCACCAAGATTTTCCATTCCCAACTGCCCCAGGTAAGGGACACATGTGCAGCCTTCTCTCTACCAGTCCCAGACAACCCCAGCTGTCTGATGGTCACAATACAGGGGGGGGAAAGGGAACTATGGGGAGAACAGAGGACATCTAAACTGCAATAACATAACTATACATCACTAAAGCTTTTCTTAATATTCACACAATAGTTATCCCTTAATTGCGCCAGCCAATCATCTCTGCGCCATGACTACTGATTCTACACACGCCCCTGCTGTGCCCAGAGTCCTGAGAGGCTTTTGGCCATGCTCCCACATTGCAGAGCCCTGGGTTTGCAGGCTACCCTGCCCAGGGCACAAGGAATTGGCTGCATGGATGTGCCAGGGACTTGTGGGCAGTGGCTCCAGGTTCTGCAGGAGGCCAGGGACCAGGGGTGTCCCTCAGAGCTCTGCCTGAGCACCGGCGCTCGTCACTGCCTTTAGCAATGGCACCCAAGGGCATTGAGCACACCCTGGACACCTTTGCTGGGGACGGGAAGCTGAGTGGGGCAGGGGCACCACGCAAGGATGGGCCATCCACAGGCGCCTGGACAAGCTCTGCACGGTGGGGTTTTGCTGGGCTTGTTTGGCTTTGTTTGCCCATCAAAAAGCTTTTCCCTTCCCTGGCTTGGAGGAGCTGTAGCCCCAAGCCTCAGGGAGCCAAGCTGGGCAGAGAAAGCACAGCAAGAGACTCCAGCTGAACCAGAACTGGATATGAACTAGACATTGCCATAAAGAAAGCAGAAGGAAAATAAAAGCAAATCTCATAGTTACGCATAAATACATGTATATAGACCAAACATGTCTGTGAACACTCTCCAATGCAATGAAACCAGATCAGATAAATAACTAGCTGTTATCACAAACCACATAACACATGTACACATACATGTATATGTGTCTACATATCCATATAAATACAGAGTTTAGTTTGGAACCACATAACCTCAAATTAGATATGAAATAGCATGAGATAAAACATGCAGCTCCACACAAAAAATCAGCCCAGTGTAGACTTACTAAGGCATTCCTAGAAATAGGCAATGACTGATTGTCCTAGTTTTGGCCAGGACAGAGTTAATTTTTTACAGAGGTGGAGGAAAGCATGGCCAAGTGCTAATTTTATTCAATACCATGCCATGGCACTTGCCAGGGACAGGAGGAAAGGAGCCAGGAGTGGGAGTAAGGGACCCTCTCCTTTCCAGTCGAGGGAAAAAACCATGGTGGGTGAAATGGTCCAGTACTGCTTTACTTTTTATGTAAATTATTTCTTTGTCATATACCTTTTTTTAATAATCCTGTTGCTGTTTCTGCTCATTTTTCTTCCGTCATTGCTGTTTCCAGTGAATTATTTTTATCTCAACATGTCATTTTAAACTTTTTGTGGCTCCAGTTCTCAACTCTATCCCTGTAGTAGGAAGGGGAAAGCTCCTGTTATCATCTGTTAAAAAGTAGAATAGTACCTCTTTTATTTTGCTTGTCCATCTATATAATCCTTAGGTTTTTGCTGCTGTGGATTTGTAGAACAGGGCCAGCTGTTGGCTGTGCTCCATGCCTGGTGACAGCAGAGAGGTTGCCATGTGACACTGCCCTGTTCTCCTTGCTGTGGTGCCTGCACCTTGCACAGCTCTGTGCTCTCCCAGGCAGTGGAATCCCCAGCTAGTGCCCTAATTAAGCCAGAACTTGATCTACAGTGCAACTCCTTGTAACTTCAGGTGCCATGCAGGTAACAGCAGACCACTCCCTGTGCTGAAGTTTTTAAGCGAGAGCCTGAAATGTCAAAAGCAGGGAGCATCCAGCTAAATTTGCTCTTCAGGCATCAGCCCATCTGCTGACAGAGTCCCTCTGCTTGTTCTCACAGGACAGGGCCTTCACCATCTGAGAGGGATTAGTTTTGCTCCTCATCTTCACTGGAGTCACACTGTAAATACGGAACTGTGTAATGTGCATGTGTTGTACAAACAAGAGACAATAGCTGTAATGACAGACATGAATCCATGATTTAAGTACAGAATAAAGCCTCGTAGAAGCACAGGGCTTCTGTTCAAGACCATTAACTCTTACAAAAATGAACATTTTTCATTAGGCTCTATTAGCCTGCTGCAAAGTAGGGCAACTGCTGTGCAGTGTTTGTAGAAACAAATTGCTAATCAGTCAATAAGGATCTTTACTGTGCACTCTGCTACAGCCAGCTTTTACCCATTTTCTATGACACTGTATTATTTTAACTCCTTGAATTGTTACTTAGTGAAAAAGAAAATATGTTTTATTTATACAGCATTCACTGTGGCCATGCATAGTGAGTTTTGTGTCTTGAGTCCATTTTGTTAACATTTATACGGGTGATTTATTATCACTTGGATTTGCCTCATGACTTTTTTTTTTCTAAGGTTCAGAAAATTTTTATTGTATACTGAAAGCCGGTAATGAATTGAATCAATCATTCTTTTAGAAATAGATTTTATAATTCCATTACAAGTGCCCCATGCAACTTAAATCTTAATGACAGGAGCTGTTGCTACTGGAGCACAAAAGCCTGCTGATCAGTGTGGAGTGTATTATTCACACAGAGGAAAATTACAGGCCATATAACATATGTGTGTGTGTGCGTGTATATATATATGTATATATAAAATATATATGAAACCATAGAATTGATTTTTTTTACTGTTAAGAAATCAGCTTTAATAATTTGTTTTCTATATATGATGAAATTTATTCATGTTAATGGTACTAGGCATAAAACCCAGAAGTTTATTGTCCTTCTTGCAATCTAGAATATGCAAGAGTTGCCACATTCTTATAGCAATAAAATAGAGCAACTATAGTGGTCCTGGCTAGGTATGAATTGATGAAGTCCTGTGGTTTTATGACAAGTGAGAATATGATATAATATGAAATTGCATCTTGATTATGAATGGAATCTGAATAAATTCCTTATTTCTATAACTAGTGATAACATTAACATTTTGGATTGAAATGCTGAAAGTATTTTAGCAGAATTGAAGTTTTTAGTTGTGGACAGGAAGTACTGATTTTAAGGGAAAGCCAGAGAGTTAAACATTGGTAGCTTGGAAAATAGTGCTGGGACTTGGAGAAATGTAATAATTATCTGCAAATATTTAAATGTTATCAGGATTAAATATTAGTTTTATTTGTAATGTTTGACCTTCAGATAAGCTGACATGAGAGACAGATTGATAGTTGGAAATGGGGTAAATCACTAAATATGAAAAATAGCCCTGTAAGATGAATGCAAGAAATCTTAAGACATCTTTATTTTCAAGGAAAATCCCAGTTGGATCTCTGACATGTATTTGATCTGAAGGATGAAAGATTGCCTCACAAATATTTGGGAGATTTGTTTATGAAATAATTTCACTATTGCAACTGAACAGAAACCTGAATTTTAGCAGGATAAGCTTGAGAAGTATTGTATTCTCCATATTATGATAACGTTGGGTGTTGGATTGGGTTATTTATTGCGAAGATACATGTACATAGTTCTCTATAAACAAGGGTAGAAACCTTAGTGTAAAGGAGATGAAAAGTGGACTGCAAGAGCTAAAGGTAAAATACTTTTATGCATTTTCTCCTTGTGAGTTGTGACTGTATTCTGAAGTAATTTGGGAGGTTTGTACCACAGCATTATAAATGGCATTATTATACTGGCTGTGTGGATGTTATCAAATAAGTGTATCAAATCCCTTCTGCTCAGTCTGACAGAGCTACAAGACGCACATATATGCTGTTTCAGTAAGGTGGCTCAGTGAGGTTTTTGGAAAAGCATTTTGCTTTTGTACACTGACAATGAAGTTAATCCTAGTATTCTGAGAAGCACATATGCCAAAAGGAGCTGTGAAATACCTTGCTTGTTTTGAAGTGAGTGGTTGAAGTCAATGCAGGATACTTAATGTTTCAGGAGCTTAAGCCTGGGGGGTAACAAGATAGGATAATGTGAAAGCCTGGTAGTTGATGCCTCATTATATTAAGGAGTCTGGAAACGAGTTACTAACACAGTCTTTATAAACTAATCCCTTTTCCTTTCATTCATCCTCTCATACATTCAAGAGTGGACCCAGTAATAGAAAACCCATCCAAGGAGCAACAAATCTAAGATTACTCAGACACTTGTTGTGCCCCATTTGTGGTGTTTCAGAAGAGTGTCTGTCTGAAGCACATATTGGACCCTCTCAGGGATGTATTCCTTTCACTCAGCTGCGTGTGTCCATAGCAATGGTGCTATCCGTTAGGTCTGTAAATGAATTTAGTGTGATGAACTGCAGATACCGTGTGAGCGTGGTAGCAGCCATAGTCCGTTGAAGCATAAATATTCCCACTGATTGAATGATCATAATTGAAACTTTCTATGTTTTCAAATAGATTTGTTCTACTTTAAACATTGAGTTTTATCATAATGTTCTTTTTATAAGGGCTATTTTTTTAAAAGGGCTATTTTTTTCTTTTTATAAGGACTAATTAAACAACTTTAATGTTTCCATCCTTCAGGGTTTTTACTCTGAGCTGATGATGCTGAGGTGGTTGCACTAGGTCAGTGAAATGAGTGATGCATTCTGTCCAACAGAGTGAATAACAGAGACAATAACATTTAGAATTCCAACCTTTGGGAGATGAGCTTTAGTGAGTTGACGTTAACCCTCAGTTTAATAAAACAGCCTATTCCTCAACTGGTTTTGAAAGAAATCCAAGGGACTAGATACAAGGAAGGAATTTTTTATGATGAGGATGGTGAAACCCTAGAAGAGGTTATCCACAGGGTTGGTGGTTGCCCTATCCCTGGCAACATTTAAGGTCAGACTGGACGAGGCTTTGAGCAACCTGATTGAGTTGAAGATGTCCCTGCTCATTGCAGGGGTTTGGATTTGATGGTCTTTAAAGGTCCCTGCCAACCCAGCCCATTCTATGATTCTATGGTGTTATGACCTGTCTAATATGTCTTCATCTTACGTCTCAGTATTGCAGAGAAACACTTGGAGCTCTCATGAGATATTTTTTTTTGTCTGCATGAGTGCAAGCTCTACTGCTCCACTCAACCATCTGGCCATCCCACTGTTTCTTCTGTGGGTTCCTGTCCACTGCCTAGTCTTGCTTCTTGGTTAACAGCACTTGGTTTACATCTAGGGATAACAGAGGGGTATTAGATTTAGAGGTAGCAAGGCTGCTGGAAGCAACCTTAACCCAGCATCAGGTTAAGTTAGCTTAGGCTATGATTGTGAAGGTACATCTGCATTGCTTCTGTTGTCATACCTGTTTGTTTAGACTATCTGAAATATTTCTGTGTATCATCGCATTATCCAAAATAGGCTTATTCAAAGTTGGTGAAGCTTTGTTAGAGCTCGGAACACATGAAGATGACCTCATATTTGCAGCAATACAGTACAAATGAAGGGCTATTTCCAGACTCATGTCTGGACTCCTTCTTGGGAGTAATGCTAACACTTTGGAAGGCAGATGAGTTGAAAAATTTTGCCCAAGAATATAATTCTGTGTTTATTTGTTACAAATACTAAAGCATTTTAAGGCTCTTCTAGTTTGTGATTATCTGACAAACATAAATCTTGGCATAGAAATGTAAGCAAAAAGAAGAGGAGCACTTCTGTTGCTCATTCTTTTCAGGTATTTCACCTAATGGAGCTGCACCAAGGGGTGACTGCTTTCCTTGAAGCAAATTGTGTTCCTCTTTGAGAGCTGAGGCAAAACAAGTACCTGCTGTAGTGACACTGCTATGCTTTGGAAACCTGTTGTGGTCAGTGCAGCATCCATCACTTTTCTGGTTATCTAGGGTGAGTTACTGGGATGCTCTTTTCTGCTGGCTCTGCTTCAATGTGATCTCACACTGACCCTAAGCCTCCCAGGGCAGCATTTATATTCTAACTGTACAGAAGCTATGCTGATTCCTCTGACATTGAAACAGCCTCTGGGTTGCTTTATTTCTGCTTCACAATGGAAAATAACAGCCTCTCTAAGCTGCTCTCTTCATATATACAGAGTCCCTCTGGAACTTCATGCCACAGAGACCCAAACCTCAGACCACTCCCCCCTCAGGTGCTTTCTCTTCTTCAGGACACACAACAGGGACAACAAACTTGTGTTCCTTGAAGAGCCCTTTATACCTCTAAATAGACTTGGACCTATTTAATTGCAAAAAATTGTACATGACAGCTCATAGGGACACTGTCATCTTCTGCTGACAGTTCTGCATTGTGGTAGAATACTGTCCCTGTCAGGTTTGACATGCCTAACAAAAAACAGAGCCCCTCAGCACTGCTAGGCCCAAATCACATCTGCAAATTTCTGTGAAAATCCTGGAAAGAATTCCAGTCTGCAGAATTCCAGATATCTAGAGAGATATTTGCCCAGCCAATGATTTTTCATATTTTCTGTGTGAAACTCACAGACAAACTGTTAAACCAATTAGTGAATGAACACATATTAGAATATATTAGGCCTTTTTTTTTTCTTTTTGTGGTAGAAAACAGATTTTGAATTGGTAACCTTGGATTCCAGCTGAATCCCACTAATTTGGACAGAAATACACCAATGATTTGCTGCTCACCACACTGCTTGACTGGTTGGAAAGCTACCAAGTAGTTTTGGTATGGAGTGAAACTTGTGGTTACAATGGTCAAGGAGCCACAGCTGGCAGGGGCCAAGCCAAACAAGTGCAATGTTCTTTTATGTGGAGGATAGAATGTAAGAAAATAGTGCAGAAGGTAGTCTCACCCCTGAGGAGTTGCAGCTGTGCTAATCACCAAAGATTAGGAGCAGGCCTGCCCTTAACAGGCCACAGCTGTGTCCAATAAGAAGAGAGTGCTACAAAAGAGTGGGTTAGCTGGGTGGGGAGAGAGATGGAGTTTGTTGGCTGTGCAGAAGAAGGAGTTGGTGCTGTGAGGAGATGCTCATGAGAAATCACTAAGATGGTATGGGAACTTTGCAGTATGATGATGACACTTTTATCCTTCAGTTTTCTGAGAGTGGTTTTGCTAAGATCTGAGAGTTAGAGAGGTACTGGACGCACCTGGCACTTGCAGTTGAGTAAGAAGAAATTATTCAAAGCAAATGGAAGGCCTGGAATATCACCAGCTGACCCTCCAAAAGCTTTGGGCAGATGTAGAATGGCTGCAGATTCTTAAGAAAAACAAATCCCCTGCAATTCAAAGGACAGATTGTTTAAAAATGTTCTGTTTGCATCAAAGGCAATGGACATATCCCTTTTCTCATCACAGCTAAGGGGTGGCTGTGTGCTGAAGTACATTCCACAGTACAGGGTGCTCAGCCATCAGGAATGGGACTAGGACAAGGGTATGTCATCCTTGTCTATCCTGAGAAATTTGCTTTTCTCTCTGTGGAAACTGTGCACAGTGGAGGGCAGGAAGGTTGTGTGCTTGAGTCTTGCTTTTACAGGTACTCAGGAGTCAATGAGGGCATGGGCAGCAGAGTACAGATGCTTGGAAGAGTTCCCAAGTCCATTTGGTAAGACATGACCAGAAGCTTAAATATTAAGAGTAATATGTTTTAATGCCTTATTAGAGTATTAGTGATACATAGTAAAACACAGAACAAAAAGACAAATGTAAGTTGCACACTTTTATAGTAAATGCTATTTACAAAGGGGAAAAAGGAGCAAGAGGAAACAACACAGTGGAATAAAGCTATCCAGATACTGCCTGCCTAGAGGCTCAGCCCTGGATTTTTGATGGAAATATGTATGCATACTTTCATGCCAAAGGAACCTGTAAACCAATGAAAATACAGATTATTGCTTCTGTCCTCTCCCAATTTCATGTGCTTTGAGCAATAAAGATTGCTAATAAAGCCAGAGCAATTCCTTTTGCTTTTTCAGTCTGACTGGCATTAAGAGCCAGTAAAATCTTAGGTGTTACTTTTTGAATTTTTCCAAGTAAACAGGTAATCAAAACTGTCTTCCAAGCAATTTATTGCTGAGGTAATGTTTTTGCTGTGAGGGGGAAAAAAGATATCCATCTACATCATGCAACTTAAGATTACAACTCTTTTATTAAACTCAGTAGCACAGGGAAAACAAAACAATTTACTGCCATAAAATGCTGTAAATGTTCTAGGAAGTAATCTGTCACCACAGATCGGAGAGGTATCTAAAGTCTTGCAGACCCAGTTTACCTATGCTTTCACTATTGCATACTCTTGTATTAGACAAAGCTCAAAGCAGACTCAAATCACCCAATTCTTTTTACTCAGATGCAATTGCCAATTCAGACAAAGCCTTACTTCTTGCTTGATCTTTCAGCACTTGGGAATGCAAAAGATCTCTATACTATTAGTGTTCTCTTGGGTTTCTTAGTCAAAGCTGGCTCTGGCAAACTCTATCTCTTATGTTTTAGAATAAGTGTTGCTGGGACCCCTCTTTCTGTGGTCTTGCTCAATGGCTGCTCAGCATTTTTCTGGGACATGAAGATACCTCAAGAGCCTCTGTGCCTAAAATGGCATCTCTCCAAAAGGAAAGCATGATGGAAGAGGATGGATTCATAGTTTTATTCCTGTTTCCACAACAAAGAGTAGTAGTGGTTGAGCATCACATTATTTTTCTTATTTTTCCTTCATACCATTCCTAGAAATAGTGAATTTGTACTATGCCATCAGCCTGAGCTGGGATCATTTGAGCTGTACACACTGATAACTTACTGCAGTAAGCAGCACTGTCATTCACCTGCTTCAGTGTTTGCCCAAGGTCCCTTTTAGAAACTGAGATATGCTGACTTGAACTGTTAATTAAATTTGGGACACTGCAATTTGCCCAGCAATATTTTAGGAAGGGTCTGTAAGCACTGGTTGTTGAGGGAAGAGGCATCTTTATAGAACATAAAGCAGAGATGAAATCAGAAGTAATCCGAGGTCTCTGGGGTATTATATCATGGTATATTGGATCAGCAAACAGATACCAAGAACTCATTCTGGAAAAAACAGCTGCAATTGCAAAGTAATGGTCGCATATTTCTCAAAACTAGGAGAGTGTGACAGAACTGTTATTCCTGTATCAGAAATGCAAAAGAGGGAAAGCAGGACAGCCCTCAGGTTTGTTTCATGGACCCACTTTGAGAGCTGTGATTTCTCTCTCCTGAAAAGTCTCTATTTAAATGCTCATTGTAATACCCTTCCAATGAAAGGCAGAAAAAGAGAGAAGGAAACTAATGCTTTCCTCTTAGATAAGAAAGATGCTACTCATACTTTTTGTACAACTTCCTGCTGAAATGATCTGAAACCTGCAGGCTGATGGAGACTTTGTACTACCAAGGTCTCTTTGTACTGAGAGGATTTGCTTTTGTGATAGCTGTGATGTTCCCTGTCTCTGCAGCCAGGATTTTTGCCTTTAAAAGGGGGCACTAGCATTGATAAAAAGCTGTGGAAAACCTTTAGGTGCACCCTTGTTGTTCAGAACTTCCAAAACTGGTGAAAATGTGGGTTTCTGTTCTGGTGTATAGATAGTGTTTCTTGTGACAATAGGCTGATGCATTAGATACCTTCAAATCAAGCACCTTTAATAAAATAAATTTAAGCTATAATTGCAATCTCAGTCACACTTTTCCCTAATACTTGTGAGACATGGATTTTGTTTATTCATGGCATACTTTAACTTTGCATTAACACTCTTCCATTATGATGTTAGGAGAATGGTTTTTTAAAAAAACCCCTAGAATAAATACTATAAAAAACATCCAGAAGTACTTTAAATCAACTACTCACTGTTAGCTAAATTAAATAAAAGCAAGCCAAATTAAACCAAAACTCTCTGTTTTGGTAAGAATAAAAGACCTCCAAAGAACCCAAAGGCAAATATTTTTGCATACTTGAATAGGGAGAGTGTTTAACTGAATGGTGACAAAAGAAAATTCATCCCCAGATTGTAGTATGTAGAAAGCTGAACCATTCTAGCTGGATCACTGGAGAGAATCTGGCATGTTCAGCTCAGTGGCTGAACATAATATGTTGCTATCTTGAAAGTGATATCTACACAAAGCCAAGAATTGCTTAATCTGCTTTCCCAGAAGTTCAGCACATTAAATGATTCCAAGAAGACTTCCTCTACTGCATGTTAAATCAATCTTTGCTCTGCTTATACTATTTTGCTTTTTCTTCCAGTGCTGGGAACCCTTCCATGCTATGCTGCAGCCAGCATAGGTATGCTTGGCATCAGCACAGTGGGATTTTAACTCTGGGTACACACAAGAGAGGAGAGGAAGAACACAAATCACACTCTAGCTTTCTCAGAGCTAACTTTGGAGAATGTGAAGACATAAGATACTGTTTCTAATAAAATATCCAGGTTTTTCCCATGGGTGTTCTTCCATCACAGCCCTGATAATAGGGCAGGAATACTAAGGTTTCTTAGGCTCTGAATTTATTTGCCTGATTTGAGCAACCTGGACTTGGATGATTTCATTGAGGAAGTCATCTGTGTATTTGCATCATATGTTTTGTGAAATACATTATTTAACAGTTTGTTTAGGAAGAGTTATTATTAAGGAATATAGGTAGAGTATCCTTGTTTTTCACTGGTAACATAAGTCTTTAAAAAGTCTTGCTGGTCCTATTTCATCACCAGAAGATTAAAGCAAACATTCATATTTAGGAAAATCTGGCCCTGAATTGTCACTTATGTCCAAGTGTGAACGTTGACAGCCCTGCATGCATAGTAATCCTCTGTGTTTCCCTTTTATCTTTATTGGTATTGGTGTTAAATGGGTAGTTTGGGGATATGAAACTGCAGAACAGATTCATTAGAGTGACCTCCTACCTCAGGCAGCAGCAGCTTGAATTTAAAGGCTATCTCCCCTCCCCCAAAGCAGAATGCAAAAATGAAGACAGATCAATGTCCACATCTCCCATTTGCAATAATTCATTTAGTTATGTTAATAAAACTATCTATTTGATTTGTCAAATTGCATTACAAAGCCTGCTGGAGCTGACTGGAATTATCTTGTCTCCTGCCCCAGTCCCTGGCTGCCAAATCAAGGGGGTGGAGGTTAAGATCAGTTTTGCTATGGCTCATTTACTCCAGCTCTGCTGGTTTATTCCATTTAGCTCTAAGTAGGATGAAGGGAGACAAGCTTCAGCCTATTTGCCCTGTGCTGGAGCACAGCCTTCAGCCCTCTAATGACTGCAGTGCTGTAGGTACAAGTGGTGCAGCCACAGAGAGCTCCTGCAGGTCATGAACTCTGATAGAATGACTGCTTCTGAGTCACATGCTGGACTTCTGCCTAGTTTATGTGGAATCAGCTCCTATGGTTGTTAGTCATTGAGAGCTCATGTCTGCAGCTGGAGCACATAATTGAAATTGTAAAAGGAGTTTGAAGGCTAAGAGAATAGGAAAGATGGGGGGGGGGGTAAAAAAACCCCTCAAAAAAAGGCTGCATGCAACATTAGTGTAGTCACAAGAAGTCACAAAGAAAGCAGCTGGAGAAACAGACAACAGCACTAATATAACACAAATATTTTTATTCTCTTGGGTTTTTTTTTGTTTCTCTGAAATTCATGTTTGTGCCTACAGTGGTGCTCATGTGCCCATTTGGTAGATTGCTCTATCCTGTGTATTTTTTTCTTTCCTCTCTTTTTTGATCTGCAGATATGGTTCTTTTTGCAGACAGTCCAATTTAAAATTATACCATATAACCCTACGGAAATGTTGTGGAAACCCCAGACTGTTTATGTCTCTGCATGACACTTGACCATAGTCATGAAGTCCAGCCCAGCCATGCCTAGAGTGTTCCTGCAGCACCCAGCACAAAGCTGGGTGAGCCTGGGGAGCCAGTGACCATCTGTTTGCTCCTAGATGCCTGAAGTGTCTGCAGGATGCTGACTGTATGGTGATTTAAATTTAGCTGTGGGACATCTGCTTTTCTGGCTGATGTCAGCCCCCAGGGAGGGCAGGTATCACACAGTGAGGCTGAGCAGTGGGGAGATGCCTAACTAGTGTTTTACTGTCATAAGAGGCCAGTAGCCAGCAGGAGAATGTGTGGCCTGAAAATGAAAATTATTTTGGTCTCTGAATCCTGAGCTGAGGGTCTGTTGTGGTTTTGTTGTTACCCACAGATAAGTGATGCTGGAGAAGGAAAAAAGCCAGGCATACACTTAGGCTGCAATTTTACCATGCTGCTGGCCAGAAGAGGTTTCTCCAAGGCACATTCTGTGCTGCCACCTTTCTTTTCTTAATGCATAGGAGCTTGGGCAAGGGTGAATCCCCTTTTAGGGGGAGGCTGGCTTAGAGGCTGAACACAGCTGGGAATTGGTATTGAATTCATGAGCCCTTTATCTGCTTTCTGTAGGAGACAGCCTTCTCTTTCCTGAGTCTATTTACTAGGAAAAGAAGATTCCTTCCCTCACATCTCAATTTTGACTGCACTCTCCTGAACATCTCCTGAAGAAAGGGACTTATTGAGTCACTGGATAGCTGAGCAGAAATTAAAAATAAAGGAAAATAAAACCAATTCACATCATGCAGCCTAAACTGGCCCTTAGAGGAATGTCTATCAAAGTGCTTGAAAGATTTAGTTTGATGCTCACAGAAAAGCTGCAAAATAAATCCCATATGTAAGGACAAATGGATTTGTAAGGAAGACTGGAGGACATCTGAAATATTCCACAATAAAACAATGTTTGCCACAGACATTTATTAAGTTGTTTAACAGGGAAACACACATGAATATTTTTAGTTTTTTATGTGTAAGGGCTTATAAATACTTTCCAGAAGCCACTAAGAAAAGAATAACCTGATTTTAGTGAAGAATCAAACTCCAAACTGACAGTATTCTGCATTTATAGGTTTTGAGAGGTAATAAAAGTCAGTGTTTTAGTGGACATTATATTTCTGACCAGGCATGGTTAAATGTTACAAACCAAACACTACCCACTCACTTAGCTCCTGCAGGAGCACTAAAGGTTTCTAAAAACCATATTGGCAGTTAAAGACTAAATAGAATAAACAACTGCAAAAGAAGAAGGGAACCTGTTTTGTTTGAGAAGGGTTCATTCTCATCCTTTACAGAATGACTAGAAAACAAAATATCACCTTGGGTTAATATAACCCATCTAGCTCAGTCTTGCTTCAGTGCACGTTGCATTGTGTGAGAGCAGACACAAGATGAGCTTAGCTGGATGCTAACCTTGAAGAGAAATAGAACCACGTGATTCCTCTACCATTCACATTGTCTGTCCCCAGGCAGGTACTCAGTTTTTGTAAGTGATGAGCTCATTAAGATTTCTGCTTCTTAAAAGCCCCTCAGGGACATTTGTCTGTTTGCCATTCTGTATTTAAAGTCTGTATCTGCAAAAAATTTATTGCAATGTCGTCACTCAGCTATCAGAATGATACCAATACCTTGGAATTATAACACAAATATCCTCCCAAGGATGGTTAATATATCTTAGCCAATCAGCTTTGGAAATCAAACAAATAGTTCCAGAACTTTTAACACTATTACCACTTTTGCTTGTGTGACAGTTTATTTGCTTTAACATAATTGTACTTTCAGCTGTCTGCTTGTGAAATTTTCTTGCAAGCAACACAAATGTTGAGGCCCATGTTTGCATGGGCAGATCACCCATGAGGAGCAGTTTTTAGGAGGGATGGAGAGTGGCTTAGAAAATTGGACTCATGAGAATAAAATAACCTAAATCAGAAACTGCCTTGGAAAATGTCAGCAACACAAGTATTTGGCATGGTGCTTTTTAGGAGGAAATCAAAACTTTTGTCTGCAATAGAAGTTCTGGACACAAGTCTGCCATCATTTTAAACTGGTGCACAAGGCTTATAAATGCTTATATAAATGTGTCCTGAATGATGTGCATTCTAATAGTTAAGCTCCCTAATTAGGGCAGTTCCCTGTATCAGATGATATTTTCATTCAGAGAATATACATTTTTCTAACAAGCACAGAAAGCTAACTAACTTAGAAAAAAGACAACTTTATACAAGAAGCATTCCATCTTCCTATTATTAATAGTAGAGGATGTGTCCAGGTCTTTTTTCTGTTAAGGGATTTAAAAAGCACAAAAAAAAAAAAGGATTTTAAAACATCTTGATACGGGCTTGGAATAGAGCAGCTGTTTAAAGTGAGCAATATATCCAGGCTTGGAGCTTGTAGAGCTCCAGAAGACACAGATGCAGGGACCTGTATTAAAGAAGGTTGTGAAAGTGTAGTTATCCTGAATGTGAATGAAGGCTTTAACTAATGTTAAAATAGCCACGGCAAAGTTTTAGGCAGCTTGCTTTTGTTCCCTACAGGACTTTCCTAGGAAGCTATCTCTGAGGCATTCAGTGATGGGGAAAACTAAGCTGCAATAAATACATGCTACAAATAATAACGTTCCTTTTTGTTTGGTTTTTTTTTTTTTTTTTTTAATGCAACTTGATGGCCCTAATCTAATCACTGAATTCCTGGTACCACACCATACCATATTTTGTAGTTCTGCAGTTGTGCTTCAGAGTGTCTTCTTTACTGAGCATTCCAACAGCTCACTTTTGCAGCTCTGTCTGTAGCAAGATGATGAATCATTTCGTTCCATTCTCCCTAATAAATAAGTCTTTTGAAACAGAGCTTTACTGTTTATATTATTCTGTGTTTAAATTTAGACTCATTCAGAAGCCATTTTTCAGATGTGAGATGAAACTGTGCAAGCTATCTAAATACCAGCATATGCAAAGAAGGATGGATCTATACATTGCTTTATTTATGTACTGATATCTATGCATTGCCTCAGGGTCTTGTTAGTTCCTTAAAAAAAAAAGAGATATTAAATATCTTTTCAGCTTCAGCTAACAAGCCATTTGTGGTGCCTGCTGAGAAGCTGTCATAGCTGTACCTTGGCTCAGGCAGCCTGCCAAATGGCAAAGTTTTTGCAGCATTAAATGATTTTTCTTTTTTTAAAACAACAACAACACCAAAGTCACTTTACAATATACTATCAGCTTTAGACTGGGAAAAGCTGAAGCAACAATGACAACTCTTTTTTTTCTCTTCTGATTTATTACTATTTAACTATATGAATGTGATGTGATCTTATATCTGTTTTGGTGTCCTACACAAATACTGACCTCACAGTACTTCTGTAGTCTAGGACCAAAAAGGTACAGGGCAATATGACATCTGTGCCAAGACAAGCCTTAACCTTGAAAGCCTTCATTCTCTTTATCCATTCAGTACAGGGCAGCTCCAGAGCTTACAGCTTCACCTTTCCTCAGTGCTTTATTCAAACATACAATCCCATCTTAATTAAATATTAGATCGCTGTATTGTTTTAACTTCCTTCTCATCCATTTCACAAAGTCATGGGATCATTAAGCATAAGGTTGTAGAGTCCAGCTGTTAACATGGCACCATGAAATCCACTACCAAAGTATGTCCTCAGGTAACACAGCTACCTTCAGGGATGGTATCCTTCACCACTTCCCTGGGCAGCCTGTTCCAATGCTTAGCCACCCTTTCACTGAAGGATTTTTTCCAATGTCCAATCCAAACCTCCCCTGGTGCAACTGGAAACCATTTCCTCTCATCCTGTCACTTTAGAGAGGAGGCTGACCACCACCTGGCTACAGCCTCTTTTAAGGTAGGAGTAGAGAGTAGTAATGCCCCTTCCTGAGCCTCCTTTTCTCCAGGCTAAACAACCACAGCTCCCTCAGCTGCTCCTCAGATTTGTGCTCTATATTCTTCATGAGCTTTGCTGTCCTTTTCTGGACACTCTCCAGCATTTTAGCATCCTTCTTGCAGTGGGGGCCCAGAAGTGAGCACAGGATTTGAGGTGTGGCCTCAAACCAGTGCTGAGTATAGGGGAACAATCACTGCTCTGGTCCTGTTGGACACACTGTGTCTGATACAGATGCCATTGGCTTCTTGGCCACCTGGGCACTGCTGGCTCATGTTCAGCTGCTGTTCACCAGGGTCCCCAGGTCCTTTTCCAGGAGGCAGCTTTCCAGGCATTCTGCCCCCAGCCTGTAACTCTGCATCACTAAACAGGTGCCTTTATTATAGAAGCAGATCAGGTTGGTGCAGCAGGACCTGCCTTTGACAAACCCATGTTTGTGCTGGCTGGGCCTGAGCCCCTGGCTGTCCTGTACCTCTGCATGACAGCACTCAAGATGATCTGCTCCATGACCTTTTCCAGCACTGAGGTGAGGCTGACAGGCCTCTAGTCACCCAGATCCTCCTTCCAGCCCTTCTTCTTGTAGATGGACAGCATATTTGCCAACTCCAAACACCTGGAATCTCCCTGGTTAGCCAGGACTGCTGATAAATGAGGGAGACTGTCTCAGTCAGCATTTCCACCAGCTCCCTAAGTATCCATGTGTGGATCCCATCTGGTCCCATAGGCCTGTGTATGTGTAAGTGGTGTATCAGGTCCTTGACCACTTCCTCTTGGATTATGGATGCTTCATTCTGCTCCCCATCACTTTTTTTCCAGGATAGAGTGCTGGGTACCTGGACAACTATTAAAGCCTGAGGCACAATGAAAGCATTACATACCTCATCCTTTTCTTCATCCTTTGTCATTATGGTTCCAATAAGGGATGAAGATTCTCCTTAGGCCTCCTTTTGTTGTTGATGTATTTATAGACATATTTTTGTCATCTTTTCTGGCAGTAGCCAGACTAAATTCTAATTGGGCTTTGGCCCTTCTAATTCTCTCTCTGCATTAAAATTACAAGGGTGTAATTTCATTACACCCTTGCAGTCCTCTTGAGTTGTCTGATGCTTCTTCCAAAGGTTGTAAAGTTTCTTCTTGTTTCCCAAGATCCAGTCAAAGCTCTCTGTTCAGCCAGGCTGGTTTTCCTTTCTGGCTTGCCTTCCAGCCCATGGGGGTGGGCTCCACTGGTGCCTAGAAGATTTTCTTGAAGAATGTCTAGCCTTCCTGGACTCCTTTACTCTTCAGGACTGCCTCCCAAGGCAGGGACTCACCCAACCAGCATCTTAAGCAGGCCAAAGTTTTCCTGTGCTAGTCACAGGTAGCCTTTCTGCTGACACCCCTCCTTACTTCAGTGGTCCTTTCAATGGTCACTGTTTTGCTCAGAATGATTTTGAGATTTCTTTGCTTAACTTTACCCGCCCAAGAGGCTATAGTTTGGCAGAGTTAGTTGATATTAGTATGGTCAGACAAAAGCACTGCAGAAACTAAAATATCCCTCAAAATCTTTCATGGACTGCTGGTGGCAGCCCCCTAATATGCCAGTCATTGCATGTTCAAGTGGAAAGGGACCAATATGCATGTGGGAATTCCATGTAATGGAAGCAAGACCTTCAGTATCTAAAGTTTTTTCATTTCCCCCAGTAATGCCCTTGTATTGGAGGCTTTCACTGCAACAAGATCAGAATTGATGGTGGTGATTTACACTTCACTCTACTTCTTGATTTCACTTTGGTGTCTGCACAAATGATTGACTTGCAAAGTATTTCTTCTTCAGCTGGCCCTTGGAGAGGGAAGACACATAATTACTCTTTTTGCTCTAAGATTTAATTTAAGAGCTTTTGCTTTAAAAAGACTATCTGCATATGATCCATATAATTTCTGAGGAAGAAACTACTGCAACAATGAAATAAAAAGTTTAAAGTGAGCAATATATCCTATATATAACTATATATGTGTGTGTGTGTGTGTGTATTTGAACACAGCACATTTACTATGGAATTCCTGACAGTTGTCATGATGGTCCCCCTGAAGTTTCATGTACACTTACACTGCTCTTTAGATAATTAAAAAAATCTACAAGAAATGGAACTGTGGTGTGAAAGGACTGTGAATGAAATATTTTTCTTTGTTATTGCAAGTCCATGTATTTCAAAGATTCCTTGCTTCAGGTCTCTTAAATATGACATAATATATATAAGTTCTAGAAAGACTTAATTAAGGTCTTTCCCTGTATATGTACTTGCAAAATTACATGTATGTATACAGTTAATCTTTACCACTCTCTCTGCACTTTTATTAAAATTACTTCAGTGTTTTCGATATTATATTGCCATCCATCTGCAAAACTCAAGCAAAGTCTGCCAAGGGGAGACAGTAAAGCTTAGCTAGTCAGATAACTAATATGTCAACCATGCAAAAAATGGTATTGTGTTAAGGGTTTGGGGTATTTTAAAAATATTTGGCCAAGAACAGGAGACGAGTATAAACATAAGTCCTGGCTTAAAGAGCTTATAGGTTAAAGCCCTTCAGAAAATTACCTACATAGGGACAAAAAATTCATTTACCATTAGAATTATGTGCTATGAAATCCAAGGAATGGTTGTTTTCTAACACAGGATTAGTATGATTATATAATATTGGCAGTATATGTTTGATAGGCTGTCTAGGGCATGTGCTATTACTCTGGGATTTCTTTAGTAATTGGCTTCAAAGAGATATTTCAGTATTTGAAAGAGCAGGCAGTTATTTATTCTGAAAGTGCCAGCTATGGAACTCAAATATCTACTGGATCAGGTGTAAAACCTTGAGCCTTAGATAATAAAAGTACAAATAAATTATAAAAGCCATAGGGCAGACTTTAAAAACAGGCTGGAAAAATGAACAACTACGAAGTTCATTACCTTCTAGTCCTTCAGGATTCACATTTCATTAAAGAGGGGATCATTTCAGGCATTGAGACAGAGCACTGAATTTGTAAGCCTCTAAGGTGTTTCTAATTTTCCCATCAACTACAGGAATGTTGTAAATGGGTAGGCAGCTGTGTGAAATGAAATGCCTCTTTCAACAATAATATTGTTGTAACCAATTAGCAATTGCTAATTTAGCAGTAAATACTGTGCCAAACACTGTGTTTGACTGGAAGAGAGTGTCTTTGCACAGCAACATGACAGTTTTATAAAGCCTCTACTACAGGAAATAGTTCTGCACGTCAAATTGTTAACACCACACTGCATGCACAAGGTCATAGAAAACCTGCCAGACATTACTCAGAGCAATGTGAGTCAAAGAACAGCCAACTTTTGAATTAATTTTGCTAATAATGTACTGGGGAAATGGCTGTCGAAGCAGAAGGCTAGGGATGTATTCATTATTTCTATCATTATTTATATTATAACAGCACATAGATATTCTGGACAACTTTAAGCCTTCTTGGGCACATTGCAGACACATAGGAAGAGTTGCTGCCTTAGAGACCTTAAAGCAAAATAAAATAAACAAGTGGAGGACAAGCAAAAGCAAAGAGGTGCAGTGACTTCTTACTGGGTAAGATGTAAGAGAGAGAAGGACACCTTACTTCACCTCCTCTGCTCTGCTGCTTGCCCAGCTGGCCTGAACTACAACAGTAACATCAAATACCCATTTTGTAAAAGTGCCCAAGATGGTCTGAGACACCTAAGAAGACATTTTGGATGGATTTGCCACCCTTCCAACTCCCTGATTCTACAGGCATTTCCTTCCTAGTCCCACTACTCAGGTTATAAGACAGGACACTTAAGAGGCATGTAGCCTAATTTGGCATTTATTATTTTATTTTTAATAGCAAAACTATAAGCTGGACCGCAGGAGTTGTGTTCTCAGTCAGTTTGTATGAATGGTTGTCCTCCCATTTAATCCCTGGTAGTTTTATATATGTCCTCTTTTGCAGCTGTATGGGAATAACTCTCCGGAACATGGACTGTCTCCCAATATATTTGTGGTTTTCTTCAGTGCAATGAAACTGCAGCCATTTTTGACCTTTGCAATGATTGTAAAAATCAACAGAAAGGACAAATTCTATAAGGAGAAATTATACAAACCCAGAGGAATAGTCTGGTGCAAACCTTTGTTATGGTAGAACAAATAAATATAGCAAACGGATACAAACATTTTCATTATCTCCTGCCCTTAGTGACAAATTTGGGAAGAAAAAGATGGGAAAGAAGCAGTACAAAGACTTTGAAGAGGTCACATGCTTCCAAGGCCTGCTTCAGCTTCCTCTAATGCATCATCTAGTGAAATCCAAATTATACCACCTATGTGAGCCCTATTCTTGTTCTCCTTGTCATAGACCCTCCATTCCAGCTGCATATATATGGCGTGGTGTACCTGCATTTAGAAAAGCAATTTCTTGGTGCCTTAAATATTTTTAATTACAAAGACTCTGCTACTTATCTAGAAGTTTAGTACCTCTCCGTACAAAATATTTGTACACAGGTTATTGCTGACTAGAGCACAGGTGTGATGAGGGGCAGGACAAACACATAGAGTCTATCCATTCCCATCCTAATTTGCTGGTGGTGCCTTGATTTAGAAGCAAAAGTTAGCTTGCTATCAGGAGCTACCATTATTCCCAACTTGCTTTGTCTCCATACATAAATTGTTTAGGTAAGCACCATATTTTTTACTTGGTCTTGTTACCCTACAGTGTTCTGTGTGGCTGAAAACCATCTCAGACCATGCATTTTGAGTAGGTCTGTAAACAAGAAGTTGCTCACTGATAATGCCTGTCACAACGGCTCATTGTGTGATTAACAAGAATCTATTACTAATGTAAAGTTTACTTTTGAATATTCAATTATAGTTGGTAACTCTTCAATTGCATCCCCACTGCTTGTTTCCAGGATTACTCTGGCATACAGTGACAGCAGAGACAGGACCATTAACCTTCATTACTAACCTGAGTAATGGAAATGCTCTGCATTGTCCTGGTATTGCTATTCAGTGTCATATTGCCAAACGCCTATTTTCTCTTGACATTTCTTCTCATGACTGTAGATACTGTAATTGCTGTGAGACCTCTGCATTTTTATGTCCCTATTTTTAAATTAGAAACATGTTGTTAAATAAATCTTTTTGCTGACAGTTTCTCTAGATTCATTAAAAACGTCTGCAGTATTCCTTAGGTTGTTGGAAAGAGACATAAATCTAGAGAAGATATTGAGAAGGAAATGGATGAGCAGTGCAGCTGTAAATGCTTCACTAGGTTAAGCAAAAGGGAATGACATGAGAAATCCCTCAGACAAAGCCTTTCTTTCTGAACATATGGTCTACAAGACAACTAATTTCTGGTTTTCCCTTGATCTGGTGCATGTATTTTTCTCATAGTACTCCTGAATAGAAACTGCTTGTGCATGAAAATTAGTTATAAAAAGGCAGTGTCAAGTTTCCCAAATTTTGATGCAAGCCTTCATGCAAGATAAGCTAAACATGTATTTTAGTCAGTTCATCAGGCATGGGACTGAACTGTTTCTACAATCCAGGTTTTCTTAAGTTTGTATTTCTGCTTTGACCTGATTTAGTATTCAGGGAGCAAACGTTTAACTTTTTCTAAAAATGAGGTTCCCTTAAAATGTTAGCATTGAAATCCTGTGAGAGGGCCTGTTCAGGAATGAAGGCTTCATCTTCCTTTTTTTAAGAAGGGAAATAAGTTCCTTATGAAGGTATAACTAGTTTATTTTCCTTATTTGAATATTATGTTAAGCTGCTAAAATGACATTTCCCCTATGTTTCAAGTGGTTTTGATTAAGTGAAATCCTCAAGGACACTTCACCAGAAACAGAAAACTTGATTTTAAACTGATGGAAAACACAATTTTATTTTTAGTCCTAAAACTGGGTAACTGTGCTTGTTCCTCAACATGGACACCTTATGTGCATAGCTGCTGCATATGAGGGCATGCACAAATATCAGACAATATGCAAATATCATTTTAACTTACATAGTAGAATACCAATCAGTCTCTGTCAGCAACCTCTGCATGATTGCTGGATAATTAGAGTTTTAACTCATTGAGTCCAAATCTTTCTTTCCTTGTCTCCTGCAAAAGGTGTTTCTACTCCTTCTGGCTCCACACAGCTGATCCTGCTCAACAGCATGTTCCCACATGTGACACCAGGAAGGTGTCATTACTGTCCAATGGCTACAGTTCAGAGGCTGTATAAGATGACTTCCCAGACATTTACATTTTTATTGTCAGTTTTTTTGGTGTTATTTTAAATAAAAAAAAATCTCTCAACTAGGAACCACAGTTATTTTTCCTTTCCTGTTTTCATAAACCAGAGCCCAGTGTTCTATATAGTTCTTTACAGATGAAATAATTAAGTTTAATAGCCTACCTTAAAACTTAAGGAGTAGAGCTGTCCTTTTTAGTTTGGCTGTCTTACCTTTAGTTATTGAAGTTTATCATTAATCTACAATTAGTATATGGTTTTGAGTGCATAATAATTAAAATGTACACTTAACAATATCCAGCAGAACAGATAACTGACGTAAAAGAATATCATGTCTTCAAATATTTCTTTCATGTTGGGCAGGAAACGAGAATGAAGCAGAAGTTATTAGTTCATTTCTTTGCTGGAGCATAATATTTTCTAACACTCACAGAATAATAAAGTTTACATAGCTCTCTGATACACAAGCCCTGAGAAATTTTATTACTTCTGGTGTTCAGTTAACTTCACTGTCATATTTCTTTCACCTCATCTTCGTGGGTATGAAAAAACCTGTACAGGCTAGAAATCTTTTTTTATTGCTCACTACTTACATCCCTCTTACTTGATGAGCAACGAGGCTTGCACTTCATGTGCTGGCAAAAGTAGCTGTTGATCATTACTGGAATGGGAGCACATTGTGGAGGAAGTCAAATCAAGATACTCTAGATTCCTAAGATGCTGTTATATAGGAAAGAAAAGAAGGAAACCTTAACATTGTTAAAGGAGCAATTGCATATTATGCTGGGCTGTTCCATGAGCAAAGTGGAATTGCTCAGCATAACATGCAGTCAAACCCAGCACAACTTCATTGATGGTATTTTTTTGTGTGTGATTCTGTGGGATGATGTGGTTTTTAAAGATGGCTCTCTCCTATTTTTGACTGACTGTTAGTAGGCTATGTGCAAGTTCATAGCCAGACAACTCATGTGATGCTGAGGACAGACTTAGTCACTATGCTTGACCATAGACCAGAACAATGCAAGTACCAAAGGATGGAGAGACAGCAAAAAGACCTAGAGCCTGGTGGGCAGCAGGCATCTCTCATTCCTCTCACCATGGCCACGCTCCTGCCCAGCCTCACAGGAGGACAAGCCTTACCCAGTAATGGCTCTGCAGTGCTTAGTGGCGTAACATAAAAATTGACTCTGCTGTCAAAATAGCACTGATCAAAGATAATCTGTGTTTTATCTAAACATGCTGAAACCACATGAAACCAGATAAATGGAGCTGCCCATGCCTTGACTGCCATGCCCACAGTGACAGATAAGTTTTGGGAACATCTTTCCTTCTCAGTCTTTTTGAAAATTGTGTCTGATGTTTTGATGGATGTGAACTGCTGAATAACACAAAGTGCAGTTCAGCATTCTAACCTCCGTTATTAATACATAAATAAAAATTATATTCCATTGGCAAATTGGCCGGATATATTCAACTCCTTTTGCCTGCAGTGAATTCACCAGCTTGGCAAAAAAAATGACCTTTTCCATTTCGAAAGGACTAAGTCAATTTTAGTGCTTCAGTCATAATTGTGGAAAACTCTCATTTGGGAGAATTAACAAGTGGCTAGGTGCCATTATACGTTACAGGATGCCACTCAAATTTACTTCAAGTGTGCTTAGACTCCTAGAATGATGCACATTAGGACCAGGAGCAACATGAGATGCAGGTCTGTGACCTGCAGGACCTGACCATCATTCCTGTTTCATCCACACATAATCTATTTTAGCACTACTTCTGCTTTTTGTCTACAATATCCCAATTATTTCAGAAATTCAGTCATATAATAAGGAATTTGTTTCTAATTGCCATGGCAGATCTACTCTATAGTATTGTATACTCATATGTCTTTTAATGAATATATTTTAATAATTAATATTGTGTATTTCCACTTAATTAATGTATTTCCGTCTTAAATATGTCCTTTAATTAATCCTTGTATATTATCTTATCACTCTTAGCTTCCAATACAGAGTGATTTTCTACCACCAGATATTTTTCAATGGTTTTGCACTAAGTACAAAGTTGAAATACCAGCACTGTTTTTCTGTGCTTTGACTGTTTGAGGCAGAAATCTATTACCCACAGGACTAAACCTGCTAATTTTTGGGCACTGCAAGAGTCTTTCTTTCCTAGTTTCTGTCAGATTTCAAATGTTTACAGGATCATACAGTTTGAAGTAGGATTTCTTTCACTGAAATACTAATGTGTGTTTTTCCACATTCATCTTAAATTCTTTAGGCCTGTATAACCTCAGAAAATGGTCTTTTCAAATCCTTTTCCATCTTGAGAGCCATTCTATCGTCATTCCTCTACTCTGCATGAGAGGTTTCCACATCTTGCTTGCAGTTCTAGTTCTTCCATCTCATTACCCACATTTCCTGCATTAGTCCACAAACAACTTCATTGTTTCCTTTTGACCTCACAGAGTTTCCTAAGTCAATTGAATATAGCCAACCTGATCAATTCTTTCATTCACAGAAATACTTCTTTTCCCCCTGTGCTCTCCAGTACTTTATTCTGTAGCATAATAGCCTTATACCTGACTACATCCTCATTTCCATTGACTTTACCTTTTATTTATTAACACCACTTGTTCACATAGACCATGTCTCTCTCAATCGCAGCATGTGATCAGATCCTGCAACCGAGATGGATGTTTTTCTTTATCTGTTTTTATAGTCTTGGTTGCTGAAGGTCAGTGCTCCAGACATTCAGGTGCAAACTCACCCCTGGGAACTATGCTCTTTCTGGGAAAGCTTCCTGAAGGTTAAAAGCCCCAGAATCCCAATCCTAGGAAGCAGAGCTTCCTAGGCTGGGTTTTGTTGTGCTTTTGGCCAGAGCTGGCCTGCACGTGACATTTTACCTATCATGTAATGTGGTGAAACCATTCATTATGTTTCCAATGCAACCTTCAGCGCAACATTACTTAAAGATTTTTCTTCTTTTTTTTGAATCTGTAGAATTATGGACTTGCTTTTTTTCTAGGTTACAAACTACAGGATATCAGGGGTCTTGTCTTAAAGCATGCTTCAGTGTTTCAAAGATGCAGGTGGGAATTAAACTACTAATTGCAAAAGAGACTAGAGCCTTACAGCCTCAGGGAAAAGTCTACACTGTTCAACACTCTTTGAAAACCTCAGACTGTGCTTGTTCCATAAGGGAACACCTTAGTGCTCTGTAAAACAAACCAGTGTGCCTTATTTTCCCCACCCATGAGTGGACAGTATTGTTAATGTATTTTTTCAAAGCATTTGGGGGATAAATACTCTGCATATTTGGCATGTGGCATTATTTGGCAATGCCATTAGCATTTGGAAAGCCATGCATTTGCATCTTTCCTGTGATGATCAAACTCGTAATAGGTCTATAAAAGCACATATTTAGTTTTCAATCCACTAATTTTTGTATTTCTAAATAATGATATTTATAACATATTCAATGCCCAGGATGACTTCATGTCCCTCTACAAAGGGAAAATCTATCAGACCCATTCTCCAGTGAGTTCACACAGAAGTGGATCACAGCTGCAGTCCCTAGGTGTGGGCGTTCCTGACTCATAGTGCATTTTGTGCTCCTTACCAAGCTCACAGCCCCTGTCCCAGTGTGGCACCCCCAAGCAAAAGGTCCTTGGCAAGGGGTCTGCAGGAGGGAATTCTATTGGATGTAGATTATCCTGGAACTCAGGGCCTTCTCTTCTTCTTTGTGACTGTGAGAACAAGGGGGACATTACTGAAATGAGATCTCTATTTCCAACACTGAGGCCAGGTTTTGGGGTAGAGCTGTAAACATTGTGACCATGCTGATGGCTGGAGTGTGGGCCAGATCCCATTTTGCCAGGACCACCTCATCTCTGTGGGGCTCTGCTTGTGAGACAGAATATCAGGTGATGCTGAGTGATAATAAAATAAATGTCTTTATTTTTAATAGATGGACAAAACAGACCCAAAACCAGACAGTGTTTTCCTGAAATGCATGGACGCTATTGAATACAATACAAATGAAGCTAAAACATAGATATCTATATTATGCTTCCTATCTGCTTTGTTAAGTATAGTCTTAATATAGCATTTCTGACACAGACAAAAATATACTTTTTTTTTTAACTACATCCACAAATACTGTCCTGATTAGTAGCAGACTTACAAAAACTTACTAACTGCACATGGAACTTGACCAATACACTTGAAGGGCAGAAGGAAAATGAATAACAGTTTTTTCCTATGATACTTCTATTTGAACTCCTAAATTCTTGTACTATATGAAAATAAAACACTACATGTGACTTTATTTGATCCACTTAATGTTTACATTCAGTTCAGGTTCACAAAAGTATGGTTTGTTTATAATACGTATACCATCCCATTTGGACAAGTAGAGATGAAATAACTTTTTTGACATGTCAGCTATGTTATCAACTTTGATTTTATGAACACATCTCATGCAAAGGAGGAAAAAACCCCCTGTCAAATAAATGTTATTCACAAATGTGAAGAATATGAAAGTAAAATGTATGATTGTGTCATGAATATTTTATCTTAAAATTGTAGGCTCAGAAACAATAAACTCAGTGTCTGAAAATGAGCTGTTTGCTTCACTGATTATAAATCCAATTTACTGTATAGTACTACTGTCCACAAATTGCAGAAGGGGAGAAAAACTTATAATTCCTCTGCAAATAAAATCTGCTTAAAGAATCACATCCTGTTGACATTTTGCTTGTGGAAGTAACATAGTTTTTGTTTGTTTGTTTGTTTTGGTTTTTTGTTTTTTGCTTTTTTTTTTCCCCATGGCTATCAATCACAGATATGGCCTTTGGTTAAATGAACAGCTCTGTACAAATTTTAATGGTAGGACAGCTGAGCTAAGGCAATAAAACCTGTAAACAGACTTTACATGGGGCTGTTTGGTTTGGCTTTTGTAATCCATCCAAGCAGCAATACTGGATAAAATAGCATCAATTAAAAAAAAATATATATATAGGATAGAAATTGCAAAATATTCTGATAATATTGAAAGTGTCTGGTTTGAAATTTTTGGACTAACACTTATATTTTCCACCTACCCTTTTTGAGCATTTTAAAGCCATTTACGTTTTTATGGCTACAATAAAAGAAAAATATTTTTATTTTTTAATCAAAATGTCTTAAATTATTCCAGCTCAATCCCCTTCTCTTTTCCTTTTTTCCCTTCCCATAACTGGGCATTTTGAAATAAATAATACCAAAATGTTGCTGTATTCAAAGCATCTGGTCACTATGCAGCATCTCATAGTGAAATTCTAGGAATTCCTGGACAAAACTGAGGTAAGAAAAAAGTTTTTAGGAAGGCCTACAGGTGACTGTAAAATGGGATCCTCTAACTTAATTTGGAACAGCAGCATAAGGCATTGGCTATGTAAGCAGGTAAAACTGTGACTTGATATTTTCCCATAAGAAGGGATTCAGACTAGTGGATTTGGGCTGAAAATGGAGAATAATCCAGCAGTGCCTCTGTTCTTCCCCTCTTTCCTCTATAAAGTCTATTTCCTTATCTCTCTTCTGTGGTTCATGGGGGAATTAAGACTGCTAGGCTCGTGTTTGGTTTGTGACACTCAGCACCCTGAATTTCACGGGTGGCCTATTAACTCATCTCACAGGAGTTTTTAATTTCTTTGCTATATTGGCTCTTCTGAGTTTTTACTGCATATCCTGGTTTGATTCCCTCAACCCAGAGCACACTTCATATTGGTAAGCACAGTAGTACTGCAGGTCACAGTGCATATTCAGAAATGAGCTGCAATGTTACTTTTAAATGCAGTGTAAGGAGAAAAAAAATTAACCTCTCTGAAATGAATATTCCCTACATACATGTGTTTGCTGTTAAGTCTCCACAAAAGGAGCAAAACATATCTAAGGATTCAACCTTGTGAAAGCTTATGTCAACATTGAATGCACAAGTTGATGGCTTCTTCCTTTAGCAGCAAAACCTATTCTTACATCTTCTATCCTCCACTATAACTCCTCGTGCTGTGAGTGTTAAAAAAAGAAATTTCACTGGTGACCAGCAACAGGAGGATATCTGGATTTCTACCGAACATTTTGCGTCATACACAGATTTTAAAAAGAATTATTGGAGCATAACCCTTAATTGTAGAGAAATGTAGCTACTGGAGCTCGCGCTGAGAAAGGCACATACCAATGGGGACAGACACAATCATCCTGGCCCTGGGCAAGTGGAAACAGCACTGCCTGTTCCTGCTGGCCTGGGCAAAGTCAGCAGGGGCCTCATCTCCCCACTTTGCTGCTTCTGGCCAGCATTGCCATTTGTGAGCCACGTCTTGTCTGCACCTGGCCACTGCTGCTGCTCTGCAGGCTCACTGAGACGGCCAGGAGGGCAGGGGTCAGTGGAGGAGTCTGGCACTTAGTGGAAGACACCACTGTGCCTCTCACTGTGTGTGTGGGTTCAGCATTCCTTTCAGTTCCTCTCCAAGCTGCTTTCAGAGTCAAACACTTAGAGGTGTGGAAAGCTGTACAGCAAGCCTGGGTTTTTGAGAAATTTTTGAAGAAATGTTATTTTCTATGGAAAATCTGGATTTTTCAGAGTAATTCCAGCATGACCAAGCCAAAAGACTTTTCAGCATCTTTAAGAATAGCTTTTTTAAGTAAGTGAAAATTGGGAATTTTCTGCAAGGAAAACCCTCTCTCTTTCAAAGATTCTTGATTGTCTTTACTTTTCAATATTTATTCCATTGGTGAAGTTGCTTGGTGTCAGACTGCTTTGCTTGTGTTCATTTTGATGATGTCAAGATAAGTCGTCTTCACCCAACACCAAAAAAATCTATTTAGTTTGAGTTTTTCTATAAGAGCATTTTTCACAAGCTGAATTTCAACTCCAGTTATTGCTCTAAGAATTTTGGTGACAGTCAGTAACCACAGAAAAAGAAAGAGAACACCCATATTAACATATTTTGCTTTAGGTTGCCTTATATCAGCTTTAACATAATTTTAAACTGGTGATTTAATTTTAACTTTTAAAAAATAATATATCATGTTTAGCACTCCTATAAGGAATTTATTACTATTTGTGCATTTTGCTGTCTCATACAAATAATAAATTACTAGATAGTATTATTTAAATTTCTTTATGAGGAAAAAAATTACCAGGCCAAAACCCCAGGGAATTTATCTATCTGTCTTTGCTCAAGCAACTAACTCTTTAGAAATAAATCACTTATAGCTGTGGCAATATATTTTCACTTAATGCCAATAAAATGCTGAGTGATAATATTTCAGACTTACTGTATTATAATCTCTTCATATGATATCCTAGCTAAGAACTGTTGCACATTTTGTTCTACATATATTTTAAATATTTTTTTAATGGTACAGTATATAGCTCTGGATGGAAGGAATGGGATTGAGTGTATACTTTAGTAAACACTCTGTGATCTAATCCAACATATTAGATAATAGCAGAAAAGAGTTCCTCCCATGAGATGCTCCTGCTCCTAGAAACAACTTAAAGAATGTGCAGCGGCATTTTATTCCCAATTCTTGCTTTTCTTCTGATAAAATGGTTCTTACTATTCTTTGTAGAATATCCTGCTTCTCATTGTTTTGACTGTTTTGATTTTTTAATTATCTTCCGTGTTGGACAGTTCTGGACTTGAATCAACGTAGTTGAAGGCTTCCTTGTTTGTGAAAGTTGAGCTCAAAGTTAGACTGTGTCGTGGATTCACAGGTGCAAGTTCATTTAATACAATATTGTCACTTTTTACAAGAGTCGCTTTGTCCATGTGTTCTCTACTGTATCTGGCAACAACTGCATCAAGAAAGTCAAGCTTTGGTGGCAAAGTCCCACTTTCAAATAAGTACTTGGCTAAGTAGGAGACTATGACATTAGTAAAGAAGGAGGTGAGCATAGCAAGTGTTTTAAATGGGAATCTCTGGATATAGAGGTTGTTATCATCTTGGTACCAGCCAGGGTAGAAGATCAAGGGCTGAAGGTAGAGGTATGGCTCTCCTCCGGTTATTCTGAGAACCAGGCCAAACAGGTATCCTGCAATGGCACCGTAGGTGTTGGTTCCTTTAATAAATAACACACACAGGAGCTGGGGGAATATGATGATATAAATGAGGTCAGAGCTGAGGTACCAGAGGCCATACACTGATGAAGCCAGCAGTGCCATCGCTGTTGCTGATGCTCCAAACAGAAGAACAGTGATTCTGATGACCCACACAATTTCCCTGTCTGAAGCCTGCAAAAAAAGGGAAGTGTTAGGTGGTTTTTTCATGCCTATACATGTATGCCTACACTTACATACAGTCAATATAAAATACTGAATTGTAAAAGAAAGCTTTGCATGATTAATTCAATAATAATTACAAACTAATAACTCTATCTCAATCTCAAGCTCAGAGATAAAACCTTAGGGGTTATGGTTGCCATTCCCAAAGCCATTACTCTTTGAACACAGCAAAAAGCTTGATGATGAATCAAAGAGAAAAAACAGCAGTGTAAAAAATAGCTTTTAAATAGAATCACAATATGACACAACTTGAAAAAACCTGTTAGCATCAGAATTTCTTCTCTGTTTCATAAGAAAAACTCCAACTCATTAGACTATTATGTTGCCAAATGATTTCCCAGTAAATGAAAGATTAGAAAAATGTCTCATTTTGTGAAGAATTTATGTGGAACTTACACTTGTAGCAACACTAATTAGCTCTTTGGATAAATTGCATGTCCATGAGAACTCTTGACAGCTGCCCTCTCCAAGCCAGCTTTTTCACTTTTGTCATCAGTCACAACCACAATTATTTTTATGATTTTCAGTTTGTTCAACATACTGTTAGCAATTAAATTCTTTTTCTAGTTACAGGCAGGAACATGAAAGAGGTGTTTCATTATGAAATTATAGTCTGTGTATCACCTAGTGAAGATGTCACCTAAAATGTTCTCTAAAAGTAAAAATGAAAACATTGTCTCACATTTTGCCGAAAGGCAAGCTGGTAAATGTTCCGAGCAAACATAGAACTTGCTGATAAAATTGAGGAATCAGCTGAGGACATCACAGCAGCAGACACGGCACCAAGGCCAAAGAACGAGATGTAGACCGGGCAAAGGTACTGCAGCACGATTGGTAAAATCATATCTGCTTCTTTTTTGCTCTTGGGGTCAGGGACACCGTATTCAGTCTGGTTCCAAGCTGCAATATGGACACCAGTATGTTATCAGTAACATTAGCAGCCACAGCACCTCTTGACTTCATGAGTAGCAAGCTATTCATATTACCACATTTTCATGCACATTCAAGAACAAACTGCTACTAGGGCCAGACCAATGGCATTTCAGAGAGGCAGTGTCACACCAGTTTCTGTTAGGCAGATTTAATTCTGCTCAGCATTTTTCTTTGTCTCTAAAATAAACTTTAAATTGCTCATAAATGTAGTTTTATTCAATAAAATAAGTCTGGGATCCATGTTTTTTTCTGGTGTGTTTAACTACTCTTTTGGATTACAAATGGGTCTCAAAGCAATGCAAACATTTCTAACAGAATATTTTTAGCAGTTTAGCTACACAGTCACTGTGATTGGGATCACTCTCACTATGACAAAAAAACCTTGGCAAGGATATATTGGTCAAGCTAAGAAATTTCTGATAAATTAAAGAATCATTTAGGTTGGAAAACACCTTTATGATCAACGAGTTGAACTATTAGCCCAGCACTACCAAGCCCATCAATAAACCACATCCCCAAGAGCCACATCTACACCTATTTTAAATAGCTCCAAGGATGAAGAATCCACCACTTCCCTGGGCAGCCTGTTCCAGTGCTTGACAAACCCTTTGGTAAACACATTTTTCCTAATATCTAAACCTCCCCTGCTGCAACGTGAGGCAATTTCCTCTCATCCTGTTGCTTGTTATGTGGGAGATGCACCTTGCTACAAACTCCTTTCAGGTAGTTGTAGAGCGCAAGTCTTCCCTCAGTCTCTTTTTCTCCAGGCTAAATAACCACAGCTCCTTTGGCCATTCCCCATTATTACTTTAACAACAAATAAAAGTACCAGAATCTAACACAAAGATTGAAGTATTGTGTCTGTAGATATCTAGAATGTACAAAATTATTTAATTTCATTGACTGTGGTAGGAGCAATTTCCTTTGGGAGAAATATTCTATAACATTATTTTTCTGTCTAGCCTTCTGTTGAAGCAGTCATGAGTTGAAAAATGATGCCACCTGATTATCTGACCTATATGTCATCTATATCTAACACAAGATTTATTTTTACACACTTGTTGCAGTATTCATTTTACATTTATTGTACTACTGATTTTTAATCATTTACCTGTAGATGCTCCAATTGCACCAATGAGCACTGCAGGAATAGCCATCACAAGACAGCCAAAAGCAGCCAGGAATGACAGAACTTGAGCATATGTGGCAGAAGATGAGGAAAGAACTCTCTGGAAATATGCTTGCCATGGAATTCCTCCTAATGTCTGCAAACACAACAGCATGCTGTGACTGGGGGGTAGCTGAATTGTTTTACTATCACCATACAGAGAACATGCATATGGATCACTTGAATGCTGAAAGCCATATTGCTACTTTTTCATTTATTTATTGAATATCAGCCAGTCAGTAATAACTGCAACTTTCATTCTCACAAGCAATGTCAAAACTGTGTAAGTCCACTTAAATCCCATTCTTTTAGATAAGTTATTTTTTATACAATTAGCATCAACACTTGCACTTTCATAGTCTCTGTAGTCCCCAAGTCTCTTGACTTGATAAAAGTTTATGGAAAGTAATACTTTCATATTTCATATTTGAAGAATTTACTCTCCAATACTCCTCCTCCACTAAAATTAGATTAGACTCTGACATGATATCAGAGCAAGATTTTATCTTCCTTTGTGAATGCGTGTAGTCATTCAAAGAAGATGAGACATTCTGTATACACTGAACTCAGGAATCTGAGAAATTATTCTCCTACTGCCTTAAGCAAATAAAATACCAATAGAAATTGGTAGAAGACACAGGTGAAATAAGGGAAAAATTTTGATTTATGGTGAAAACCCTTCTCTTTTATTTGGATATGTAACTGAAGATCCTGATTGGACTTAAAATTATTTCTGCAAAATATAACACAAAATAATATTACCAAAGGTTGAAAACTCGAGTGCTAACAATTCTGTCTTGAGAGCAGGATTTGAATAGTCTCCACTAAGTAACCAAGTGTCTGTCTCTAAACAGCATGGAAAAAAAGTCAAGCAAATTTTATAGCCTAGTTCTATACACTAAATGAGGCAGGAGGCATTTGGACCAGAAAGTGTGTATACAGGTGTTTCATATAGCTTCATGCACACATAGGGAATAAATTAATATTTCACAGACAAGTTTGGTTTTGACTTGCTATTTATGACTGTTTTTCTTTGCCACCTTGATAATAATGTTACTTTATCAAAGCTTTCCAAGAATGTATAACTTTCTTGAGCTATAATGAAACAGACAAGATGACAAGAAATTGTGTCATAATTTGGCAATATCAGAACTTTCCTTTGGTCAACAGCAGAAATGAGATCTTCAGGCTTACAGGAGAGAATACAGCCACTTGAGTTAATGTCATACTTTAGGTCTCTGAGACAATGCTGAATAAAATAACATGTTTTAATAGACCAATTATAAAAAAAACCCTGAAGATTTTTGGCTGTGAGGATTTGAAAAAAAGCCAGAAAATGTAATCCCAAAATAAAACATGATAATAAAACCAGTGTAAATTTGCATTGGGACACTGAGAATGGAAAATATTAGCATGTGTTTCTAGATCCTCTAATGGAAAGTACTTAATAGCCACCAATCCCATGTGTTTTATAGGTATTAAATAATGAAAGACCATGGTTCATTCTGGCATGTGTGCATGTATGAATTTATCCATCCTGCCATCCATCTCTGCACAGCTTTTTATTTCCCTATACCAAAGGCATATTTAATCATTTGTATAATGTATTTATTGCCTTCTGCAATATATGAATTCCTCTGCCAACAATTACATCAGTTAAGCATTAGCTGCACACTTTTATTTAATTTTAACATGTCAGCTCTTTCAGCCTGATGTTATTTAAATTGCATTCCTGGCAATGCTGGCTGATATGTCACTGAAATCATTCAAATGTGCAGAAATATCAAGCAGGAGTCAAGAGGGTAAAAGTTTTCAGTGTGATAGAAACTCTTAACTAGACTCCATCATTTTCAGCTGTCACAGTAACATGGTGTAAGTGCTTAAATGCTTTACTTCTTCGTACAAATCACCACTTACCAGTAAAAAGAAATTGTCCAACCATGTGTAAATGTCAAGGGAGTTGATAGATCCAAGCCAAGGTGCTTGGTACACGTGGTGCACAGCCGTGAGCCCAATGTCTGTTACTGCAGGATGGGACATGGCAAAGGGGACACTGATCCACTGGAACCAAAGAGAAACAATGTGCTCAGGTCTAAAGAAGATATTCTAAATCTGTGAAATTTTAATATTAACACCTTCTAGTTTTATTATTCTTGCTTGTTTGAATAAGATTGAATACCAAACTATCAAGATGATTTGCAAAAAGTCAGATTATGTGCAGGTGGAACATTTCTGAAATCCAGAGGGCTTGGTAGTGAATAGCTCACGTGTCCTTGAGAGTGTGAGCAAAGAATAAATGGAAACTGCAAAAGCAGAAGCAAATACACATTTATGCAATTTTGTTCTGTTTTACCTAACCTCCTCATACATTGTTTACACTCTTTCCTGGACCACCAGACACTAGAGGAAGGAGCAGCAAAGCTCTGTGACAGTGGGAGTAAAAACTGCTCCAGAGTCTGGAGGAGAAGCTGGGATAACTGAATCTGTGCTCTCCTCTACTATGACATCTACTGTGAGAGGGTCCCATCTGATCTAAACCTGCCTTCCTAGAGCATGACCATTTAGATACTGACTCTTCAGCCTCACTGATGACACTCTTGACTTCATGAATATGAGTTCTTCAGCACTACATTATTGCTGTTTATTTCAAATGGGAAATTACTTAAAGAGCCCAACCTGAATTAAACAAAACACTAAAGAGCTATAGATCTAATAATTTAGAAAACTTCTGTAAAACCTTCATTTGCTTCCCACCCCCCCCATCAGGTTCACACTAATTTTTATGCTATTCCTGCAGGTTCAGGCTCTCTAGTGGTTCATGAATGGATCACGCTGGAAGACAATTTCTGTACTTTGATTTATCTCCAGTTTTGGGAATTTCTGTAATGCATGCCATCTGTAGAAACTTAATGTCTCACAAATATTAACATTTATGTTAGGGAAAGAGTATTTTCCCCACTGTTGAGATGAAGAAAAAAGATATGAGGGAAGAAAGTCTGGAATAACTTTTCATTTGAGGTGGCCAGCTGGAACTTGGATTTACTTTTTCAGGCTATTTAGCACCATTTCCATTAAATCACTTAAAGTCCATAGTCCTCACAGTAAGATGCCACAAAGTAAGCACACAGAGAGCTGGTTAGTGACCACCTGTGTAAGCAATGGCTGAAGCAATTTTCCTAGAGCTGCACAAGAACTCTGTTGAAAGCAGAGACAGAACACCAGGCCTCCAAGGTTCCCTTGATTCCTCCGTCTTGAGCCACTCCATTTATTTTAGCATATCTCACTTCTCTGCACACCTTTGACTGTCAGTTTCTGCCACTGGCAGACAAAGCCAGCAGCTTCTTTGATTTCACCCTTGTGATTAGTATCACACTGATGTTTTTCAATATGGGGCTTAAAGAACAGCAGAAAATAAAAGGCTACCCACTGGCATATCATTGATTGCTGATGAGGGATATTCACTTCCACACTAAAACAGCCAAGACATCTGGTGAGACTTCACATATTACAGTCTCCAAGGGTGGTCGAGGGAAATGAGGGAAAAACCAGGAAGGTTAACTAAGTTAACAGGAGGTTAAGTAAGCTGTCTAGGTGACAACCACAGAAAAGAGAAACAGTAGAGTATCAATACTGCAGGTCCAGTGACAGAATTTTTCTACCAACAGCTTCGTATGTCTGATGCCTCCTGCCAGTGTCGCAGTCCTAAAGACTGACAGGGAAGGAGTCAGCACCAGTTCTATTCTGAGTTAGATGTATACTCAAGAGGAAAATTGTAAGAGTGGTTGGACTGCCAGACTGGCTGGAAAAAAGCCAAAGAATCAGACCTCTTGGATAGCACTATTTCCCAAGTACAGGCTGTACATTGATGCAAATGCAAACTCTTTTAAAGTCAGCACTCTGTGAGTCTGACTGGTTAGCAATGCTGTGCCTGGTACAGCCCAGGACACACTTGGCCCTTGTAGCTGCTCAGGACAAAATCCTTGACAAAATAGGGCAAAAAAAGCCAAACTTACCAGTCCCAGGAAGATGCAGAAGAGCTGAACTACGTCGGTGTAGGCCACAGAATAAACCCCACCCACAAGTGTGTACAAAGTGGCAATCAGGGCAGAAATAATGACTGAAATATTGACATTAATGTCAATGATCACACTTATAGTTGCACCTAAGGGGAAAACCAGAGCGCTGTGTGTTAGTGTGTGTATCACAGCATGTGTGATGAGAACCCCACCTTTGTTAAGTTGCATATATGGGTTCTGGACTGACACTTAGTAACAGCATTAAGAATTACCCTCTATATTCTGCACACCCTTTCTGCACCTTTAAAGGGAATGGGAAAAGAGATGCTCCTGTTGGTCTAAGCTTAGCATCTGTCATTTCGCAGGTTCTTAGGAAATTGAGAAGTGTCCCAACAGCACTTCTTACGTTGCTCAAGGTCTGTAAGGACTACACTCTCTTCTGTCTGTGAAAACCAGCTATGCCCATCCCTGATTGCCACAGTCTTCAGAAGGATACTGAGAATGTTCCTGCAATGCTGCCAGCCAGCTGCCACAGCACTTGCAGGATGCATCCCCTGAGGTCCCATGAAACTGTGTCTGTCCAGTGTATTTTAAAGTTTCCTCACTTGGTTCTCTTCCAGCAAGTCTTCCTTGCACTGGACTTTCCCAGGCTTCTCAGGGTCCTGGGATTCCTAAAAACTGATCTTGCCAGCAAAGAATTAAGCAGAAAAAGCAGTGAATACATTAGTCTTTTCCACATCTTTTACCACCAGGTGCCCCATCCCATTCAGCAGTCCACACCTGCTTTTGAGCATTGAGGAGGTGATTCCTGAATATGAACCAGTTCTGCTGGACTCCAGGACAGTCTCCCATGGGATTCTTCCCAGCAGAATGCTGGAGAGGCCCAGCTCTACTCTTCTAAAGTCTGTGGTTGCAGTTGTGATATTTGCCTTGTTCCCCACTCTCAGGACCATGAGCTCCCCCATCTCACGAATATTGCTGCCAAATCTGCCTTTGACCTTTATACCTCTGACTTGTTCTTCCTTGTGTCTAAGGAACAGCTTCAACAGAGCACCTCCCTACAACAGCTCCCTGATCATTTGTGTCAAGAAGTTGCTGCCAGTGCACTCAAGAAACCTCCTGAACAGCTTGTGTCCTCCTGCTTGGCCCCTCCAGCAGCTATCAGGATGGTTATACATTTCCCTTTGATGTATCAACTATTTCAAACCATTGTGATGTTTTAAGACCATGTTTAAAAAATTCCTCTCCTCCTAATTAGGATGATTTCAATGAAACATCTTGCAACTACTTTTAGTGCTTGCAGTTATAGTAGATGGATATTCTGGAGAACATATTTGGAAGAGTTTTGGACTTAGAAGACAACATGATGTGTGATATATAAGAGCTTCTGGGAGCTGACAGATCTTTTGTGGCTTTTGCTGCACAATGAACCTTCAAAGTTCATGTGCTTAAGAATTACAAGCTCAGACCTCTTCCACAGCTTAATGATCAGTGTTTCCCATCTACAACCCTGCCAAGCAAGGAGTATGGATGAAGAGCAAGCAGTGAAGAATACTGGGATTAAACATTAATCAGTGAGGATAGGTGTGAAAAATGAACTAGATTAATCACAGAATAGTTAAAATAAAAATCTTCAATGACCTTTATAATCACGGACAGTCTTTAACTGTTGGCTGTTATATAAATCTAGAAAGGTATTCACACCACTTGTGTTGAAATAAAAGAGAATGGCTTGTCCTTAATCAAAAATATAGCAAATACTCTGAGTGTTTTCAAGTTATTCAACTCCTATCACCTCAGCATGCAGTTTTTTCATAGTCTTTTAAGGATTTTGTGATGAAATTGTGGTAAACAAGCTCCCCATTGCTTTGCAGTCCATCAGAGCGCAGTTGGAGAGTACCTTCAAAGTTTATTTTTGTTTAAAATAGCTTATGCTAGAAGGCATTACCACATGCATGTGCATTATTAGTATGATTAGTTGGTAAAAGTCAATTACTGGTGCTTCAACTCAAGGGCTTTCTCTATTCTTAAAGGGGTTGCTAAATGAAGGCCTGAAATATAATTAGAAACCCTGGAAGCTGATTTTTTTCAGGACTGGATGAGTAGTTGAGTGATTTTCTATTGAGTCATAGTTTCACTAATTCTCCAAATCCTTTCTTGAGTATTTTCTTCATTTTGTCAAGAAGAAAGCCATTTAGAATTGAAGAATTCTTCAATTTATTGATCAGCGTCTGGTTTATTTCTATTATTTGTGTTATGGAATGGTCTGTACAAGGAGATCACCTATATTCAAAGGATTATTTTGATAAGATGCATTGGAAATGCTGTTACATATCATTAAGGGAAATTTTGACTGGCTTCTCTCATCCCAGAGATGTAAAAGAAAAGCTGGGTCAGATTTGACACAAAAGGGGCCCTTGCAATCACTTACGACACCCTCACTATTAACAGAAATTTGCTTCTAAATCCTTTCATGCTCTTTGAAGAGCTTAAAGGTATGTGAAAATTAATAGATACTTTGCATGTCTTTCCCTTATCGAAATAATTAAAGGGGTAGCATTACTGGATTTACTTGCTAGTTAGCATGGGTCTGAGAAATATCACAGTCTGAATCACTTGCCTTAAATAGTTACCATTTGGAGCCAGAATTTTAATGCATTTCTGATATTCTTGATAGTTTCTACCTGTAATAAATTAATATTTATACTGCTTATTCCTTACCTAAGGCAGAGAAGATGGCAGCAGCCCAAAACATTTCTCCCATTAAAGCTGGAATGAACAGTAGTCCTCCCATCCTTTTTCCATAAAGCTGCTGAAAGGGGTCCAGCATTGTTACATAGCCTTTGGATCGCATGGGTTTTGCAAAAAAAAGGCCACCTACAAAGAAAAAGCCACGTAAGACACCAGCTGCAGTTCAGAAATACATTACCATTAAGGGACAAAACATTCATGGTCAGTTAAGGGTACAAAATATCATCAATAGTATTTGTTTGTTTGTTTGTTTGTAAGTAAAAAGTACAGTAAAAATATTCTCTGGAA